>NC_091283.1:322007915-322311249 GCF_032444005.1 Ranitomeya imitator
TATCCTGTGTAAGAACTATGGAGATCATGCTATTCTTCTGTATAATGGGACATGGCGCTGGGGCCTGAATATGAGACCTTGTCTGATCTCTGTGTCCTGTGTAAGAACTATGGAGATCGCGCTATTCTTCTGTATAATGGGGCATGGTGCTGGGGCCGGAATATGAGACCTTGTCTGATCTCTGTGTCCTGTGTAAGAACTATGGAGATCGCGCTATTCTTCTGTATAATGGGGCATGGTGCTGGGGCCCGAATATGAGACCTTGTCTGATCTCTGTGTCCTGTGTAAGAACTATGGAGATCGCGCTATTCTTCTGTATAATGGGGCATGGTGCTGGGGCCCGAATATGAGACCTTGTCTGATCCCTGTGTCCTGTTTAAGAACTATGGAGATCGCGCTATTCTCCTGTATAATGGGGCATGGTGCTGGGGACGGAATATGAGACCTTGTCTGACCTGTGTCCTGTGTAAGAGCTATGGAGATAGCGCTATTCTTCTGTATAATGGGGCATGGCACTGGGGCCTGAATATGAGACCTTGTCTGATCTCTGTGTCCTGTGTAAGAACTATGTAGATAGCGCTATTCTTCTGTATAATGGGGCATGGCGCTGGGGACGGAATATGAGACCTTGTCTGATCTCTGTGTCCTGTGTAAGAACTATGGAGATTGCGCTATTCTTCTGTATAATGGGGCATGGTGCTGGGGCCGGAATATGAGACCTTGTCTGATCTCTGTGTCCTGTGTAAGAACTATGGAGATCGCGCTATTCTTCTGTATAATGGGGCATGGTGCTGGGGCCCGAATATGAGACCTTGTCTGATCTCTGTGTCCTGTGTAAGAACTATGGAGATCGCGCTATTCTTCTGTATAATGGGGCATGGTGCTGGGGCCCGAATATGAGACCTTGTCTGATCCCTGTGTCCTGTTTAAGAACTATGGAGATCGCGCTATTCTCCTGTATAATGGGGCATGGTGCTGGGGACGGAATATGAGACCTTGTCTGACCTGTGTCCTGTGTAAGAGCTATGGAGATAGCGCTATTCTTCTGTATAATGGGGCATGGCACTGGGGCCTGAATATGAGACCTTGTCTGATCTCTGTGTCCTGTGTAAGAACTATGGAGATAGCGCTATTCTTCTGTATAATGGGGCATGGCGCTGGGGACGGAATATGAGACCTTGTCTGATCTCTGTGTCCTGTGTAAGAACTATGGAGATCGCGCTATTCTTCTGTATAATGGGGCATGGCGCTGGGGCCTGAATATGAGACCTTGTCTGTTCTCTGTGTCCTGTGTAAGAACTATGGAGATCGCGCTATTCTTCTGTATAATGGGGCATGGTGCTTGGGACGGAATATGAGACCTTGTCTGATCTCTGTGTCCTGTGTAAGAACTATGGAGATCGCGCTATTCTTCTGTATAATGGGGCATGGCGCTGGGGACGGAATATGAGACCTTGTCTGATCTCTGTGTCTTGTGTAAGAACTATGGAGATAGCGCTATTCTTCTGTATAATGGGGCATGGCGCTGGGGCCTGAATATGAGACCTTGTCTGTTCTCTGTGTCCTGTGTAAGAACTATGGAGATCGCGCTATTCTTCTGTATAATGGAGCATGGTGCTGGGGACGGAATATGAGACCTTGTCTGATCTGTGTGTCCTGTGTAAGAACTATGGAGATCGCGCTATTCTTCTGTATAATGGGGCATGGCGCTGGGGACTGAATATGAGACCTTGTCTGACCTCTGTGTCCTGTGTAAGAACTATGGAGATCGCGCTATTCTTCTGTATAATGGGGCATGACGCTGGGGCCTGAATATGAGACCTTGTCTGATCTCTGTGTCCTGTGTAAGAACTATGGAGATAGTGCTATTCTTCTGTATAATGGGGCATGGCGCTGGGGCCTGAATATGAGACCTTGTCTGATCTCTGTGTCCTGTGTAAGAACTATGGAGATAGCGCTATTCTTCTGTATAATGGGGCATGACGCTGGGGCCTGAATATGAGACCTTGTCTAATCTCTATGTCCTGTGTAAGAACTATGGAGATAGAGCTATTCTTCTGTATAATGGGGCATGGCGCTGTGGACAGAATATGAGACCTTATCTGATCTCTGTGTCCTGTGTAAGAACTATGGAGATCGCGCTATTCTTCTGTGTAATGGGGCATGGTGCTGGGTCCTGAATATGAGACCTTGTCTGATCTCTATGTCCTGTGTAGGAACTATGGAGATCGCGCTATTCTTCTGTATAATGGGGCATGGCGCTGGGGACTGAATATGAGACCTTGTCTGACCTCTGTATCTTGTGTAAGAACTATGGAGATCGCGCTATTCTTCTGTATAATGGGGCATGACGCTGGGGCCTGAATATGAGACCTTGTCTGATCTCTGTGTCCTGTGTAAGAACTATGGAGATCGCGCTATTCTTCTGTATAATGGGGCATGGCGCTGGGTCCTGAATATGAGACCTTGTCTGATCTCTGTGTCCTGTGTAAGAACTGTGGAGATAGCGCTATTCTTCTGTATAATGGGGCATGGCGCTGGGGACAGAATATGAGACCTTATCTGATCTCTGTGTCCTGTGTAAGAACTATGGAGATCGCGCTATTCTCCTGTATAATGGGGCATGGTGCTGGGGACTGAATATGAGACCTTGTCTGATCTCTGTGTCCTGTGTAAGAACTATGGAGATAGCGCTATTCTTCTGTATAATGGGGCATGGTGCTGGGGCCTGAATATGAGACCTTGTCTGATCTGTGTGTCCTGTGTAAGAACTATGGAGATCGCGCTATTCTTCGGTATAATGGGACATGGCGCTGGGGCCTGAATATGAGACCTTGTCTGATCCCTGTGTCCTGTTTAAGAACTATGGAGATAGCGCTATTCTTCTGTATAATGGGGCATGGTGCTGGGGACGGAATATGAGACCTTGTCTGACCTGTGTCCTGTGTAAGAGCTATGGAGATAGCGCTATTCTTCTGTATAATGGGGCATGGCACTGGGGCCTGAATATGAGACCTTGTCTGATCTCTGTGTCCTGTGTAAGAACTATGGAGATAGCGCTATTCTTCTGTATAATGGGACATGGCGCTGGGGCCTGAATATGAGACCTTGTCTGATCTCTGTATCCTGTGTAAGAACTATGGAGATCGCGCTATTCTTCTGTATAATGGGACATGGCGCTGGGGCCCGAATATGAGACCTTGTCTGATCTCTGTGTCCTGTGTAAGAACTATGGAGATCGCCCTATTCTTCTGTATAATGGGGCATGGTGCTGGGGCCTGAATATGAGACCTTGTCTGATCTGTGTGTCCTGTGTAAGAACTATGGAGATCGCGCTATTCCTCTGTATAATGGGACATGGCGCTGGGGCCTGAATATGAGACCTTGTCTGATCCCTGTGTCCTGTTTAAGAACTATGGAGATCGCGCTATTCTCCTGTATAATGGGGCATGGTGCTGGGGACGGAATATGAGACCTTGTCTGACCTGTGTCCTGTGTAAGAGCTATGGAGATAGCGCTATTCTTCTGTATAATGGGGCATGGCACTGGGGCCTGAATATGAGACCTTGTCTGATCTCTGTGTCCTGTGTAAGAACTATGGAGATAGCGCTATTCTTCTGTATAATGGGGCATGGCGCTGGGGCCTGAATATGAGACCTTGTCTGATCTCTGTGTCCTGTGTAAGAACTATGGAGATCGCATTATTCTTCTGTACAATGGTGCTGGGGCCTGAATATGAGACCTTGTCTGATCTCTGTGTCCTGTGTAAGAACTATGGAGATCGCGCTATTCTTCTGTATAATGTGGCATGGCGCTGGGGCTGAATATGAGACCTTGTCTGATCTCTGTGTCCTGTGTAAGAACTATGGAGATAGCGCTATTCTTCTGTATAATGGGGCATGGCACTGGGCCTGAATATGAGACCTTGTCTGATCTGTGTCCTGTGTAAGAACTATGAAGATCGCGCTATTATTCTGTATAATGGGGCATGGCGCTGAGCCCTGAATATGAGACCTTGTCTGATCTCTGTGTCCTGTGTAAGAACTATGGAGATCGCGCTATTCTTCTGTGTAATGTGGCATGGCGCTGGGGCCTGAATATGAGACCTTGTCTGATCTCTGTGTCCTGTGTAAGAACTATGGAGATAGCGCTATTCTTCTGTATAATGGGGCATGGCGCTGGGGACGGAATATGAGACCTTGTCTGATCTCTGTGTCCTGTGTAAGAACTATGGAGATCGCGCTATTCTTCTGTATAATGGGGCATGGCGCTGGGGCCTGAATATGAGACCTTGTCTGATCTCTGTGTCCTGTGTAAGAACTATGGAGATCGCGCTATTCTTCTGTATAATGGGGCATGGCGCTGGGGCCTGAATATGAGACCTTGTCTGATCTCTGTGTCCTGTGTAAGAACTATGGAGATCGCGCTATTCTCCTGTATAATGGGGCATGGTGCTGGGGCCTGAATATGAGACCTTGTCTGATCTCTGTGTCCTGTGTAAGAACTATGGAGATAGCGCTATTCTTCTGTATACTGGGGCATGGCGCTGGGGCCTGAATATGAGACCTTGTCTGATCTCTGTGTCCAGTGTAAGAACTATGGAGATCGCGCTATTCTTCTGTATAATGGGGCAGGGTGCTGGGGCCTGAATATGAGACCTTGTCTGATCTGTGTCCTGTGTAAGAACTATGGAGATAGCACTATTCTTCTGTATAATGGGGCATGACGCTGGGGCCTGAATATGAGACCTAGTCTGATCTCTGTGTCCAGTGTAAGAACTATGGAGATCGCGCTATTCTTCTGTATAATGGGGCATGGTGCTGGGGCCTGAATATGAGACCTTGTCTGATCTGTGTCCTGTGTAAGAACTATGGAGATAGCACTATTCTTCTGTATAATGGAACATGGTGCTGGGGCCCGAATATGAGACCTTGTCTGATCTCTGTGTCCTGTGTAAGAACTATGGAGATCGCACTATTCTTCTGTATAATGGTGCATGGTGCTGGGGCCTGAATATGAGACCTTTTCTGATCTCTGTGTCCTGTGTAAGAGCTATGGAGATAGCGCTATTCTTCTGTATAATGGGGCATGGTGCTGGGGCCTGAATATGAGACCTTGTCTGATCTCTGTGTCCAGTGTAAGAACTATGGAGATAGCGCTATTCTTCTGTATAATGGGGCATGACGCTGGGGCCTGAATATGAGACCTTGTCTGATCTCTGTGTCCAGTGTAAGAACTATGGAGATAGCGCTATTCTTCTGTATAATGGGGCATGGCGCTGGGGCCTGAATATGAGACCTTGTCTGATCTCTGTGTCCAGTGTAAGAACTATGGAGATAGCGCTATTCTTCTGTATAATGGGGCATGGTGCTGGGGCCTGAATATGAGACCTTCTCTGATCTGTGTCCTGTGTAAGAACTATGGAGATAGCACTATTCTTCTGTATAATGGGGCATGACGCTGGGGCCTGAATATGAGACCTAGTCTGATCTCTGTGTCCAGTGTAAGAACTATGGAGATCGCGCTATTCTTCTGTATAATGGGGCATGGTGCTGGGGCCTGAATATGAGACCTTGTCTGATCTGTGTCCTGTGTAAGAACTATGGAGATAGCACTATTCTTCTGTATAATGGAACATGGTGCTGGGGCCCGAATATGAGACCTTGTCTGATCTCTGTGTCCTGTGTAAGAACTATGGAGATAGCGCTATTCTTCTGTATAATGGGGCATGGTGCTGGGGCCTGAATATGAGACCTTGTCTGATCTGTGTCCTGTGTAAGAACTATGGAGATAGCACTATTCTTCTGTATAATGGAACATGGTGCTGGGGCCCGAATATGAGACCTTGTCTGATCTCTGTGTCCTGTGTAAGAACTATGGAGATCGCACTATTCTTCTGTATAATGGTGCATGGTGCTGGGGCCTGAATATGAGACCTTTTCTGATCTCTGTGTCCTGTGTAAGAGCTATGGAGATAGCGCTATTCTTCTGTATAATGGGGCATGGTGCTGGGGCCTGAATATGAGACCTTGTCTGATCTCTGTGTCCAGTGTAAGAACTATGGAGATAGCGCTATTCTTCTGTATAATGGGGCATGACGCTGGGGCCTGAATATGAGACCTTGTCTGATCTCTGTGTCCAGTGTAAGAACTATGGAGATAGCGCTATTCTTCTGTATAATGGGGCATGGCGCTGGGGCCTGAATATGAGACCTTGTCTGATCTCTGTGTCCAGTGTAAGAACTATGGAGATAGCGCTATTCTTCTGTATAATGGGGCATGGTGCTGGGGCCTGAATATGAGACCTTGTCTGATCTCTGTGTCCAGTGTAAGAACTATGGAGATAGCGCTATTCTTCTGTATAATGGGGCATGACGCTGGGGCCTGAATATGAGACCTTGTCTGATCTCTGTGTCCAGTGTAAGAACTATGGAGATAGCGCTATTCTTCTGTATAATGGGGCATGGCGCTGGGTCCTGAATATGAGACCTTGTCTGATCTCTGTGTCCTGTGTAAGAACTATGGAGATCGCGCTATTCTTCTGTATAATGGGGCATGGTGCTGGGGCTGAATATGAGACCTTGTCTGATCTCTGTGTCCTGTGTAAGAACTATGGAGATCGCGCTATTCTTCTGTATAATGGGGCATGACGCTGGGGCCTGAATATGAGACCTTGTCTGATCTCTGTGTCCAGTGTAAGAACTATGGAGATAGCGCTATTCTTCTGTATAATGGGGCATGACGCTGGGGCCTGAATATGAGACCTTGTCTGATCTCTGTGTCCTGTGTAAGAGCAATGGAGATAGCGCTATTCTTCTGTATAATGGGGCATGGTGCTGGGGCCTGAATATGAGACCTTGTCTGATCTGTGTCTCCTGTGTAAGAACTATGGAGATCGCGCTATTCTTCTGTATAATGG
This sequence comes from Ranitomeya imitator, assembly GCF_032444005.1. Lineage (NCBI taxonomy): Eukaryota > Metazoa > Chordata > Amphibia > Anura > Dendrobatidae > Ranitomeya > Ranitomeya imitator. The sequence goes on from NC_091283.1 coordinate 322,014,834, forward strand.
GGCATGGTGCTGGGGCCTGAATATGAGACCTTGTCTGATCTCTGTGTCCTGTGTAAGAACTATGGAGATCGCGCTATTCTTCTGTATAATGGGGCATGGTGCTGGGGCCTGAATATGAGACCTTGTCTGATCTCTGTGTCCTGTGTATGAACTATGGAAATAGCGCTATTCTTCTATATAATGGGGCATGGTGCTGGGGCCTGAATATGAGACTTGTCTGATCTCTATGTCCTGTGTAAGAACTATGGAGATCGCACTATTCTTCTGTATAATGGTGCATGGCGCTGGGGCCTGAATATGAGACCTTGTCTGATCTCTGTGTCCTGTGTAAGAACTGTGTAGATCGCACTATTCTTCTGTATAATGGGGCATGGCGCTGGGGCCTGAATATGAGACCTTGTCTGATCTCTGTGTCCTGTGTAAGAACTGTGTAGATCGCACTATTCTTCTGTATAATGGGGCATGGCGCTGGGGCCTGAATATGAGACCTTGTCTGATCTCTGAATCCTGTGTAAGAACTATGGAGATCGCGCTATTCCTCTGTATAATGGGGCATGGCGCTGGGGCCTGAATATGAGACCTTGTCTGATCTCTGTGCCCTGTGTAAGAACTATGGAGATCGCGCTATTCTTCTGTATAATGGAGCATGGCGCTGGGGCCTGAACATGAGACCTTGTCTGATCTCTCTGTCCTGTGTAAGAACTATGGAGATCGCGCTATTCTTCTGTATAATGGGGCATGGCGCTGGGGCCTGAATATGAGACCTTGTCTGATCTCTGTGTCCTGTGTAAGAACTATGGAGATCGCGCTATTCTTCTGTATAATGGGGCATGGCGCTGGGGACGGAATATGAGACCTTGTCTGATCTCTGTGTCCAGTGTAAGAACTATGGAGATCGCGCTATTCTTCTGTATAATGGGGCAGGGTGCTGGGGCCTGAATATGAGACCTTGTCTGATCTGTGTCCTGTGTAAGAACTATGGAGATAGCACTATTCTTCTGTATAATGGGGCATGACGCTGGGGCCTGAATATGAGACCTAGTCTGATCTCTGTGTCCTGTGTAAGAACTATGGAGATAGCGCTATTCTCCTGTATAATGGGGCATGGTGCTGGGGCCTGAATATGAGACCTTGTCTGATCTCTGTGTCCTGTGTAAGAACTATGGAGATAGCGCTATTCTTCTGTATACTGGGGCATGGCGCTGGGGCCTGAATATGAGACCTTGTCTGATCTCTGTGTCCAGTGTAAGAACTATGGAGATCGCGCTATTCTTCTGTATAATGGGGCAGGGTGCTGGGGCCTGAATATGAGACCTTGTCTGATCTGTGTCCTGTGTAAGAACTATGGAGATAGCACTATTCTTCTGTGTAATGGGGCATGACGCTGGGGCCTGAACATGAGACCTAGTCTGATCTCTGTGTCCAGTGTAAGAACTATGGAGATCGCGCTATTCTTCTGTATAATGGGGCATGGTGCTGGGGCCTGAATATGAGACCTTGTCTGATCTGTGTCCTGTGTAAGAACTATGGAGATAGCACTATTCTTCTGTATAATGGAACATGGTGCTGGGGCCCGAATATGAGACCTTGTCTGATCTCTGTGTCCTGTGTAAGAACTATGGAGATCGCACTATTCTTCTGTATAATGGTGCATGGTGCTGGGGCCTGAATATGAGACCTTTTCTGATCTCTGTGTCCTGTGTAAGAGCTATGGAGATAGCGCTATTCTTCTGTATAATGGGGCATGGTGCTGGGGCCTGAATATGAGACCTTGTCTGATCTCTGTGTCCAGTGTAAGAACTATGGAGATAGCGCTATTCTTCTGTATAATGGGGCATGGCTCTGGGGCCTCAATATGAGACCTTGTCTGATCTCTGTGTCCTGTGTAAGAGCTATGGAGATAGCGCTATTCTTCTGTATAATGGGGCATGACGCTGGGGCCTGAATATGAGACCTTGTCTAATCTCTGTGTCCAGTGTAAGAACTATGGAGATAGCGCTATTCTTCTGTATAATGGGGCATGGCGCTGGGGCCTGAATATGAGACCTTGTCTGATCTCTGTGTCCAGTGTAAGAACTATGGAGATAGCGCTATTCTTCTGTATAATGGGGCATGGTGCTGGGGCCTGAATATGAGACCTTGTCTGATCTCTGTGTCCAGTGTAAGAACTATGGAGATAGCGCTATTCTTCTGTATAATGGGGCATGACGCTGGGGCCTGAATATGAGACCTTGTCTGATCTCTGTGTCCAGTGTAAGAACTATGGAGATAGCGCTATTCTTCTGTATAATGGGGCATGACGCTGGGGCCTGAATATGAGACCTTGTCTGATCTCTGTGTCCAGTGTAAGAACTATGGAGATAGCGCTATTCTTCTGTATAATGGGGCATGACGCTGGGGCCTGAATATGAGACCTTGTCTGATCTCTGTGTCCAGTGTAAGAACTATGGAGATAGCGCTATTCTTCTGTATAATGGGGCATGGTGCTGGGGTCTGAATATGAGACCTTGTCTGATCTCTGTGTCCTGTGTAAGAGCAATGGAGATAGCGCTATTCTTCTGTATAATGGGGCATGGTGCTGGGGCCTGAATATGAGACCTTGTCTGATCTGTGTCTCCTGTGTAAGAACTATGGAGATCGCGCTATTCTTCTGTATAATGGGGCATGGTGCTGGGGCCTGAATATGAGACCTTGTCTGATCTCTGTGTCCTGTGTAAGAACTATGGAGATCGCGCTATTCTTCTGTATAATGGGGCATGGTGCTGGGGCCTGAATATGAGACCTTGTCTGATCTCTGTGTCCTGTGTATGAACTATGGAAATAGCGCTATTCTTCTATATAATGGGGCATGGTGCTGGGGCCTGAATATGAGACTTGTCTGATCTCTATGTCCTGTGTAAGAACTATGGAGATCGCACTATTCTTCTGTATAATGGTGCATGGCGCTGGGGCCTGAATATGAGACCTTGTCTGATCTCTGTGTCCTGTGTAAGAACTGTGTAGATCGCACTATTCTTCTGTATAATGGGGCATGGCGCTGGGGCCTGAATATGAGACCTTGTCTGATCTCTGTGTCCTGTGTAAGAACTGTGTAGATCGCACTATTCTTCTGTATAATGGGGCATGGCGCTGGGGCCTGAATATGAGACCTTGTCTGATCTCTGAATCCTGTGTAAGAACTATGGAGATCGCGCTATTCCTCTGTATAATGGGGCATGGCGCTGGGGCCTGAATATGAGACCTTGTCTGATCTCTGTGTCCTGTGTAAGAACTATGGAGATCGCGCTATTCTTCTGTATAATGGGGCATGGTGCTGGGGCCGGAATATGAGACCTTGTCTGATCTCTGTGTCCTGTGTAAGAACTATGGAGATCGCGCTATTCTTCTGTATAATGGGGCATGGTGCTGGGGCCCGAATATGAGACCTTGTCTGATCTCTGTGTCCTGTGTAAGAACTATGGAGATCGCGCTATTCTTCTGTATAATGGGGCATGGTGCTGGGGCCCGAATATGAGACCTTGTCTGATCTCTGTGTCCTGTGTAAGAACTATGGAGATAGCGCTATTCTTCTGTATAATGGGGCATGGTGCTGGGGCCCGAATATGAGACCTTGTCTGATCTCTGTGTCCTGTGTAAGAACTATGGAGATCGCGCTATTCTTCTCTATAATGGGGCATGGCGCTGGGGCCTGAATATGAGACCTTGTCTGATCTCTGTATCCTGTGTAAGAACTATGGAGATCGCGCTATTCTTCTGTATAATGGGGCATGGTGCTGGGGCCGGAATATGAGACCTTGTCTGATCTCTGTGTCCTGTGTAAGAACTATGGAGATAGTGCTATTCTTCTGTATAATGGGGCATGGTGCTGGGGCCTGAATATGAGACCTTGTCTGATCTCTGTGTCCTGTGTAAGAACTATGGAGATCGTGCTATTCTTCTGTATAATGGGGCATGGTGCTGGGGCCGGAATATGAGACCTTGTCTGATCTCTGTGTCCTGTGTAAGAACTATGGAGATCGCGCTATTCTTCTGTATAATGGGGCATGGTGCTGGGGCCTGAATATGAGACCTTGTCTGATCTCTGTGTCCTGTGTAAGAACTATGGAGATAGCGCTATTCTTCTGTATAATGGGGCATGGTGCTGGGGCCTGAATATGAGACCTTGTCTGATCTCTGTGTCCTGTGTAAGAACTATGGAGATCGGGCTATTCTTCTGTATAATGGGGCATGGCGCTGGGGCCTAAATATGAGACCTTGTCTGATCTCTCTGTCCTGTGTAAGAACTATGGAGATAGCGCTATTCTTCTGTATAATGGGACATGGTGCTGGGGCCTGAATATGAGACCTTGTCTGATCTCTGTGTCCTGTGTAAGAACTATGGAGTTAGCGCTATTCTTCTGTATAATGGGACATGGCGCTGGGGCCTGAATATGAGACCTTGTCTGCTCTCTGTGTCCTGTGTAAGAACTATGGAGATTGCGCTATTCTTCTGTATAATGGGGCATGGTGCTGGGGCCGGAATATGAGACCTTGTCTGATCTCTGTGTCCTGTGTAAGAACTATGGAGATCGCGCTATTCTTCTGTATAATGGGGCATGGTGCTGGGGCCCGAATATGAGACCTTGTCTGATCTCTGTGTCCTGTGTAAGAACTATGGAGATCGCGCTATTCTTCTGTATAATGGGGCATGGCGCTGGGGCCTGAATATGAGACCTTGTCTGATCTCTGTGTCCTGTGTAAGAACTATGGAGATTGCGCTATTCTTCTGTATAATGGGGCATGGTGCTGGGGCCCGAATATGAGACCTTGTCTGATCTCTGTGTCCTGTGTAAGAACTATGGAGATCGCGCTATTCTTCTGTATAATGGGGCATGGTGCTGGGGCCTGAATATGAGACCTTGTCTGATCTCTGTGTCCTGTGTAAGAACTATGGAGATCGCGCTATTCTTCTGTATAATGGGGCATGGCGGTGGGGCCTGAATATGAGACCTTGTCTGATCTCTGTGTCCTGTGTAAGAACTATGGAGATAGCGCTATTCTTCTGTATAATGGGGCATGGTGCTGGGGCCGGAATATGAGACCTTGTCTGATCTCTGTGTCCTGTGTAAGAACTATGGAGATAGCGCTATTCTTCTGTATAATGGGGCATGGTTCTGGGGCCTGAATATGAGACCTTGTCTGATCTCTGTGTCCTGTGTAAGAACTATGGAGATCGCGTTATTCTTCTGTATAACGGGGCATGGCGCTGGGGCCTGAATATGAGACCTTGTCTGATCTCTGTGGCCTGTGTAAGAACTATGGAGATAGCGCTATTCTTCTGTATAATGGGGCATGGTGCTGGGGCCTGAATATGAGACCTTGTCTGATCTCTGTGTCCTGTGTAAGAACTATGGAGATCGCGCTATTCTTCTGTATAATGGGGCATGGCGCTGGGGCCTGAATATGAGACCTTGTCTGATCTCTGTGTCCTGTGTAAGAACTATGGAGATAGCGCTATTCTTCTGTATAATGGGGCATGGTGCTGGGGCCTGAATATGAGACCTTGTCTGATCTCTGTGTCCTGTGTAAGAACTATGGAGATTGCGCTATTCTTCTGTATAATGGGGCATGGTGCTGGGGCTGAATATGAGACCTTGTCTGATCTCTATGTCCTGTGTAAGAACTATGGAGATAGCGCTATTCTTCTGTATAATGGGGCATGGTGCTGGGGCCTGAATATGAGACCTTGTCTGATCTCTGTGTCCTGTGTAAGAACTATGGAGATAGCACTATTCTTCTGTATAATGGGGCATGGTGCTGGGGCCTGAATATGAGACCTTGTCTGATCTCTATGTCCTGTGTAAGAACTATGGAGATAGCGCTATTCTTCTGTATAATGGGGCATGGTGCTGGGGCCGGAATATGAGACCTTGTCTGATCTCTGTGTCCTGTGTAAGAACTATGGAGATAGCACTATTCTTCTGTATAATGGGGCATGGTGCTGGGGCCTGAATATGAGACCTTGTCTGATCTCTGTGTCCTGTGTAAGAACTATGGAGATAGCGCTATTCTTCTGTATAATGGGGCATGGACCTGGGGCCTGAATATGAGACCTTGTCTGATCTCTGTGTCCTGTGTAAGAACTATGGAGATCGGGCTATTCTTCTGTATAATGGGGCATGGCGCTGGGGCCTGAATATGAGACCTTGTCTGATCTCTGTGTCCTGTGTAAGAACTATGGAGATCGCGCTATTCTTCTGTATAATGGGGCATGGTGCTGGGGCCTGAATATGAGACCTTGTCTGATCTCTGTGTCCTGTGTAAGAACTATGGAGATCGCGCTATTCCTCTGTATAATGGTGCATGGCGCTGGGGCCTGAATATGAGACCTTGTCTGATCTCTGAATCATGTGTAAGAACTATGGAGATAGCGCTAGTCTTCTGTATAATGGGGCAGGGTGCTGGGGCCTGAATATGAGACCTTGTCTGATCTCTGTGTCCTGTGTAAGAACTATGGAGATTGCGCTATTCTTCTGTATAATGGGGCATGGCGCTGGGGCCTGAATATGAGACCTTGTCTGATCTCTGTGTCCTGTGTAAGAACTATGGAGATTGCGCTATTCTTCTGTATAATGGGGCATGGTGCTGGGGCCGGTATATGAGACCTTGTCTGATCTCTGTGTCCTGTGTAAGAACTATGGAGATAGCGCTATTCTTCTGTATAATGGGGCATGGCGGTGGGGCCTGAATATGAGACCTTGTCTGATCTCTGTGTCCTGTGTAAGAACTATGGAGATAGCGCTATTCTTCTGTATAATGGGGCATGGTGCTGGGGCCTGAATATGAGACCTTGTCTGATCTCTGTGTCCTGTGTAAGAACTATGGAGATAGCGCTATTCTTCTGTATAATGGGGCATGGCGCTGGGGACGGAATATGAGACCTTGTCTGATCTCTGTGTCCTGTGTAAGAACTATGGAGATAGCGCTATTCTTCTGTATAATGGGGCATGGTGCTGGGGCCTGAATATGAGACCTTGTCTGATCTCTGTGTCCTGTGTAAGAACTATGGAGATAGCGCTATTCTTCTGTATAATGGGGCATGGTTCTGGGGCCTGAATATGAGACCTTGTCTGATCTCTGTGTCCTGTGTAAGAACTATGGAGATAGCACTATTCTTCTGTATAATGGGGCATGGTGCTGGGGCCTGAATATGAGACCTTGTCTGATCTCTGTGTCCTGTGTAAGAACTATGGAGATAGCGCTATTCTTCTGTATAATGGGGCATGGTGCTGGGGCCTGAATATGAGACCTTGTCTGATCTCTGTGTCCTGTGTAAGAACTATGGAGATCGCGCTATTCTTCTGTATAATGGGGCATGGCGCTGGGGCCTGAATATGAGACCTTGTCTGATCTCTGTGTCCTGTGTAAGAACTATGGAGATCGCGCTATTCTTCTGTATAATGGGGCATGGTGCTGGGGCCTGAATATGAGACCTTGTCTGATCTCTGTGTCCTGTGTAAGAACTATGGAGATAGCGCTATTCTTCTGTATAATGGGGCATGGTGCTGGAGCCTGAATATGAGACCTTGTCTGATCTCTGTGTCCTGTGTAAGAACTATGGAGATCGCGCTATTCTTCTGTATAATGGGGCATGGCACTGGGGCCTGAATATGAGACCTTGTCTGATCTGTGTGTCCTGTGTAAGAACTATGAAGATCGCGCTATTCTTCTGTATAATGGGGCATGGTGCTGGGGCCTGAATATGAGACCTTGTCTGATCTCTGTGTCCTGTGTAAGAACTATGGAGATAGCGCTATTCTTCTGTATAATGGGGCATGGCGCTGGGGCCTGAATATGAGACCTTGTCTGATCTCTGTGTCCTGTGTAAGAACTATGGAGATAGCGCTATTCTTCTGTATAATGGGGCACGGCGCTGGGGCCTGAATATGAGACCTTGTCTGATCTCTGTGTCCTGTGTAAGAACTATGAAGATAGCGCTATTCTTCTGTATAATGGGGCATGGCGCTGGGGACGGAATATGAGACCTTGTCTGATCTGTGTCCTGTGTAAGAACTATGGAGATAGCGCTATTCTTCTGTATCATGGGACATGGCGCTGGGGCCTGAATATGAGACTTTGTCTGATCTCTGTGTCCTGTGTAAGAACTATGGAGATAGCGCTATTCTTCTGTATAATGGGGCATGGCGCTGGGGCCTGAATATGAGACCTTGTCTGATCTCTGTGTCCTGTGTAAGAACTATGGAGATCGCGCTATTCTTCTGTATAATGGGACATGGCGCTGGGGCCTGAATATGAGACCTTGTCTGATCTCTGTGTCCTGTGTAAGAACTATGGAGATTGCGCTATTCTTCTGTATAATGGGGCATGGCGCTGGGGACGGAATATAAGACCTTGTCTGATCTGTGTGTCCTGTGTAAGAACTATGGAGATCGCGCTATTCTTCTGTATAATGGGGCATGGTGCTGGGGCCTGAATATGAGACCTTGTCTGATCTCTGTGTCCTGTGTAAGAACTATGGAGATTGCGCTATTCTTCTGTATAATGGGGCATGGTGCTGGGGCCGGTATATGAGACCTTGTTTGATCTCTGTGTCCTGTGTAAGGACTATGGAGTTAGCGCTATTCTTCTGTATAATGGGGCATGGCGGTGGGGCCTGAATATGAGACCTTGTCTGATCTCTGTGTCCTGTGTAAGAACTATGGAGATAGCGCTATTCTTCTGTATAATGGGGCATGGTGCTGGGGCCTGAATATGAGACCTTGTCTGATCTCTGTGTCCTGTGTAAGAACTATGGAGATAGCGCTATTCTTCTGTATAATGGGGCATGGCGCTGGGGACGGAATATGAGACCTTGTCTGATCTCTGTGTCCTGTGTAAGAACTATGGAGATAGCGCTATTCTTCTGTATAATGGGGCATGGTGCTGGGGCCTGAATATAAGACCTTGTCTGATCTCTGTGTCCTGTGTAAGAACTATGGAGATAGCGCTATTCTTCTGTATAATGGGGCATGGTTCTGGGGCCTGAATATGAGACCTTGTCTGATCTCTGTGTCCTGTGTAAGAACTATGGAGATAGCACTATTCTTCTGTATAATGGGGCATGGTGCTGGGGCCTGAATATGAGACCTTGTCTGATCTCTGTGTCCTGTGTAAGAACTATGGAGATAGCGCTATTCTTCTGTATAATGGGGCATGGTGCTGGGGCCTGAATATGAGACCTTGTCTGATCTCTGTGTCCTGTGTAAGAACTATGGAGATCGCGCTATTCTTCTGTATAATGGGGCATGGCGCTGGGGCCTGAATATGAGACCTTGTCTGATCTGTGTCCTGTGTAAGAACTATGGAGATAGCGCTATTCTTCTGTATAATGGGGCATGGCGCTGGGGCCCGAATATTCCTGTACAGGAGTCTCCTATTGGGAGTTAGGAAAAGGGGCAAGAGGACATTTTTGGATTTGTTTTCGGGGGTCGGGGGCAAGAGATGCAATATTTGTCCAAATAGTGTAAATACAGTATATGAACACAGTTAGGTCCTGGAATATTTGGACAGTGACGGAATCTTCGTGATTTCAGCTCTGCAGGACACTTTTGGATTCATAATGAAACAACTGAGATACAATTGAAGTGGAGACTTTCAGGTTTAATTAAAGAGGTTGAAAAAAAAAATATCCTGTGAAATGTTTAGGAATTTTTCTACAAATTCTTATTTCAGGGGATCGCAAGTAATTGGTCAAATTATCTTTACCATAAATAAAATGTTCATGTTTAATACTTTGTAGCGAATCGGACGCGGCCTGGCATCTGACTAAAATGGCTGAGTACTGAGCTCCCTCTCACCCAGAGCCAGGTTAGCAATGTAGGCAGTGTTCATTCTACTTTTTATGGCTCATCCCGCTCATCTAACACCCTCCATGATGACCCGAGGTAGAAGAAATCAGAAGAACCAAGGAAAGCTGGAGTTTTACTTCACAGAAGACCGGAGCAGCAAAAGGGCACTGAGACCTCCATTAACAGCCAGGTCTCCACGGACGGCGTGTTGCCCCCTGTGACCCGGACACCTCCAGCGGAGTTGCGCTCTCCACTCGCAGTGAGTATGGGATCCCTGGGTCTCTCCCTGCAGCAAAATCACTCACCGGGTTCATGCTATAGTCCCCTGGCAGACATGGAGGAGGATGTAGTCCCGTCGGGGAGGTGGAGGGATATTTCCTCTCCCACAGTTATCCAAGCTGCACACAGCCAGAGACTAGGGGAGGAGCTGCAAGTGTCAGTAGGGGAATCATCCAGCTCTGCTACATCCAGTTCTACACTTGCACTGGCACATTTCACCACGGTTATACTGTGATCAATGACATTATACATAGGAGCTCTGTATATAGTGTCAGTGTAAAGGTAATACAGTGATCACTGGTGATATTGCACACAGGACAGCTGTATATAGTATACAGTGTATAGTGTCAGTGTACAGGTAACATACTGACTCACCAGTGATGTCTCTAGGTGAAGTCCTTCATCTTTGCTTTTCACCTTCATCTGGCACAGACCACCATCACTTCTTCCAGCCAGGGTTCATCGCTGCAGGAAATAACACAGTTAGCTAGAGCACCACTTGCAGAACACATTACTTAATTTTTCCCAACTTCTACACAACACCAGGTGAAGAAAAAAAGGCGACATAGTGTCACTCTGCACAGTAACAGGACCGCCACCCGCATTTAAAACAGTATCCTCAAAAAATACATCACTGCAATAATCATATTCCTTAATTAGCCCTTATGGTAATAATATCCCCCATCCTGGCCCCCGTGTATTTCATTCCTGGCTCCTGCCATATGTTCTCCTATCCTGGCCCCATATGTTCTCTCATCCTGCCCTTATGAGCATCCATTCTGCCCACACGTGATGTCCCATCCTGCTCCATCTGTCATGTGATCCTGCCACATCTGTACAGCGATCCTGCCCCATCAGTCCTATTATCCTGTCTCCATCCTGCCCTGTGTCTCCATTCTTCTCCCTGTGTCTCCCATCCTGCCCCCGTGTCTCTCATCCTGCCCCAGTGTCTCCCATCCTGCCCCCGTGTTTCGCATCCTGCCCCATCTGTCTCCATCCTGCTCCCTTGTCTCCCGTTCTGCCCCATATGTCTCTATCCTGCCCCCATTTCTCCCATCCTGCCCTCTGTCTCCCATCTTGCCTCCTTTGCCCCATTTCTCCATCCTGCCCCGTGTATCCATTCTTCCCCTGTGTCTCCATTCTACCCCTGTGTCTCCATTCTTCTCCAAGTGTCTCCCATCCTGCCCGTGTCTCCCATCCTGCCCCCGTGTCTCCCATCCGGCCCCCATGTCTCGCATCCTGCCCCATCTGTCTCTATCCTGCTCCCATGTCTCCCATTCTGCCCCATATGTCTACATTCTGACCCCATTTCTCCCATCCTGCCTCCTGTCTCCATCTTGCCTCGTGTCTCCATTCTTCCCCCTATGTCTCCATTCTTCCCCCTGTGTCTCCATTCTTCCCCCTGTCTCCATTTTTCCCCCTGTGCCTCCATTCTTCCTCCTGTGTCTCCATTCTTCCCCTCTGTGTCTCCATTCTTCCCCCTGTGTCTCCATTCTTCCCCCTGTGTCTCCATTCTTCCCCCTGTGTCTCCATTCTTCCCCCTGTGTCTCCATTCTTCCCCCTCTGTCTCTCGTCCTGTCCCGTGTGGCTTTCAATAAAAATAAAAAATACCTTTCTCCTCACCTGGACGCGCTCCTGCGGCGATGCTCCCTCCATGCATTTCAAACGCGCACTCGCCGGCGAAACACAATGATGTCATATGCCGGTGACATTGCGCTGCCGCTAGCTGCCAGCCTCCGATTGGCTAGCGGCTTTTAACTATTGCCGCCTCCGTTTCCTTCCTGAACGTTCCCGGCGCCTGCGCTGTAAGTTTTTTTTTCGGGCATGTGAAGTTTGCGCTGCCCTTCGACTCCCATCACAGGCGCCGGGGACGTTCATGAAGGAAATGGAGGTGGCACCCGGCGCACAGATGCCCTGAGTGATGGCTGGGAGGCGTTTGTGTCAGGGGGAAAAGACATGCCCCCCTGACAAACTTCAGGTACGAGGGGCACATTATAAAAATGATTATTTCAGCGTTGGCAGGGACCCCAACTAAAAGAGCAACCTTGGCAGAAAGCAGCATTAGTGCAGCACAAGGTGGTTCTTTTAGTTAAAACACCAGGGGGGTGACAGGTTCCCTTCAAATCACCTGGTGTGTGGTGGTCAAAAGGTAATGTCAGTTTGCCATCTTTTACTCTACCTCCCAAACCACTTTACTCATACATGGCAGGAACAACTCATGAGTCTAAGCATTTACTGTAAATTATTATGAAATACAATTCATCTTTTCAGATGACATCCTTTGGTAGGACAGCTGGACTTGAGGAAGCAGGATTTATGCCGACTGTAGCAAATCAAGACTCAATATTTGTACAAATTTAGTGTTTGGGAGATGAACAGATACAAGCTGATCAACGTTGTGAAGCTATAGCTGAGACAAAAAGACATTGTTTTGAATTTGCAAAAAAGCCTGGGAGCTTTCTAGGTAATTTCCCACGATCTAAGAACAGCCAGCAGAGGGCGCCTCACCGCAAATGAAGCTAAATATAGATCATTGATCTATTTTTAGCCTCATTCCCTGGGGTTTTGCAGCGAGGAGCAGCCTGCATTAGCACAGCTCCTTGCTGCAAAATGTTTTAACCCCTTCAGAAGGATTTACATCGTTGGACGTTACAGATCTGCGGAGGGTAAGTATATTGTTGGTTTATTATGTTTTTTTACTCACAGAACGAGGGTCTTCAGTGACTGGATTGGGCGTTGAATAAAATACTGCAACAACCATTGTTTTTATTTCATTAAAATAATTTTAAATAATGTGTTTGTGTTTTATTTAACCCTTCACTACAATTGGATTAATAATGGATAGGTGTCATAATTGATGCCTCTCCATTATTAATTAGGCTTAATGTCACCTTACAATAGCAAGGTGGCATTAACCCTTCATTACCCCATATCCCACCGCTACACGGGAATGGGAAGAGAGTGGCCAAGTGCCAGAATAGGCGCATCTTCCAGATGTGCCTTTTCTGGGGTGGCTGGGGGCAAATATTTTTAGCCAGGGGGGGGCCAATAACCGTGGACCCTCTCCAGGCTATTAATATCTGCCCTCAGTCACTGGCTTTACTACTCTGGCGGAGAAAATTGCGCGGGAGCCCACGCCAATTTTTTCCGCCATTTAACCCTTTATTTTAAGAGCTAGAACGGCCAAATTTTGCAGATACACACTACTGACATTAGTAGTGTGGAATCTGCAAAAAAAATGGAGAGAAGACATGGTTTACTGTATGTAAACCATGTCTCAAATCATGTCGGGTTTTAGGAAGGAGAAAGAAAAAGCCGGTAATTGAATTACCGGCTTTCAAGCTGTATAGCGCTGGAATAAATATTAATATATATACATATATGTGTCTCACTGACATATATATATATATATATACCTATTCTATGTGTACACATTTATTCTACCTATTCTACTGTAAGCTGTCAGTGTGATTTTACTGTACACCGCACTGAATTACCGGCTTTTCTCTCTAATATATGTGTCTACTGACATATATATATATATATATATATATATATATATATATATAGACAGTATATATATATTTTCTTTTCTTTTTGGGACACATGGATCACTTCTATAGCGGTATGTTGGTTTTGCTAGCCTGCGAGAAAACCACGCAGAACGGATGCCATACGGATTACATACGGAGGATGCCATGCGCAAAAAACGCTGACACACCCTGCCTACGGAGGAGCTACGGACCACTTTTTTCGGGACTTTTCAGCGTATTACGGCCGTAATATACGGACCGTATTGTTTTACGCTGTGTGTGACGCCGGCCTTACTGTGACTGTCCGGCCGCATCACGTTATCGGGTTTATAGAAGACCCAGTGACGCGATGCTCGGCACACCGTCCTCAGGAAGCAGGTCAGGGAGAGTTGTTATAGGAGGGAGCGCTTAGATTATTGTCAGCCCCCTAAGGATTATAAAGTTGTATCCTTTAGTGTCTTTCATGTGCTTGTAATGCCGCAATCACTAGTGGGTTGGAGAATACTCACTTGGCAACAGGATAAACGTAGACAGGCACGGTTTTTCACGTAAACAGTCCATGTGGTTTATTATACACTCAGCATAAACCACTGTAGGCCCTGTTACGTATCACAGACCTCACATAGTCCTTAGCACTTCATAGTATATAGCTTTGAAATGCAGTCACTAAACACGCCGGACCTCTTTGTCCAGTTATCGTGGGTGACCTCACGCCAAACAGTTCATTAATGTCCATGGAACACAACAGGCACCAACACACAACATTAGGTTGCAGTCTTTAAACATGCTGGACCTTACTCCATCCAGTTACCATGGGAGACTGCACAGTTCCCATACTCTGGGTTACCTTTCAGGAGCTCCTGCTCCACATGCTGACTCCTGTCAGTACTCTCTCCTGGGGAAGCTGTCTTAGTGGGATCACTCTCCTTGTGAACATGGCACTCACGACAGTCCAGACCCACAGAAAAAACGTCAGCCTCCCCCAAACGCAGTGCCATCACAGACTCTGCAAACACGGCCTCTCTGTGCGCTATTCAAGATGTCCATCCACACTTCGGATCGTCTACACATAGGCCTCCAGGTCCAAGGCCTCACCATGTGCTCTTCAGGGATCTTGTCCTACTCCCAGGACCTCCCAACAAAGAGGCCGTCCAGGACCTGAGACACGGACCAAACAGGTCCATACATTCTCCAACCATGTGACCACCATTGTCATATTATATACTTGTAACCCCTCCAATAGGTGGGTGGTGTGTGTGGTTAGTCAGACCCGCTCAGCTCTTCAACTAACCCTATAAGCCTCCCTTTAAAGTAAACAAACACTTGTGGAACTACAGGTCCCAGAACAACATTATTTCAGGCTTACAGCTCAGACTCCCTCTGTGACCCATACCAACCATTTACAATCATGGCTGCAACTGCCATGCATTCCCATTGCCTCAATACGCCTCCGTGTGTATTCTGAGGAGAACATGCAGTGCCCCCTAGCTGTAACAGGGGTCACTGCATCAAAGGGCTCCATAGGGTGTATTTAAAGGGACACTGTCACCTGAATTTGGAGGGAACAATCTTCAGCCATGGAGGCGGGGTTTTCGGGTGTTTGATTCACCCTTTCCTTACCCGCTGGCTGCATGCTGGCTGCAATATTGGATTGAAGTTCATTCTCTGTCCTCCGTAGTAGATGCCTGCAATTTTCCAAATTTGAATTTTTATGCCCTTAAATCACAGAGCTATGTCACACAAAATACTTAATAAGTAACATTTCCCACATGTCTACTTTACATCAGCAAAATTTTGGAGCCAACATTTTTTTTTGTTAGGGAGTTATAAGGGTTAAAAGTTGACCAGCAATTTCTCATTTTTACAACACCATTTTTTTTAGGGACCACTTCACATTTGAAGTCATTTTGAGGGGTCTATATAATAGAAAATAACGAAGTGTGACACCATTCTAAAAACTGCACCCCTCAAGGTGCTCAAAACCACATTCAAGAAGTTTATTAACCCTTCAGTTGTTTCACAGGAATTTTTAGAATGTTTAAAAAATGAACATTTAACTTTTATTCACAAAAAACTCCAATTTGTTTTATTTTACCAAGGGTAACAGGAGAAATTGGACCCCAAAAGTTGTTGTACAATTTGTCCTGAGTACCCCGATACCCCATATGTGGGGGTAAACCACTGTTTGGGCGCATGGCAGAGCTCGGAAGGGAAGGAGTGCCAATTGACATTTCAATGCAAAATTGACTGGAATTGAGATGGGACGCCATGTCGCGTTTGGAGAGCCACTAATGTGCCTAAACAGTGAAACCCCCCACAAGTGACACCATTTTGGAAAGTAGACCCCCTAAGGAACTTATCTATTGTGTGGTGAGCACTTTGACCCACCAAGTGCTTCACAAAAGTTTATAATGCAGAGCCGTAAAAATAAAAAATCATATTTTTTCACAAAAATGATCTTTTCGCCCCCAATTTTTTATTTTCCCAAGGGTAAGAGAAGAAATTGGACCCCAAAAGTTGTTGTGCAATTTGTCCTGAGAACGCTGATGCCCCATATGTGGGGGTAAACCACTGTTTGGGCACATGGCAAAGCTCAGAAGGGAAGGAGCGCCATTTGACTTTTCAATGCAAAATTGACTGGAATTGAGATGGGACACCATGTTGCGTTTGGAGAGCCCCTGATGTGCCTAAACAGTGGAAACCCCCAATTCTAACTAAAACCCTAACCCAAACACACCCCTAACCCTAACCCCAACACACCCCTAACCCTAATCCCAACCCTAACCACACCCCTAACCCTAATCCCAACCGTAAATGTAATCCAAACCCTAACCCTAGCCCTAACCCTAATGGGAAAATGGAAATAAATACATTTTTTAAATTTTTTTATTTTTCCCTAACTAAGGCGGGTTTGATTTACTTTTATAGTGGGTTTTCGAGCGGATTGTTATGATTGGCAGCCGTCACACACTAAAAGACGCTTTTTATTGCAAAAAATATTTTTTGCATTACCACATTTTGAGAGCTATAATTTTTCGGTATTTTGGTCCACAGAGTCATGTGAGGTCTTGTTTTTTTGTGGGACGAGTTGACGTTTTTATTGTTAACATTTTCAGGCACGTGACATTTTTTTATCGCTTTTTATTCCAATTTTTGTGAGGCAGAATGACCAAAAACCAGCTATTCATGAATTTCTTTTGGTGGGGGCATTTATACCATTCCTTGTTTGTTAAAATGAATAAAGCAGTTTTATTCTTCAGGTCAGTACGATTACAGCGATACCTCATTTATATAATTTTTTAATGTTTTGACGCTTTTATACGATAAAAACTATTTTATAGAAAAAATAATTATTTTTGCATCGCTTTATTCTGAGGACTATAACTTTTTTATTTTTTTGCTGATGATGCTGTATGGCGGCTTGTTTTTTGCGCGACAAGATGACATTTTCAGCCGGACCATGGTTATTTGCATCCGTCTTTTTGATCGCGTGTTATTCCACTTTTTGTTCGGCGGTATGATAATAAATCGTTTTTTGCCTCTTTTTTTTTATGGTGTTCACTGAAGAAGTTAACTAGTGAGACAGTTTTATAGGTCGGGTCGTTACGGACGCGACGATACTAAATTTGTGTACTTTTACCCTTCGCCACAACAACACCCACTGGAGAGATAGGGATCCGCCCCAAGGAACAGGAAACCTACAGAAGAATAAAAGGGGCGGTCCACCTCTCCTCCTCAGTTTAGGTTTCCTGTTCCCAGGGGACAGGATCTCTGGATTTTCCGGATTCTCAGAAGACCATACCTGGGCCAGGGCATCCGCCTGTGCGGTCTCGGCGGGAACGGCAGGGGATGCGGTCCAGATGCAGCATCGTGGGAGTTTCTGTTAGACGGCTCCCCCCTCGTCTGTCCGGCTCAGTGACTACTGGATCCGGGAGAGGCCGCCCGGTAACACTGAACAACTCTGTGCTGAGATATGCGGGCTGGAAGATAACTCCGGGACGCCGGCTGACATATGGGGGCCGGGGGTCTGCCGCACGGTCTCCAGCAGCAGCCAGGACGCCGCTCCATAGCGCGGGCCGGGGTAAGAATGTGGCCGCGCATGCGCAGATCGGCGCAAGTCTCCATTATTACCCAGAAGTGATCATAGCACTTACAGCATACAGCAGCGGTGAGGGAAAGTGCGGTTCGTGCATGCGCAGTACACCGCAAGAAAAAAAAATGGAGACCGGATGTTATGTTTATAAAGGGGGATGGTTGCGAGCACAGAGGCGATGCAACATGTCATCCCCAGGCAAGACAGTGGACCCAACAGGTGATTCAGCCAGCAGGAGATCCTCAGACATCAGCCGTAAGAGTGATGCCGCGGATTCAAGGTCCAGGACGGCGCTTCGGCCACCTGATCTGGTACCAAAGAGCCGTACAACGAGGTCAACCATCAGCACTCAGACAACGGATGCACGCTCCAAAATCCAAGGATCCAATCGGACAAAAACGTATATGAAGAAGAAAGAGCAGCATCCATACCAGGTGATGTCAATCCAAAAAAGTTCTTTATTCCGCCATGATAAAAGTACAACGTTTCGGCCTGGTTGGCCTTTGTCAAGTATACACACTGTCCAAAGTAGCCATCTTAAATAGTGTGAAACCCACATGAGCTCCAATCACCATCAAGGGGCGGCCTTTATTAAATAAACATTTACTGTGCTTAACCCCTTAGCGACCGCCGATACGCCTTTTAACGGCGGCCGCTAAGGGTACTTAAACCACAGCGCCGTTAATTAACGGCGCTGTGGAAAAAGTCCATAGCGCCCCCAGAGGCCGATTTTCTCCGGGGTCTCGGCTGCCGAGGGTAGCCGAGACCCCAGAGAACATGATTCGGGGGGTTTTTAACCCACCCCGCATTTGCGATCGCCGGTAATTAACCGTTTACCGGCGATCGCAAAAAAAAAAAAAAAGCGATCTCTTTTTAATTTCTCTGTCCTCCGATGTGATCGCAAATCGGAGGACAGAGAAAAGGGGTCCCAGGTGGCCCCCCAATACTCACCTAGCTCCCCCGATGCTCCTCGTGTCTCCCGGTGGGCGCCGCCATCTTCAAAATGGCGGCCGGCACCGGGAGAATCTTTGGGGTCTCGGCTGCCGGGGGTAGCCGAGACCCCAAAGAGCACGATCGGGGTCGGTATTACCGACCCCTGTTTTGCGATCGCCGGTAATTAACTGTTTACCGGCGACCGCAAAAAAAAAAAAAAAAAAAAAAAAAGTAAAGTGTAATTCTCTGTCCTCTGATGTGATCACACATCAGAGGACAGAGAAATAGGGGGATTCGGGGACCCTAGCATACTCACCTAGGTCCCTGGATCCTCTTGCTGCTCCTCCTGGCCGCCGGCAGCAGAACATGGCGGACGCATGCCCAGTGCGCCCGCCATCTGTCTCCATCTGCCGGCCGGCAGGAGAACAGCAGTTGGGGCTAAAATTAGGGGTAGGGTTAGGGGTAGGGTTAGGGTTAGGTTAGGGGTAGGGTTAGTGGTAGGGTTAGGTTAGGGGTAGGGTTAGGTTAGGGTTAGGTTAGGGGTAGGGTTAGGTTAGGGGTAGGGTTAGGGTTTGGTTAGGGTTAGGTTAGGGGTAGGGTTAGGGGTAGGGTTAGGTTAGGGGTAGGGCTAGGGTTGGGGCTAAATTTAGGGTTAGGGTTGGGGCTAAATTTAGGGTTAGGGTTGGGGCTAAACTTAGGGTTAGGCTTCTTTCACACTTGCGTCGGTACGGGGCCGTCGCAATGCGTCGGCCCGACATACCGACGCACGTTGTGAAAATTGTGCACAACGTGGGCAGCAGCTGTAGTTTTTCAACACATCCGCTGCCCAATCTATGTCCTGGGGAGGAGGGGGCGGAGTTACGGCCACGCATGCGCGGTCAGAAATGGCGGATGCGACGTACAAAAAAACGTTTCATTGAACGTTTTTTTGTGCCGACGCTCCGCCAAAACACAACTGATCCAGTGCACGACGGACGCGACGTGTGGCCATCCGTCACGATCCGTCGGCAATACAAGTCTATGGGCAAAAAACGCATCCTGCGGGCACATTTGCAGGATCCGTTTCTTGTCCAAAACGACGGATTGCGACGGAATGCCAAACGACGCAAGTGTGAAAGTAGCCCTAGGGTTAGGGTTGGGGCTAAAGTTAGGGCTAGGGTTGGGGCTAAAGTTAGGGTTAGAGCTGGGATTAGGGTTAGGGTTTGGATTAGGGTTCGTATTAGGGTTAGGGTTGGCATTAGGGTTACGCTTGGGATTAGGGTTAGGTTTGGGATTAGGGTTAAGGTTAGGGTTGTGATTAGGGGTGTATTGGGATTAGGGTTAGGTTTGAGGTTAGGGTTGAGATTAGGATTAGGGGTGTGTTGGATTTAGGGTTTTGATTAGGGTTATGGTTAGGGTTGACATTAGGGTTGTTTTGGGGTAAGGGTTGTGATTATGGTTAGGGTTAGTGATTAGGATTATGGATGAGGTTGGGATTAGGGTTAGGGGTGTGTTGGGGTTAGGGTTGGAGCTAGAATTGGGGGGTTTCCACTGTTTAGGTACATCAGGGGGTCTCCAAACACGACAGCCAATTTTGCGCTCAAAAAGTCAAATGGTGCTCCCTCCCTTCTGAGCTCTGCCGTGCGCCCAAACAGTGGGTTACCCCCACATATGGGGCATCAGCGTACTCGGGATAAATTGGACAACAACTTCTGGGGTCCAATTTCTCTTGTTACCCTTGTGAAAATAAAAACTTGGGGGCTACAAAATCTTTTTTGTGAAAAAAAAAATATTTTTTATTTTCACGACTCTGCATTCTAAACTTCTGTGAAGCACTTGGGCATTCAAAGTTCTCACCACACATCTAGATAAGTTCCTTGGGGGGTCTAGTTTCCAAAATGGGGTCACTTGTGGGGGGTTACTACAGTTTAGGTACATCAGGGGCTCTGCAATCGCAACATAATGCCCACAGACCATTCTATCAAAGTCTGCATTCCAAAAAGGCGCTCCTTCCCTTCCGAGCTCTGCCGTGCGCCCAAACAGTGGTTTACCGCCACATATGGCGCATCAGCGTACTCGGGATGAATTGGACAACAACTATTGCAGTCCAATTTCTCCTGTTACCCTTGTGAAAATAAAAACTTGGGGGCTACAATATCTTTTTTGTGGAAAAAAAAATATTTTTTATTTTCACGACTGCATTCTAAACTTCTGTGAAGCACTTGGGCATTCAAAGTTCTCACCACACATCTAGATAAGTTCCTTGGGGGGTCTAGTTTCCAAAATGGGGTCACTTGTGGAGGGTTTCTACTGGTTAGGTACATCAGGGGCTCTGCAAACGCAACATAATACCCGCAGACCATTCTATCAAAGTCTGCATTCCAAAACGGCGCTCCTTCCTTCCGAGCTCTGCCGTGCGCCCAAACAGTGGTTTACCCCCACATATGGGGTACCAGCATACTCAGGACAAATTGGACAACAACTTTTGGGGTCCAGTTTCTCTTGTTACCCTTGTGAAAATAAAAATTTGGTGGCTAAAAAATCTTTTTTGTGGAAAAAAATTTTTTTTTTTATTTTCACGGCTCTGCATTATAAACTTCTGTGAAGCACTTGGGCATTCAAGGTTCTCACCACACATCTAGATAAGTTCCATGGGGGGTCTAGTTTCCAAAATGGTGTCACTTGTTGGGGTTTCCACTGTTTAGGCACATCAGGGGCTCTCCAAACGCGACATGGCGTCCAATCTCAATTCCAGCCAATTCTACATTGAAAAAGTAAAACGGCACTCCTTCTCTTCCAAGCTCTGCGGTGCGCCCTAACAGTTGTTTACCCCCACATATTGGGTATCAGCGTACTCAGGAGAAATTGCACAACAACTTTTGTGGTCTAATTTCTCCTGTTACCCTTGTGAAAATAAGAATTTGTGGGCAAAAAGATAATTTTTGTGTAAACAAGAGCGATTTTTTATTTTCACGGCTCTACGTTATAAACTTCTGTGAAGCACTTGGGGGTTCAAAGTGCTCACCACACATCTAGATAAGTTCCTTAAGGGGTCTAGTTTCCAAAATGGTGTCACTTGTGGGGAGTTTCCACTGTTTAGGTACATCAGGGGCTCTCTAAATATGACATGGTGTCCGATCTCAATTCCAGCCAATTCTGCATTGAAAAAGTCAAACGGCGCTCCTTCACTTCTAAGTTCTGCGGTGCGCCCTAACAGTGGTTTACCCCCACATATGGGGTATTGGCGTATTCAGGAGAAATTGCATAACAAAATTTATGGTTACATTTCTGTTTTTACACATGTGAAAATAAAAAAAATGGTTCTGAATTAAGATGTTTGCAAAAAAAAGTTAAATGTTCATTTTTTCCTTCCACGTTGTTTCAGTTCCTGTGAAGCACGTAAAGGGTTAATAAACTTCTTGAATGTGGTTTTGAGAACCTTGAGGGGTGTAGTTTTTAGAATGGTGTCACACTTCATTATTTTCTATCATATAGACCCCTCAAAATGACTTCAAATGTGATGTGGTCCCTAAAAAAAAATGGTGTTGTAAAAATGAGAAATTGCTGGTCAACTTTTAACCCTTATAACTCCCTAACAAAAAAAAATTTTGTTTCCAAAATTGTGCTGATGTAAAGTAGACATGTGGGAAATGTTATTTATTAACTATTTTTTATGACATATCTCTCTGATTTAAGGGCATAAAAATACAAAGTTTGAAAATTGCAAAATTTTAAAAATTTTCGCCATATTTCCGTTTTTTTCATAAATAATCGCAAGTAATATCGAAGAAATGTTACCACTAACATGAAGTACAATATGTCACGAAAAAACAATCTCAGAATCAGCGGGATCCGTTGAAGCGTTCCAGAGTTATAACCTCATAAAGTGACAGTGGTCAGAATTGCAAAAATTGGCCTGGTCATTAAGTACCAAATTGGCTGTCACTAAGGGGTTAAATCTCAAATACTATACATATATCTACTAAATAGCAGCTAAACAGCACCATCCCTACCCATATCGTATAAAAATATATACAGGAAAAACATATAATTCAAAATCACATATATAAACAGACGTCACATAGGTGTACGGTCCAATGATTGCATTTGTTGTCCGGTTGTCATATCGACATCTCCACCAATCGCAAGATGTCCATGGGCCAATCCCCCTTCTCATCCAATCCCTGTGGGTTAGGAGAAAAGGCGCAAAAAATAAACCCCCCAATCAGAGCAGAAAGTACAAGGATGCATGCGAGCGCCATAGGACGCCGGCGCACGCGCACGGCACACCGCAGAGCCGATCACCTGACCGCCCCACAGCGATTACCAAATGCGCAAGCGCCGGATGTCCCCGACGTCATAGAGCGGAGGAGCGCACGCGCAAGGCGCACCAAGCGGACGACCAACAGGCCGCCCCCCAGCACAACCAAGCGCGCCCGCGCCAGACGCCCCAGAGTCAGCGTCTACATCAGAGCGCCAGACACCGGCAGCGAATCGCATGACCGGACCAGGCGCCACAGCCCATTGCTACGGCAACCAGCCCGTCCACACGCCGCACCAGGCCAGCGCTCCAAGATAGACGCAAGCATAGCCAACTCCATGGCAACCATCCCTCACAAATAACCGCAATGAAGCAGGCAGGGAGCGCAGGGAGAAAGAAATACAAAACATATCAACATATAAACCATACGCTATAAATAGCAGATAAGGCACCTCCATCCACTCTCTGACTGCCAAATCACGACCCTATGTGCACAAAAGAGAAAAAAAACACAAAAACAGATTACAATAAAAACAAAATACAAAAACAGCACAATATTAAAACACACACGGAATAGAGTGCGCACACTATGTCAAGAGGGAGAATCCTATACATCTGAACATAACTATCACACTACCTGTAGCACATCAATATTGCAAATAATTATGTAGTGCAAATCTGTAGATTATAGTCCAGATTAAGCCCCTTGGGCTGTAGTGTTCCCAAAACTGAAATCCACCTTAGTTCCTTTTGTTTCAGTATAAGATTCCTATCACCCCCTCTCCTCAGTGTCGGGACCCCATCGATTACTCTAAAACGCAACTGATTAACAGAATGTCTACACTCACTGAAATGTTTAGGTATTGGTAGGTCAGTTAGATTCGTACGTATCGTGCTCTTATGTTTGCTTATTCGTTGTCTCACTTCCATTGTCGTCTCACCGACATACATAAGTCCACATGGACAGACTATCAGATACACGACAAACTTTGATGAGCACGTATACCGTTCTTTAATTGTAAATTTGTTACCAGTATGCGGGTGACAGAAACTGTCGCCCTTAAGCATATTCCCGCAGCACGCACAATTGAGACAAGGGAAGTTTTGGGAACACTACAGCCCAAGGGGCTTCATCTGGACTAAAATCTACAGATTTGCACTACATAATTATTTGCAATATTGATGTGCTACAGGTAGTGTGATAGTTATGTTCAGATGTATAGGATTCTCCCTCTTGACATAGTGTGCGCACTCTATTCCGTGTGTGTTTTAATATTGTGCTGTTTTTGTATTTTGTTTTTATTGTAATCTGTTTTTGTGTTTTTTTTCTCTTTTGTGCACATAGGGTCGTGATTTGGCAGTCAGAGAGTGGATGGAGGTGCCTTATCTGCTATTTATAGCGTATGGTTTATATGTTGATATGTTTTGTATTTCTTTCTCCCTGCGCTCCCTGCCTGCTTCATTGCGGTTATTTGTGAGGGATGGTTGCCATGGAGTTGGCTATGCTTGCGTCTATCTTGGAGCGCTGGCCTGGTGCGGCGTGTGGGCGGGCTGGTTGCCGTAGCAATGGGCTGTGGCGCCTGGTCCGGTCATGCGATTCGCTGCCGGGTCTGGCGCTCTGATGTAGACGCTGACTCTGGGGCGTCTGGCGCGGGCGCGCTTGGTTGTGCTGGGGGGCGGCCTGTTGGTCGTCCGCTTGGTGCGCCTTGCGCGTGCGCTCCTCCGCTCTATGACGTCGGGGACGTCCGGCGCTTGCGCATTTGGTAATCGCTGTGGGGCGGTCAGGTGATCGGCCCTGCGGTGTGCCGTGCGCGTGCGCCGGCGTCCTATGGCGCTCGCATGCATCCTTGTACTTTCTGCTCTGATTGGGGGGTTTATTTTTTGCACCTTTTCTCCTAACCCACAGGGATTGGATGAGAAGGGGGATTGGCCCATGGACATCTTGCGATTGGTGGAGATGTCGATATGACAACCGGACAACAAATGCAATCATTGGACCGTACACCTATGTGATGTCTGTTTATATATGTGATTTTGAATTATATGTTTTTCCTGTATATATTTTTATACGATATGGGTAGGGATGGTGCTGTTTAGCTGCTATTTAGTAGATATATGTATAGTATTTGAGATTTAAGCACATTAAATGTTTATTTAATAAAGGCCGCCCCTTGATGGTGATTGGAGCTCATGTGGGTTTCACACTATTTAAGATGGCTACTTTGGACAGTGTGTATACTTGACAAAGGCCAACCAGGCCGAAACGTTGTACTTTTATCATGGCGGAATAAAGAACTTTTTTGGATTGACATCACCTGGTATGGATGCTGCTCTTTCTTCTTCATATACGTTTTTGTCCGATTGGATCCTTGGATTTTGGAGCGTGCATCCGTTGTCTGAGTGCTGATGGTTGACCTCGTTGTACAGTCCTATTGTGGATCCTAACCAACATGCACCGGACTATGGCCATGGAGCCGTTATCTACTCCAGAGGTGGGTGAACTGGAGACTGCCTCAATTTTCTCATACACGGAGGAGGACGCAGTACGGATTTTATCTGGTACTTCTAATGACAATACCTTTTTAAGTAAACCGACTGCAGACATGGTATGTAAGAAACATGAGACTGAATCTAGGAGATTGATCTACTTTGAACTGCATGTGACTACACTCACTGAATACTATAAAGCCCGTAGAATACCTCGTGGCTTACGTCCACATCTACGTCCCACTTTGATGGTAGATAATGCTCAATTCTGTAATAGATTTGAATCCATCACTAACAAATACTCCTTTGATTTGATGCTCCTGAATATAGAGTTCCTCCGTAAGGAGATGGAGCTTATCAAGGGGTCGGTGTTGGAATTGGAGCAACAATTGACTAGTCTAATGACTGTGCCCGAGTTGACAGCATATAAAAATAAATTGGAGGATAATCTTGTAAAATTTCGGAGTGACATCGAGAAAACCAAAAGATCCAAATGGTTCCGTGATATGGAGGACTATAAATCAGGACGGATTTTTTCCTGGCATCCGGGGACACAATTATCATTTAACAATAGGAGGTCTAGACCTCCCCAGCAAAGGAGGAGAAAGAGACCGCAGGAGAGGGACCCACACAGATTTGGCTTTACAACAGCAGATTCCGATTCAACTGATGACTCTAATTTGGGAGCTTCTTCTTCATCCTTAAGTTTTTTAGGGGTCAGACAAGTGGCCGCAACAACAGCAAAAGGAGGAACCGGAGAGGCGGGAGGAAACACAAAAGATGGCGGTTCGAACAGAGAACGGAGGAAGTTCTACAAGTCCCCTATGAGAACACGGAACATGGACGAACGTCGGAAAGTGAACTAAACCGCAATGAATTGGTGGTAAATATATCATCTGCCCAGTTGACTGGTATCGAGTATGATATGTTGGCTAAAGGCTTGTCTTTTTGTCCAAAAAACTCTCCTGATTGGTTTCAGATCGAATGTGACTTGTTTGCTTTCTATAGAAGGCTGCGATTAACCTCTTATTTTTCAGAGATACAGCCGTGTGCTGATGAACCAACGGATGAGGTGGTGGGGGGTTTTACGCTTAAAGGAGCTGGTTTGTTTAACAAAAGCTCTTTTCAACCCCACGTTAAAAACCAGTTTGTCGAGTCCTATATTTCTTTGGTGGAGAGGGACATCAAAAAATTAAGGGAGCGGTTTTGCCATCATGGATTTAATAATCTGTCCAGGGCTGAGAGACAAGCGCTAGATCGCCTATCAAATAATACTGCACTTACAGTGAAACCTGCCGATAAAGGCGGTGCAGTAGTAGTAATGGATGCTGTGAAATATAGGGCTGAAATTATGACACAATTATCAGATACTGCGGTATACAAGAAACTTACATGTGATCCGACGGCAGGCTTTCAGAGGGAGTTACAGCTTCTGATCGATGACTCCTTAAATAATGGACTCATCGATCAGAAGCTGTCTGAATTTTTGTTTGTTAATTCGCCTATTACTCCTGTCCTGTACACATTGCCAAAGATACACAAGGATTTATTAAATCCCCCCGGACGCCCCATTGTATCGGGCCGGGGTTCCATGTGTAACAAGGTGTCAATCTTTTTGGATAAGATTTTACGGGTTTTTTCAACTTCTGCCGGTTCCTACATTCGTGATACGAATGATTTTTTGGTGAAACTTAATACTGTTTCGGTATGTGCCTCAACTCTCTTGGTGTCATTTGACGTTGTGTCTTTGTACACCTCCATCGAACATGAGAGGGGTCTGGATGCAGTCGGTGTGGTGCTGTCGAGCTCGGACGTGTCGCCGGATTGTGCACGGTTGGTCCTCACACTGCTGGAGTTCATCCTCAGGAGGAATTTTTTCCTCTTTGGGGATGATTACTACCAGCAATTGAGGGGTACCGCCATGGGGTCCAATGTGGCCCCTACGTACGCTAACATCTACATGGCGGTACTCGAGGACCAACACGTGTACAGATCCAGCTTCTGGCGGCACGTCCGGGCCTGGTGGCGCTACATCGATGATATTTTTTGTGTTTGGGAGGGTACCCATGAGGACCTCCTTGGTTTTCTGACAGAACTGAATCATATACACCCGGAATTGAAATTTACGATGACCTGTTCGGTGGAGAGGGTACAGTTTTTGGATACTATGGTCTATAAACAAAATGACAAACTTTGTACTGACCTGTTTATTAAAACAACTGATAGGAACAGTCTTCTATCTTATGATAGTTACCATCCTAGACGTATGATGGATTCACTACCGTGGAGTCAACTTCTTAGGGTACGAAGAATAGTCACTGATACACAGATTTGTGATAAGAGGTTGGACGAAATGTGTGACAAATTTATTCGAAGGGGGTACCCACAAGTGAAAGTTATGGGTCATAGAGATAGGGCGGCGAGATTGACTGAGGAGGATTTACAACGCCAGAAGGGGGACAAACAGAAACGGGTACCATTTGTGTCCACTTATTGCCCGGCCAGTAATGGCATTGCTAATATCCTTAATAAGCATTGGGGGATTTTGCATAGGGGTTTACCTCAGATTTCAGATTTTTGCTCACGCCCCATTCTCTCTTATAGACGAGGACGTAATCTTAAAGATTTATTGGTCAAATCAGATATTGGGGCTGGGAGAGTTGCCATCCAGAGGACTTTGTGCTCCCCTCGGATGGGCAACTTCCCTTGTCTCAATTGTGCGTGCTGCGGGAATATGCTTAAGGGCGACAGTTTCTGTCACCCGCATACTGGTAAAAAATTTACAATTAAAGAACGGTATACGTGCTCATCAAAGTTTGTCGTGTATCTGATAGTCTGTCCATGTGGACTTATGTATGTCGGTGAGACGACAATGGAAGTGAGACAACGAATAAGCAAACATAAGAGCACGATACGTACGAATCTAACTGACCTACCAATACCTAAACATTTCAGTGAGTGTAGACATTCTGTTAATCAGTTGCGTTTTAGAGTAATCGATGGGGTCCCGACACTGAGGAGAGGGGGTGATAGGAATCTTATACTGAAACAAAAGGAACTAAGGTGGATTTCAGTTTTGGGAACACTACAGCCCAAGGGGCTTAATCTGGACTATAATCTACAGATTTGCACTACATAATTATTTGCAATATTGATGTGCTACAGGTAGTGTGATAGTTATGTTCAGATGTATAGGATTCTCCCTCTTGACATAGTGTGCGCACTCTATTCCGTGTGTGTTTTAATATTGTGCTGTTTTTGTATTTTGTTTTTATTGTAATCTGTTTTTGTGTTTTTTTTTCTCTTTTGTGCACATAGGGTCGTGATTTGGCAGTCAGAGAGTGGATGGAGGTGCCTTATCTGCTATTTATAGCGTATGGTTTATATGTTGATATGTTTTGTATTTCTTTCTCCCTGCGCTCCCTGCCTGCTTCATTGTGGTTATTTGTGAGGGATGGTTGCCATGGAGTTGGCTATGCTTGCGTCTATCTTGGAGCGCTGGCCTGGTGCGGCGTGTGGGCGGGCTGGTTGCCGTAGCAATGGGCTGTGGCGCCTGGTCCGGTCATGCGATTCGCTGCCGGGTCTGGCGCTCTGATGTAGACGCTGACTCTGGGGCGTCTGGCGCGGGCGCGCTTGGTTGTGCTGGGGGGCGGCCTGTTGGTCGTCCGCTTGGTGCGCCTTGCGCGTGCGCTCCTCCGCTCTATGACGTCGGGGACGTCCGGCGCTTGCGCATTTGGTAATCGCTGTGGGGCGGTCAGGTGATCGGCCCTGCGGTGTGCCGTGCGCGTGCGCCGGCGTCCTATGGCGCTCGCATGCATCCTTGTACTTTCTGCTCTGATTGGGGGGTTTATTTTTTGCGCCTTTTCTCCTAACCCACAGGGATTGGATGAGAAGGGGGATTGGCCCATGGACATCTTGCGATTGGTGGAGATGTCGATATGACAACCGGACAACAAATGCAATCATTGGACCGTACACCTATGTGATGTCTGTTTATATATGTGATTTTGAATTATATGTTTTTCCTGTATATATTTTTATACGATATGGGTAGGGATGGTGCTGTTTAGCTGCTATTTAGTAGATATATGTATAGTATTTGAGATTTAAGCACATTAAATGTTTATTTAATAAAGGCCGCCCCTTGATGGTGATTGGAGCTCATGTGGGTTTCACACTATTTAAGATGGCTACTTTGGACAGTGTGTATACTTGACAAAGGCCAACCAGGCCGAAACGTTGTACTTTTATCATGGCGGAATAAAGAACTTTTTTGGATTGACATCACCTGGTATGGATGCTGCTCTTTCTTCTTCATATCTGGTACCAAAGAGCGTCACTGGGTGAGTGTTAAAAACCTCTACCTATTAAGCTGACACTTTTTCTACAATATTCTTCCCCCCAAGCCAAAAGGAAACAAAAATCCACCTTAAAAAACCAAATCACAATAATGCGGAATCCCAGAAAAACATATACACCAACTTAGAAAAAACAGAGATCCCTAAAAAATAACCTTTATTAATATAATTAAAAAGACTATATTTATCCACAATCAATAAAAAAGTATTAAATGTACCTAGTGGACCCTAGACCGAGCTACAATGCACCCTGCCTAACAGTGGAGGTTGGCACCCTACTTTACCGCGGTAGGCGCCCCCACTCCTCGGCGGCTAGCCCTTACAAGCCCTATAAGGACCTATAGTTAGAGAAAGACTAATTAGCCCTACTGAAATCTATACTAATACCCTACCTAACAGTGGAGGTTGGCACCCTAATTTACTGCGGTAGGCGCCCCCACTCAACGACGGCTAGCCCTAGGGTCCCTAACAGTCCCTAAGGTTCGGGATAGACAAAAAGATATGTCCCACAAACACCACTGATACCCGTGATGGAGAAAAAACAAAAATAGAAAAAATATTCAAAACAAAGAATAAATGTATATCACAAAAATATATATATATACTAGCACCTTATAATACTAGTGTAGAAGGATGCTATGATGGAAGAAACATATACCACAGGTGCTGTATAATAAAGATACCTTAACCCAAGTACGGGTATACTGGATGCAATAATATGTCCAAACAAGATAATACACAGCACTTAGATGAAGTCCATTTTCTGTTACACTTCAATGGTGCAAATGTTTGATGTAAAGTAACCAGTAGTGCATGTCCATAAAGTATGATACAATTACAATGACAAAAAAATGGACCAAAAGACAAAAAAAGAGGAAAATACCTCTAAAAGGCACACAGTCAGAACCACAACCACCACTCGATAATAATATTGCGAGAACTCCTCAGAGTACTTATAATGAGGGTAAAAGGGCTCAATCGTCCTTTTTATGCAAATAGACAATCAGATCCATATTATAACCAATATACTCATCTATTTGCTGAAATCTCATGGTGTGGGTCCGACTGTAGCCAAAATGACACAGGGCGATTATGTGTAGATGAACATCACCAGCGTCTGTCAGATACTTCCCCAGCAATGCCCAACGCGTTTCCCCCCCATAGGGAATGGCGGGGGTTCATCAGGGGTAATGCAGTCACACATACAGTGAAGATGCTGTTGTAGTCTACAACAGCATCGCCCTGTGTCATTTTGGCTACAGTCGGACCCACACCATGAGATTTCAGCAAATAGATGAGTATATTGGTTATAATATGGATCTGATTGTCTATTTGCATAAAAAGGACGATTGAGCCCTTTTACCCTCATTATAAGTACTCTGAGGAGTTCTCGCAATATTATTATCGAGTGGTGGTTGTGGTTCTGACTGTGTGCCTTTTAGAGGTATTTTCCTCTTTTTTTGTCTTTTGGTCCATTTTTTTGTCATTGTAATTGTATCATACTTTATGGACATGCACTACTGGTTACTTTACATCAAACATTTGCACCATTGAAGTGTAACAGAAAATGGACTTCATCTAAGTGCTGTGTATTATCTTGTTTGGACATATTATTGCATCCAGTATACCCGTACTTGGGTTAAGGTATCTTTATTATACAGCACCTGTGGTATATGTTTCTTCCATCATAGCATCCTTCTACACTAGTATTATAAGGTGCTAGTATATATATATATTTTTGTGATATACATTTATTCTTTGTTTTGAATATTTTTTCTATTTTTGTTTTTTCTCCATTACGGGTATCAGTGGTGTTTGTGGGACATATCTTTTTGTCTATCCCGAACCTTAGGGACTGTTAGGGACCCTAGGGCTAGCCGTCGTTGAGTGGGGGCGCCTACCGCAGTAAATTAGGGTGCCAACCTCCACTGTTAGGTAGGGTATTAGTATAGATTTCAGTAGGGCTAATTAGTCTTTCTCTAACTATAGGTCCTTATAGGGCTTGTAAGGGCTAGCCGCCGAGGAGTGGGGGCGCCTACCGCGGTAAAGTAGGGTGCCAACCTCCACTGTTAGGCAGGGTGCATTGTAGCTCGGTCTAGGGTCCACTAGGTACATTTAATACTTTTTTATTGATTGTGGATAAATATAGTCTTTTTAATTATATTAATAAAGGTTATTTTTTAGGGATCTCTGTTTTTTCTAAGTTGGTGTATATAAAAATCCACCTTACCAGTTGAGGATGCAGGCCTACTGTTATGGCTGGCAATCAGGCAACACAGCGTGCAGTAATCAGCGCACATACAGAGATCTGGCAATAACCAAAAACAATAGGACGAGCTCTGAGACGTGGAATCTCTGTAGACTGCAGTACCTGATCTATCCTCACACAACTATAAGCAGCAGTGGATTGCGCCTATAACTACCTATGCAACTCGGCACTGCCTGAGGAGCTGACTAGCCTGAAGATAGAAATACAAGCCTGACTTACCTCAGAGAAATACCCCAAAGGAATAGGCAGCCCCCCACATATAATGACTGTTAGCAAGATGAAAAGACAAACGTAGGAATGAAATAGATTCAGCAAAGTGAGGCCCGATATTCTAGACAGAGCGAGGATAGCAAAGAGAACTATGCAGTCTACAAAAAACCCTAAAACGAAAACCACGCAAAGGGGCAAAAAGACCCACCGTGCCGAACTAACAGCACGGCGGTGCACCCCTTTGCTTCTCAGAGCTTCCAGCAAAAGTTAATAGCAAGCTGGACAGAAAAAACAGAAAACAAACTAGAAGCACTTATCTAGCAGAGCAGCAGGCCCAAGGAAAGATGCAGTAGCTCAGATCCAACACTGGAACATTGACAAGGAGCAAGGAAGACAGACTCAGGTGGAGCTAAATAGCAAGGCAGCCAACGAGCTCACCAAAACACCTGAGGGAGGAAGCCCAGAGACTGCAATACCACTTGTGACCACAGAAGTGAACTCAGCCACAGAATTCACAACAGTACCCCCCCCTTGAGGAGGGGTCACCGAACCCTCACCAGAACCCCCAGGCCGACCAGGATGAGCCACATGAAAGGCACGAACAAGATCTGGGGCATGGACATCAGAGGCAAAAACCCAGGAATTATCTTCCTGAGCATAACCCTTCCATTTGACCAGATACTGGAGTTTCCGTCTAGAGACACGAGAATCCAAAATCTTCTCCACAATATACTCCAATTCCCCCTCCACCAAAACAGGGGCAGGAGGCTCCACAGATGGAACCATAGGTGCCACGTATCTCCTCAACAACGACCTATGGAATACATTATGTATGGAAAAGGAGTCTGGGAGGGTCAGACGAAAAGACACCGGATTGAGAATCTCAGAAACCCTATACGGACCAATAAAACGAGGTTTAAATTTCGGAGAGGAAACCTTCATAGGAATATGACGAGAAGATAACCAAACCAGATCCCCAACACGAAGTCGGGGTCCCACACGGCGTCTGCGATTAGCGAAAAGCTGAGCCTTCTCCTGGGACAAGGTCAAATTGTCCACCACCTGAGTCCAGATCTGCTGCAACCTGTCCACCACAGAATCCACACCAGGACAGTCCGAAGACTCAACCTGTCCTGAAGAGAAACGAGGATGGAACCCAGAATTGCAGAAAAATGGAGAGACCAAGGTAGCCGAGCTGGCCCGATTATTAAGGGCGAACTCAGCCAACGGCAAAAATGACACCCAATCATCCTGGTCAGCGGAAACAAAACATCTCAGATATGTTTCCAAGGTCTGATTGGTTCGTTCGGTCTGGCCATTAGTCTGAGGATGGAAGGCCGAGGAGAAAGATAGGTCAATGCCCATCCTACCACAAAAGGCTCGCCAGAACCTCGAGACAAACTGGGAACCTCTGTCAGAAACAATATTCTCAGGAATGCCATGTAAACGAACCACATGCTGGAAGAACAAAGGCACCAAATCAGAGGAGGAAGGCAATTTAACCAAGGGCACCAGATGGACCATTTTAGAAAAGCGATCACAGACCACCCAAATGACCGACATTTTTTGAGAAACGGGAAGGTCAGAAATGAAATCCATCGAAATATGTGTCCAAGGCCTCTTCGGGACCGGCAAGGGCAAAAGCAACCCACTGGCACGTGAACAGCAGGGCTTAGCCCTAGCACAAATTCCACAGGACTGCACAAAAGCACGCACATCCCGTGACAGAGATGGCCACCAGAAGGATCTAGCAACCAACTCCCTGGTACCAAAGATTCCTGGATGACCGGCCAGCACCGAACAATGAAGTTCAGAGATAACTTTACTAGTCCACCTATCAGGGACGAACAGTTTCTCGGCCGGACAACGATCAGGTTTATTAGCCTGAAATTTCTGCAACACTCTCCGCAAATCAGGGGAGATGGCAGACACAATGACTCCTTCCTTGAGGATACTCGCCGGCTCAGATAACCCCGGAGAGTCGGGCACAAAACTCCTAGACAGAGCATCCGCCTTCACATTTTTAGAGCCCGGAAGGTATGAAATCACAAAATCAAAACGAGCAAAAAATAACGACCAACGGGCCTGCCTAGGATTCAAGCGCTTGGCAGACTCAAGATAAGTAAGGTTCTTATGATCAGTCAAAACCACCACGCGATGCTTAGCACCCTCAAGCCAATGACGCCACTCCTCGAATGCCCACTTCATGGCCAGCAACTCTCGGTTGCCCACATCATAATTACGCTCAGCAGCAGAAAATTTCCTGGAAAAGAAAGCACATGGTTTGAACACTGAGCAACCAGAACCTCTCTGTGACAAAACCGCCCCTGCACCAATCTCAGAAGCATCAACCTCGACCTGGAACGGAAGAGAAACATCAGGTTGACACAACACAGGGGCACAGCAAAAACGACGCTTCAACTCCTGAAAAGCTTCCACGGCAGCAGAAGACCAATTAACCAAATCAGCACCCTTCTTGGTCAAATCGGTCAATGGTCTGGCAATGCTAGAAAAATTACAGATGAAGCGACGATAAAAATTAGCAAAGCCCAGGAATTTCTGCAGACTTTTTAGAGATGTCGGCTGAGTCCAATCCTGGATGGCCTGAACCTTAACCGGATCCATCTCGATAGTAGAAGGGGAAAAGATGAACCCCAAAAATGAAACTTTCTGCACACCGAAGAGACACTTTGATCCCTTCACGAACAAGGAATTAGCACGCAGTACCTGGAAAACCATTCTGACTTGCTTCACATGAGACTCCCAATCATCTGAGAAGATCAAAATGTCATCCAAGTAAACAATCAAGAATTTATCCAGATACTCACGGAAAATGTCATGCATAAAAGACTGAAAAACAGATGGAGCATTGGCAAGTCCGAACGGCATCACCAGATACTCAAAATGACCCTCGGGCGTATTAAATGCCGTTTTCCATTCATCTCCCTGCCTGATTCTCACCAGATTATACGCACCACGAAGATCTATCTTGGTGAACCAACTAGCCCCCTTAATCCGAGCAAACAAGTCAGAAATCAATGGCAAGGGATACTGAAACTTAACAGTGATCTTATTAAGAAGGCGGTAATCAATACACGGTCTTAGCGAACCATCCTTCTTGGCTACAAAAAAGAACCCTGCTCCCAATGGTGATGACGATGGGCGAATATGTCCCTTCTCCAGGGACTCCTTCACATAACTGCGCATAGCGGTGTGTTCAGGTACGGACAAATTAAATAAGCGACCCTTAGGGAATTTACTACCAGGAATCAAATCGATAGCACAATCACAATTCCTATGCGGAGGTAGGGCATCAGACTTGGACTCTTCAAATACATCCTGAAAGTCCGACAAGAACTCTGGGATGTCAGAAGGAATGGATGACGAAATAGACAAAAATGGAACATCACCATGTACTCCCTGACAACCCCAGCTGGTTACCGACATAGAGTTCCAATCCAATACTGGATTATGGGTTTGTAGCCATGGCAACCCCAACACGACCACATCATGCAAATTATGCAGTACCAGAAAGCGAATAACTTCCTGATGTGCAGGAGCCAT
The DNA here is from genome assembly GCF_032444005.1 of Ranitomeya imitator. NCBI lineage: Eukaryota > Metazoa > Chordata > Amphibia > Anura > Dendrobatidae > Ranitomeya > Ranitomeya imitator. The sequence goes on from NC_091283.1 coordinate 322,050,627, forward strand.
GCACATGGTCAGCTGGGCCCAGTACTGAGGCTTATTCTTGGCCAAAGGTGTAGCATCAATTCCTCTCAACGGAATAGGACACCGCAAAGGCTCCAAGAAAAATCCACAACGTTTAGCATAATCCAAATCCATCAGATTCAGGGCAGCGCCTGAATCCACAAATGCCATGACAGAATACGATGACAAAGAGCACATTAAGGTAATGGACAAAAGGAATTTGGACTGTACAGTACCAATAACGGCAGAGCTATCGAACCGCCTAGTGCGTTTAGGACAATTAGAAATAGCATGAGTAGAATCACCACAATAGAAACACAGTCTGTTCAGACGTCTGTGTTCTTGCCGTTCTACTTTAGTCATAGTCCTGTCGCACTGCATAGGCTCAGGTTTACTCTCAGACAATACCGCCAGATGGTGCACAGATTTACGCTCGCGCAAGCGACGACCGATCTGAATGGCCAAGGACATAGACTCATTCAAACCAGCAGGCATAGGAAATCCCACCATTACATCCTTAAGAGCTTCAGAGAGACCCTTTCTGAACAAAGCCGCTAGTGCAGATTCATTCCACAGAGTGAGTACTGACCACTTTCTAAATTTCTGACAATATACTTCTACATCATCCTGACCCTGGCATAAAGCCAGCAGATTTTTCTCAGCCTGATCCACTGAATTAGGCTCATCGTAAAGCAATCCCAGCGCCTGGAAAAATGCATCAACATTACTCAATGCAGAATCTCCTGGTGCAAGAGAAAACGCCCAGTCCTGTGGGTCGCCGCGCAAAAAAGAAATAATAATCAAAACCTGTTGAATAGGATTACCAGAAGAATGAGGTTTCAAGGCCAAAAATAGCTTACAATTATTTCTGAAGCTCAGGAACTTAGTTCTGTCACCAAAAAACAAATCAGGAATCGGAATTCTTGGTTCTAGCATCGATTTCTGATCAATAGTATCTTGAATCTTTTGTACATTTACAACGAGATTATCCATTGAGGAGCACAGAGCCTGAATATCCATGTCCACAGCTGTGTCCTGAAGCACTCTAATGTCTAGGGGAAAAAAAAGACTGAAGACAGAGCTAAGAAAAAAAAATGATGTCAGGATTTCTTTTTTCCCTCTATTGGGAATCATTGGTGTGGCTCCTTGTACTGTTATGGCTGGCAATCAGGCAACACAGCGTGCAGTAATCAGCGCACATACAGAGATCTGGCAATAACCAAAAACAATAGGACGAGCTCTGAGACGTGGAATCTCTGTAGACTGCAGTACCTGATCTATCCTCACACAACTATAAGCAGCAGTGGATTGCGCCTATAACTACCTATGCAACTCGGCACTGCCTGAGGAGCTGACTAGCCTGAAGATAGAAATACAAGCCTGACTTACCTCAGAGAAATACCCCAAAGGAATAGGCAGCCCCCCACATATAATGACTGTTAGCAAGATGAAAAGACAAACGTAGGAATGAAATAGATTCAGCAAAGTGAGGCCCGATATTCTAGACAGAGCGAGGATAGCAAAGAGAACTATGCAGTCTACAAAAAACCCTAAAACGAAAACCACGCAAAGGGGCAAAAAGACCCACCGTGCCGAACTAACAGCACGGCGGTGCACCCCTTTGCTTCTCAGAGCTTCCAGCAAAAGTTAATAGCAAGCTGGACAGAAAAAACAGAAAACAAACTAGAAGCACTTATCTAGCAGAGCAGCAGGCCCAAGGAAAGATGCAGTAGCTCAGATCCAACACTGGAACATTGACAAGGAGCAAGGAAGACAGACTCAGGTGGAGCTAAATAGCAAGGCAGCCAACGAGCTCACCAAAACACCTGAGGGAGGAAGCCCAGAGACTGCAATACCACTTGTGACCACAGAAGTGAACTCAGCCACAGAATTCACAACAGCCTACTTTCTGATCCTCTAGACCGGAAAGCGGAATCATCACTAAAAAGATCCTGGGAAGCTTCCACAAGCATATTCAAGCCAGCAATTGCAAGTACATGTACTGCTAGATATATGCTTGTCTGGATTGACCAATTAGATCAACAATTGGACAAAGAGTCTCTAGACAGAAATTGCGGGATGCAATACCATTGATTAGAGGGGCAGCAGCCTTCATGGCTGACACATCAGCTGACTCTCTACGCCTTGCAGCAAGATCAGGAGGTCTAGTTAATAATGCCAGACAAGCCTTGTGGGATGAAGAGTTGGAAGAAGGATACGTGTTATGAAAGGCAATTCAGTACCACAATGGACATAGCGGTCAGAGCACATACAGTGATCTGACAATAACCCAAAATCATAGAACGAGCTCTGAGACGTGGGAACTCTGCAAACCGCAATCCCTAATCCTCTCCAAACAACACTAGAGGCAGCCGTGGATTGCGCCTAACTCTGCCTATGCAACTCGGCACAGCCTGAGAAACTAACTAGCCTGAAGATAGAAAATAAGCCTACCTTGCCTCAGAGAAATACCCCAAAGGAAAAGGCAGCCCCCCACATATAATGACTGTGAGTTAAGATGAAAAGACAAACGTAGAGATGAAATAGATTCAGCAAAGTGAGGCCCGACTTTCTTAACAGAGCGAGGATAGAAAAGGTAACTTTGCGGTCTACACAAAACCCTAAAGAAAACCACGCAAAGGGGACAAAAAGACCCTCCGTACCAAACTAACGGCACGGAGGTACACCCTTTGCGTCCCAGAGCTTCCAGCAAAAAATTAGACAAGCTGGACAGAAAAAATAGCAAACAAATAGCAAAGAAGAACTTAGCTATGCAGAGCAGCAGGCCACAGGAATGATCCAGGGGAAAGCAAGTCCAACACTGGAACATTGACAGGAAGCCAGGATGAAAGCATTAGGTGGAGTTAAGTAGAGAAGCACCTAACGACCTCACCAGATCACCTAAGGGAGGAAACTCAGAAGCCGCAGTACCACTTCCCTCCACCAACAGAAGCTCACAGAGAGAATCAGCCGAAGTACCACTTGTGACCACAAGAGGGAGCTCTGCCACAGAATTCACAACAGATACGCAATCGAAGACCAAAATCTGTGCGATCCCATGTGAGGGTGAGTTTCTCTTTGGGATGATATCCTTAAAAAAGCGAAAGAAAGGAAAAAAGCCTTCCCTGACCCTTCAATTTGGTAAAAGAAGACAAAATGAAAGACCAACGCAGTGGGCAACAAAGGAAGAAAAACAAAGGGATACTATGTTTAAGGGACCCCCCTTCCGCAGAGACAATAAATATTAAAAAACAGGTCACCCCAGTAGGTGGTAGGCTAAAATTATTCTTCCCTCAATGGGAAAAAATAACATCAAATCCGTGGATTCTAAATATCATTAAAGAAGGAATTAAGATAGAATTCCTCCAAATTCCCCACGATTCATTCATTATAACAGCCCTTAGCTTACCTATACAACAAAGAGCCCTTGAACTTGAGATTCAAAGCCTGATAGATAAAAATGTTTTAGTAAAAGTACCAAAGGCACAAGAGGGTAGTGGGGTTCTACTCTCCATTATTTTTAATCCCTAAGCCCGATGGTTCGTTCAGAACAATTATAAATCTTAAAAGACTCAATACATTTATAAAAAATTTTAAATTCCAAATGGAATCCATTAGATCCACCATTAAGCTCCTTTTTCCAAACTGTAAAATGGGGAGCATTGATTTAAAAGATGCTTATTACCATTTCCCTATCCATAACAGATATCAAAGATATTTCAGAGTCGCAGTAATACTCGAAGGGGAGGTTCATAATTTTCAGTACACGGCCATGCCCTTTGGTCTCTCCACGGCACCAAGAATTTTCACCAAGGTGATGTTAGAGGTGATGGCCTACCTTCGTCAAAAGAACACTTTAATTATCCCCTATTTGGACGACTTTTTATTTGTTGGAAATTCATCTCTTCAATGTGCTAAACACTTAGCTTACACTGTCTCATCTTTACAGGACCTGGGCTGGATCATCAACTCAGAAAAATCCAGACTTATCCCACTTTCCCTCCAGACATTTTTAGGTTTTCATCTAGATTCTACAAAACAAAGATGTCTACTCCCTCAGGTAAAGATATCTCTTATAGAGAAAAAAGTAACTGCTGCAATTCATAAACCCCGAATGTCACTGAGGGAAGGAATGTCCTTATTGGGATCCCTTTCTTCCTGTACTCCAGCCGTCCAGTGGGCACAATTCCATACCCGAACATTGCAACACCAAAATTCTTCGGGAACAGAAGAAACTACTTGGCCACCTTGAATCTAAGATAACCTTATCTCAAGATGTTCCAGTCTCCCTGATGTGGTGGTTAGATAGTAGACATTTAGCGGGGGGAGTACCTTGGGTGATAACACCATCCCACACTGTTACTACTGATGCTAGTCCCCACGAGTGGGGCGCACATATGGTGGACAGTTTCTGCCAGGGAATATGGAATGAAGAAGAAATCCAATATTCATCCAATTTAAAAGAACTAAATGCAGTAAACTATGCATTACGTCAATTTCTTCCACAGCTTTGAGGAAATCACGTCAGAGTCTGTTCAGACAACACTACAACAGTGGCTTACTTAAACAAACAAGGGGGTGCTCGGTCGGATGCTCTTATGTCTTCCACAGAAAACATCTTGAACCTGGCTGAAAAACATCTGTTGTCTCTCTCTGCCCTTCACATCAGGGGAGAGAACAATCAACAGGCGGACTTCCTAAGTCGACACACTACATCAGGGAGAATGGTGCCTAAATCCTCGCATTTTCTACAAGATAACGTTATTATGGGGCCGCCCTCAGATAGACCTGTTTGCTACAAGTAGAGAAATTTTCATCTTGGTCCCGTGCAGATCACCCGGACATTCTAGATGCTCTTCAAATACCATGGCAATTCAGTCTAGCATATGCCTTTCCTCCGATAATTCTACTTCCTCAAGTCATACAGAAAATCAGAGCGGAGCGGGCCAGGATAATATTAATAGCACCATTTTGGCCCAAGAGAACATGGTTCTCGTGCCTACATTCAATGTCGGTGACAGACCCATGGGTCCTTCCCTCAATCCCAGGCCTACTCTCTCAGGGACCTTTCTTCCACCCCCAAGTGGACAGCCTCCACTTGACGGCCTGGAATTTGAAAGGCAAATACTAATTTCTAGAGGGTTTTCAAAAGGTCTAATTGATACACTCCTGCTTAGCAGGAAACCATCCACTACAAAAATTTATACCAAAATATGGAAAAAATTTCTTCAGTTCCATACAGGTTCCGACCCCTCAAAAATTCCAATAAGACCTATCTTAGAATTCTTACAAAAAGTGAAATAGTTAGGTCTTTCTGTTAATACACTAAAAGTCCAAGTATCCACTCTAGGCGCCCTCTATGGCCATAACGTTGCAGGAAATAAATAGGTATCCCGTTTCATCACGGCCTGTGAACGAGTTACTCCTGTCCACATCCCTAGAGTATCTCCTTGGGATTTAAACTTCGTTCTAGACTCTCTAACAGAACCTCTAAAACACTTATCGATAAAAACGGCCTTCTTTGTAGCACTAATATCGGCTAGAAGCAACATTCAGGACCTATCAATAGATCCACCTTTCCTTCTAACAGACTCATTTTAAAACCAGACCCCTTATACCTCCATAAGGTAGCGGGAAAATTTCATAGATCACAAGAGATACATCTTCCCACTTTCTTTAAAGACCCCTCCACTCCTGAAGAACAAAAGTTTCACACTCTAGATGTCAGGGGAGTAGTTTTTACAATATATTGAAAGAACTAGTAGTTGGAGGCAGTGTGGGCTCTATTCATATCCTTCCAGGGCAAAAAGAAGGGGTATGGAGTCGCAAGAGCCACAATATCCCGGTGGATTAGAGATGCTATCCGACTGGCCTACTCCATGAAAAATAAGGAACCTCCTGATGGCATTAAAGCACATTCCACCAGCGCTATGGCATCTTCCTGGGCTGAAAGGGGAAACGTTCCAATTGAGGACATATGTAAGGCAGCAACGTGGTTGGCTCGCTCTACCTTCTATAACCACTATAGGCTAGATCTTTCATCAACTTCTGACCTACACTTTGGCAGGACTATCCTCAGCACGGGGGTCCCACCTAGGTGTTGGTCTCTGGAAATCTCTCCAGTGGGTGCTGTCGTGGCAAAGGGTAAATAGCCGGATTACTTACCGGTAATGCTCTTTTAATGTGTCCACGACAGCACCCAGTCACATCCCTCCGTAGATAAATAATACATTCCAAATTGAATTAATTCCTTTATAGAGTAAATAAGTTTTAAAAATATATTATAAATATTTACCTAACATTGGCGGTCCTCCGGGTACTCAGAAAATTAAACTGAGGAGGAGAGGAGGACCGCCCCTTTTATTCTTCTGTAGGTTTCCTGTTCCTTGGGGCGGATCCCTTTCTCTCCAGTGGGTGCTGTCGTGGACTCATTAAAAGAGCATTACCGGTAAGTAATCCGGCTATTTATTGTTTGTTTTTTTTTATTTAGATAAAGAAATGTATTTATGGAAACAAAATTTTTTTATTTTTTTTTTTACACATCTGAATATTTTTTTTTTACACCATAACATTGCATCGGGGGAGGGGGGGCATCATGTTATAGTGTAAGATCGCACATCTGACACTTTGCTGTGCACTTTGTCAGATCAGCGATCTGACGTGCACTCCTGGAGGCTTCCCGACTCCTGCTCTGAGCATGCGCTGGTAAGCCACCTCCCTGCAGGACACAGATGCAGCCCCGCGGCCATTTTGGATCCAGGGCCTGCAGGGAGAAGAAGGTAGGAGACCCTCGTAGCAACGTGATCACATGGCGTTGCTCCGAGGGTCTCAGGGAAGCCCGCAGGGAGCCTTCTCCCTACGCGATGCTTCCCTATACCACCGGAACACTGCAGTTTATCAAATCCGCTGCAGAAAAATCTGCAGTGGACAATTCTACATGTGCACATACCCTAAGGGTTAAATTTGACCAGTGATTTCTCATTTTTACAACAAAATTAGCAAAACCATTTTTTTAGGGACCACCTTACATTTAAAGTGACTTTGACAGGCCTGTATGACATAAAGTACCCAAAAGTGACACCATTCTAAAAACAAGGTGCTCAAAACCACATTCAAGCTTATTAACCCGTCACAGTGCTTCACGGGAATTGTAGCAACGTGGAAGCAAATTAACTTTTAACTTTTTAGTCACAAAAATTATCTTTTAGCCCAATTTCTTATTTTCACAAGGGTAACAGGAGAAAATGGACCACAAAAGTTGTTGGGCAATTTCTCCTGAATACGCCGATATCCCATATGTAGGGGAACACCACAGTTTGGGTGCATGGCAAGTCTCGGAAGGGAAGGGGAACCGTTTGACTTTTTTAACACAAAATTGCCTGAATTGAAATCTACTATATAAAGCTGAATGTGTGTATGTATGTGTGTGTGTATGTCCGGGATTGGCATCTGCACCGTCGCAGCTACAGCCACAAAATTTTGCACAGTCACACGTCTGGACCCCGAGAGCGTCATAGGCTATGTTGTGAGGCGAAATTTTAACCCCGCGCGTTCCAATTCACCAAACAATTTTTCCCCTATCTACATAATGGGGAAAAGTGAAAGGAAAAGTGTTGGAGGCAAATTGACAGCTGCCAGATGTGAACAAGGGGGACTTAAAGAGTGAGAGCGATGGCGCCAAAGAGTATATACCGTACAGTTGCTAAGGTGGGACCCCGACATGGGATACTCACCACACACGGGGATATGAACACACACACAAAATGCGCCACACACTACCACGTGCTTGAACACATATACCACCCTCAGCACACATTTCACCACACATACACCAACCTCGCAACATAAAAGTCGAAACACAAAAGTCGCCGCTCAAAACTCACCACGTGCAAAACTCGCCACATGCAAAAAATAGGCTCACGCAAAACTCGCCACAAGTGCAAAACTCACCTCATGGAAAACTCGCCACATGCAAAACTTGCACATGCGGAAAAATTGCCACATGCACAAAATTTGCAACACATGCAAAAGTTGCCTCACACAAAACTTGCACATACTCAAAAGGCACCAGACATAAAACTCACCACGCGCAAAACTCGCCATGCGCAAAACTTGCTGCACACAACTTGCTACACTAACCTGTCACATGCAACTCGACACACAAAAAGTTGCTACACACATGTTGCCACACAAAACTCATCTCACAAAAGTCGCTACATGCATGTCGCCACACACAACTCAACACACACAACTTGACAAACGAAACTCACCCTAAAACACACACAAGTCTGGTATTAGCCTTCAAAAATAAAAATCTGATTAATAAGCAAACTACAAGAGCAACAAATGTACCATATAGGAAATACAGCAGCTGTCAGTCACATGACCTGTCTATTATGTGTATGTGTGAGCTAATATATACTGCCAGGGGGAGGGCTTCCTGTTGGCTGGGGATTTATCAGGCTGCCAATTTATCTTACAAATACTGAGGTAAAAATACTGAGCAAATAACGTGTTAACGAGGTCTAATACAGGAGATCACACAGGTATATACTATATACAGGGGAGATGACACACAGATATATACTATATACAGGAGAGATAACACACAGGTATATACTATATAGAGGAGGAGATGACATACAGGTACATACTATATACAGGAGGAGATGACATACAGGTATATACTAAATACAGGAGGAGATGACACACAGGTATATACTATATACAGGAGCAGATTACCTACAGGTATATACTATATACAGGAGGAGATGACATACAGGTATATGCTATATATATAGAAGATGACATACAGGTATATACTATATACAGGAGGAGATGACACACAGATATATACTATATACAGGGGAGATGACACACAGGTATATACTATATACAGGAGGAGATGACATACAGGTATATACTATATATAGAAGGAGATGACATACAGGTATATACTATATATAGGAGGAGATGACATACAGGTATATACTATATATAGGAGGAGATGACATACAGGTATATACTATATATAGGAGATGACATACAGGTATATACTATATACAGGGGAGATGACACACAGCAGGTATATACTATATACAGGGGAGATGACATACAGGTATATACTATATACAGGAGATGACATACACGTGTATACTATATATAAGGGAGATGACAAACATGTATATACTGAGGTGAAAATGAGAGGTATGAGGTGAAAATGAAAAGGTGTGAGTGCAAAACGAGAGGAGTGAGGGAAAATAGTGTAGTGATCGGAAAATGACAGATGTGAGGTCGAAATGACAAGTGTTAGGGGGGAATGAGAGGAGTGAGGGAGAAAATGAGAGGTGTGAGGGAGAAAATGAGAGATGTGAGGGGGTAAATGAGAGGCGTGATGGGAAAATAAGAGAAGTGACGTGCTGTAACTAACCACAGATATTTACTATGCCCAGGCAATGCCGGGCTCTTCAGCTAGTCTAATATATAAAGCTGAATGTGTGTGTGTATGTATGTATGTCCGGGATTGGCATCTGCACCGTCGCAGCTACAGCCACAAAATTTTGCACAGTCACACGTCTGGACCCCGAGAGCGTCATAGGCTATATTATGAGGTGAAATTTTAACCCCACGCGTTCCAATTCACCAAACAATTTTGCCCCTATCTACATAATGGGGAAAAAAGTGAAAGGAAAAGTGTTGGAGGCGTTGAATCTACAGCCACAAAATTTTGCACAGTCACACGTCTGGACCCCGAGAGCGTCATTGGCTATGTTGTGAGGTGAAATTTTAACCTCGCGCGTTCTAATTCACCAAACAATTTTGCCCCTATCTACATAATGGGGAAAAAAGTGAAAGGAAAAGTGTTGGAGGCGTCGAAGCTACAGCCACAAAATTTTGCACAGTCACACATCTGGACCCCGAGAACGTCATAGGCTATGTTGTGAGGTGAAATTTTAACCCCTCGCTTTCCAATTCACCAAACAATTTTGCCCCTATCTACATAATGGGAAAAAATGAAAGGAAAAGTGTTGGAGGCAAATTGACAGCTGCCAGATGTGAACAAGGGGGACGTAAAGAGTGAGAGCGATGGCGCCAAAGAGTATATACCGTACAGTTGCTAAGGTGGGGCCCCGACATGGGATACTCACCACACCCGGGGATATGAACACACACACAAAATGCGCCACACACTACCACGTGCTTGAACACATATCACCCTCAGCACACATTTCACCACACATTCTCCAACCTCGCCACATAAAAGTCGAAACACAAAAGTCGCCGCTCAAAACTCGCCACGCGCAGAACTCGCCACATGCAAAAACTAGGCTCTTGCAAAACTCGTCACAAGTGCAAAAGTCACCTCATGGAAAACTCGCCACACGCAAAACTTGCACACGCGGAAAAATTGCCACATGCACAAAAGTTGCAACACATGCAAAATTTGCCTCACACAAAACTTGCACATACTCAAAAGGCACCACACAAAACTCGCCACGCGCATAACTCGCCATGCGCAAGACTTGCTCCACACAAGTTGCTACACTAACCTGTCACATGCAACTCGACACACAAAAAGTTGCTACACGCATGTTGCCACACAAAACTCATCTCACAAAAGTCGCTACATGCATGTCGCCACACGCAACTCAACACACACAACTTGACAAACGAAACTCGCCCTAAATCACACACAAGTCTGGTCTTATCCTTCAAAAATAAAAATCTGATTAATAAGCAGACAAACTACAACAAATGTACCATATAGGAAATACGGCAGCTGTCAGTCACATGACCTGTCTATTATGTGTATGTGTGAGCTAATATATACTGCCAGGGGGAGGGCTTCCTGTTGGCTGGGGCTTTATCAGGCTGCCAATTTAGCTTACAAATACTGAGGTAAAAATACTGAGCAAATAACGTGTGAACGAGGTCTAATACAGGAGGAGATGACACACAGGTATATACTATATACAGGGGAGATGACACACAGATATATACTATATACAGGAGAGATGACACACAGGTATATACTATATAGAGGAGGAGATGACATACAGGTACATATATATACAGGAGGAGATGACATACAGGTATATGCTATATATAGAAGATGACATGCAGGTATATACTATATACAGGAGGAGATGACACACAGGTATATACTATATACAGGAGCAGATGACCTACAGGTATATACTATATACAGGAGGAGATGACATACAGGTATACGCTATATATAGAAGATGACATGCAGGTATATACTATATACAGGAGGAGATGACACACAGATATATACTATATACAAGGGAGATGACACACAGGTATATACTATATACAGGAGGAGATGACATACTGGTATATACTATATATAGAAGGAGATGACATTCAGGTATATACTATATATAGGGGAGATGACACACAGCAGGTATATAATATATACAGGGGAGATGACATACAGGTATATACTATAAACAGGAGATGACATACAGATGTATACGTATACTATATATAAGGGAGATGACAAACATGTATATACTGAGGTGATGAGGTAAAAATGAGAGGTGTGAGGTGAAAATTAAAAGGTGTGAGTGCAAAATGAGAGGAGTGAGGAAAAATAATGGAGTGATCAGAAAATGACAGATGTGAGGTTGAAATGACAAGTGTTAGGGGGGAATGAGAGGAGTGAGGGAGAAAATGAGAGGTGTGAGGGGGAAAATGAAAGATGTGATTGGGAAAATGAGAGGCGTGATGGGAAAATAAGAGAAGTGAGGTGCTATAACTAACCACAGATATTTACTATGCCCAGGCAACGCCGGGCTCTTCAGCTAGTCTACTATATAAAGCTGAATGTGTGTGTGTGTGTGTGTATGTCCGGGATTGGCATCTGCACCGTCGCAGCTACAGCCACAAAATTTTGCACAGTCACACGTCTGGACCCCGGGAGCGTCATAGGCTATGTTGTGAGGCGAAATTTTAACCCCGCGCGTTCCAATTCACCAAACAATTTTGCCCCTATCTACATAATGGGGAAAAAAGTGAAAGGAAAAGTGTTGGAAGCGTCGCAGCTACAGCAACAACATTTTGCACAGTCACACGTCTGGACCCTGCGAGCGTCATAGGCTACGTTGTGAGGTGAAATTTTAACCCCGCGCTTTCCAATTCACCAAACAATTTTGCCCCTATCTACATAATGGGGAAAAAAGTGAAAGGAAAAGTGTTGGAGGCGTCGCAGCTACAGAAACAAAATTATGCACAGTCACACGTCTGGACCCCGAGAGCGTCATAGGCTACGTTGTGAGGTGAAATTTTAACCCCGCGCTTTCCAATTCACAAACCATTTTTCCCCTATCTACATAATGGGGAAAAGTGAAAGGAAAAGTGTAGGAGGCAAATTGACAGCTGCCAGATGTGAACAAGGGGGACTTAAAGAATGAGAGCGATGGCGCCAAAGAGTATATACCGTACAGTTGCTAAGGTGGGGCCCCGACATGAGATACTCACCATACATGGGGATATGAACACACACACAAAATGCGCCACACACTACCACGTGCTTGAACACATATACCACCCTCAGCACACATTTCACCACACATACACCAACCTCGCCACATAAAAGTCGAAACACAAAAGTCGCCGCTCAAAACTCGCCACGCGCAAAACTCGCCACATGCAAAATCTAGGCTCACGCAAAACGCGCCACAAGTGCAAAAGTCACCTCATGGAAAACTCGCCACACGCAAAACTTGCACATGCGGAAAAATTGCCACATGCACAAAATTTGCAACACATGCAAAAGTTGCCTCACACAAAACTTGCACATACTCAAAAGGCACCAGACATAAAACTCACCACGCGCAAAACTCGCCATGCGCAAAACTTGCTGCACACAACTTGCTACCCTAACCTGTCACATGCAACTCGACACACAAAAAGTTGCTACACGCATGTTGCCACACAAAACTCATCTCACAAAAGTCGCTACATGCATGTCGCCACACACAACTCAACACACACAACTTGACAAACGAAACTCGCCCTAAAACACACACAAGTCTGGTATTAGCCTTCAAAAATAAAAATCTGATTAATAAGCAGACAAACTACAAGAGCAACAAATGTACCATATAGGAAATACGGCAGCTGTCAGTCACATGACCTGTCTATTATGTGTATGTGTGAGCTAATATATACTGCCAGGGGGGAGGGCTTCCTGTTGGCTGGGGATCAGGCTGCCAATTTATCTTACAAATACTGAGGTAAAAATACTGAGCAAATAACGTGTGAACGAGGTCTAACACAGGAGATCACACAGGTATATACTATATACAGGGGAGATGACACACAGATATATACATTATACAGGAGAGATGACACACAGGTATATGCTATATACAGGAGCAGATTACCTACAGGTATATACTATATACAGGAGGAGATGACATACAGGTATATGCTATATATAGAAGATGACATACAGGTATATACTATATACAGGAGGAGATGACACACACATATATACTATATACAGGGGAGATGACACACAGCAGGTATATACTATATACAGGAGATGACATAGAGGTGTATACTATATATAAGGGAGATTACAAACATGTATATACTGAGGTGAAAATGAGAGGTGTGAGGTGAAAATGAAAAGGTGTGAGTGCAAAATGAGAGGAGTGAGGGAAAATAGTGTAGTGATCGGAAAATGACAGATGTGAGGTCGAAATGACAAGTGTTAGGCGGGAATGAGAGGAGTGAGGGAGAAAATGAGAGGAGTGAGGGAGAAAATGAGAGGTGTGAGGGAGAAAATGAGAGATGTGAGGGGGAAAATGAAAGATGTGATTGGGAAAATGAGAGGCGTGATGGGAAAATAAGAGAAGTGACGTGCTATAACTAACCACAGATATTTACTATGCCCAGGCAACGCCGGGCTCTTCAGCTAGTACATGTAATAAAGATGGACAGAAGAATACCTGAGGTCATCTCCTCCTGCTGGATTGGCGCCAGATCCCAACAGTTGTTTTGGCACGTGGCCTTTGTCACACCCCCTTGTGTAATCCTGTCATTGTCATGCAATATGGTATACCAGTACTAGAGTATATCAGTACTCCAGAATTGCCGAAGCTCTGGTTTTCTGACGATACACATATGCAGCACAATTCCCCAAAATGTCGTCATCTCTGCTGCATTTACAGGGGTCCTTTTGGCATATGATGTTTGGGCCACCATAAGATTTATTATTTCCTGAAAATGAATTTGAAGAAATCAATTTCAGTGAGGTCTGTAACATCAAACTGTATTCCTGAGCTGCTGATGAAATCCGGAATGACGGGCTGATCATTTTGGAATGCAATCTATATGGGTTCGATTGCTGCAGGGGTTATCTGGGTCCTAGGACGCCTTTCTGGGGGTCCTTCCTCACTAGATGAGGAGAAGGAGGAATAGAAGAATGTAGGATCTTTTATTTTATTTTTCAAAATCCCAGGGATGTGTGTGTAAGCGGTGCTTTATACGTGTAATGTGTGGGGCTTATGTATAGGATACTATTTATCATAAAAAGTAGAAAAAAATAGAAGAAAACACTTACAGTAGAAGAAAAAATTGAAAAGAAAAATCACGGTACCTTCCCTATAAATTTACCCGGTGCTAAGCATTCTTTTATTTTTTGCAAAACAAAAATGGACTTTCACTAACAAAACAACGTACGCTCCTCTAATGCACAACCTAAGGGTATGTGCACATGTTGCAGATTTCCTGCGAATCTGCAGCATTTTTTTCCGTGTAGAAACGCTACAGAACCACAAGTGATTTACAGTACAATGTAAATCAATGGAAAAAAAAATGCTGCGCTAATGGTGCGGCACTGAAAACACAGCAAATTCAAAAAAAGGACCACGTCAATTCTTTTTGTGGATCTGCTTCGTTTCTGCAGCAGCACCATAAAAGAAATCTGCAGGAATAAAAAAAAGGAAGAAATCCGCACAAAATTTGCAGCAAATCTGCAAAAGAAAATGCACAAAATCCGCCCAAAAAAGCGCAGATTCTAACCTGTATTTTCTGAAAAGAAATGCAGAATCTGCACAGAAAATCCCACAGTCAAATCCGCAACTGGTGCATATAGCCATAAAATTTACTCAATGCAAATACAGTGGGTATGGAAAATATTCAGACCCCTTTAAATTTTTCACTCTTTATTTCATTGCAGCCATTTGGTAAATTCAAAAAAGTTCATTTTTTCTCATTAATGTACACTCTGCACCCCATCTTGACTGAAAAAAACAAAAATGTAGAAATTTTTGCAAATGTATTAAAAAAGAAAAACTGAAAATATCACATGGTCATAAGTATTCAGACCCTTTGCTCAGACACTCATATTTAAGTCACATGCTGTTCATTTCCTTGTGATCCTCCTTGCTGCCAGATGATGGATCATCGTTACTTCCAAGACCATATTGGACAAGCACCGTGTCAGCTGTTGTTGGCACCATCACCTGTTCCGAGACGACCACATCTTGATAAAGGTGTGACAGGATAAGTTAACTCCCCAAGAACTGTTAATTCCTTTTTCCACTGTTTCTTGACCCCTGCACCTAATCCAAATTGTTGAACTGCCTACTCAACCCCCCTGAGTTAACCTTTAACCTCCCTGCATGGAGTATCCCTGTGTTAAGTAAAATTGTTAACCCTTGCTCTGTCTCCTGTCTGTCACTGCATCCCGCAGCATGCTCACAGTTCCACAAGGTCAACTATCACTGCAGCCCTCCACCAGTCGGGCCATTATGGCAGAGTGGCCCGACGGAAGCCTCTCCTCAGTGCAAGACATATGAAAGCAAGTATAGAGTTTGCTAAAAAACACATGAAGGACTTCCAGACTATGAGAAATAAGATTCTCTTTTCTGATTAGACGAAGATATAACTTTTTGGTGATAATTCTAAGCAGTATGTGTGGAGAAAGCAAGGTACTGCTCATCACCTGCCCAATACAGTCCCAGCAGTGAAACGTGGTGGCAGCATCATGCTATGGGGTGTTTTTCAGCCACCGGGATAGGACGACTGGTTGCAATTGAAGGAAGCATGAATGCGGCCAAGTACAGAGATATCCTGGATGAAAGCCTCTTCCAGAGTGCTCTGGACCTCAGACTCGGCCGAAGGTCCACCTTCCAACCAGACAATGACCCTAAGCACACAGCTAAAATAACAAAGGAGCGGCTTCAGAACAACTCTGACCATTCTTGACTGGCCCAGCCAGAGCCCTGACCTAAACCCAATTGAGCATCTCTGGAGAGACCTGAAAATGGCTGTCCACCAACGTTCACCATCCAACCTGACGGAACTGGAGAGGATCTGCAAGGAAGAAGGGCAGAGGATCCCCAAATCCAGGTGTGAAAAACTTGTTGCATCATTCCCAAGAATACTCATGGCTGTACTAGCTCAAAAGGTGCTTCTACTCAATACTGAGCAAAGGGTCTGAATACTTATGACCATGTGATATTTCAGTTTTTCTTTTCTAATTAATTTGCAAAAATTTCTACATATCTGTTTTTTTCAGTCAAGATGGAGTGCAGAGTGTACATTATTGAGAAAAAAAATGAAAATTTTGGAATTTACCAAATGGCTGCAATGAAACAAGAGTGTAAATTTAAAGGGGTCTGAATACTTTCCGTACCCACTGTAATTCTTTTTTGTGCAAAAAGAAAAAGGAACTTCACTGTCAAAGTGACGTATAATGCACTAGAAATTACCAGGAAAATACAAGTTTTTTTAATGCAAAAGAAAGACCCTAACTCCCTACCTATACATCTGCTCTGTACAATTTTTTTCTTCTCTAAAACAAAATCAGACATCAACAAACACTGACACCCGATACGCTAATGTGCTACCTCGCTAATTATGAAACTACTCTGTACAATTCTTCTCTAAAACAAGATTGGATGTTACCAAACACTGTGCTGTTCGCTACATTAACACGCTACTCCTCTACCTATGAAACTACACTGTACTAATTACTATTATGGTTTTGTTTTTTTTAAAAACAATCGGAAGTCGCTTACACTGTGAAATCTGCTACACTGAGTAACTAATAAAAGTCCCTTGGCGCAATCTCTGATCAGCAGTAGTGTTGAGCGATACCTTCCGATATTCGAAAATATCGGTATCGGATTGGATCGGCCGATATCCAAAAAATATCGGATATCGCCGATACCGATACCCGATACCAATGCAAGTCAATGGGACAAAAATATCGGAATTAAAATAAACTCTTTCTTTCCTTGTAGGTTAATTCTACATAAAGGAAAACAACTAAGAATAATGCAGGATGTATTGGAGGTGGAGGAAACATTAAAGGCATAGAGGTTTAGCCCAATCATATGGAATAGCAGGAATTAATTTTTTTTTAAGACGTTCAGAGTTACAAAGATATTGACTATGTTAAGATTTTGTATATTTAGTCAGATATTTATGTTTCACTACTTCCATTCTGTTCACCTTCTTGTTTACTTCTACCACACTTTCTTCTTCATCCTCCTCAGCTACAGCATCTTTTTCATCAACTTCTCCTTCACCTTATTCATCTTCTTCTTCACCTTCTTCCTATTACTTTTTTTTACATTCTTCATATTCTTTTTATTCAACTATTATTCTTCTACATATTCCATTTCTTCATCTTCTTCATATTGTTCTTCATCATCATATTCTTATTTGTGACAGGCATTCCTGTAGTTGTTATCTATAAAAGTTTGAAGATTACACCTTCTGTTCTGCCTGTCACAAAAGATTTACAACAGGATTTGTCCGCATTCAGTTTTGCCTGCAGCAGCAGGTTTTTTCCAGGGGCACAACGAGGAGGAACGGACTCACCCCCATGCACTGCTTAGTCTTCTTCTGCTTATAATTTAGATAATATCTTTTGCTCTGATTTTTAGTCTTATGCTTAATGTTCTTCTGCCTTTTGTTCTGCAGCTTCTTGTACTTCTGCTTCTTGGTCTTCAGGGTCATCGTCTCCATGGTCGTCGTCTCCGGGGTCGTCGTCTTCTTCGGGGTGGTCTTCAGGGTCGTCGTCTTTAGGGTCATCATCAGGGAGATGCAGAGTGATTAGCAAGAAGGTACAAGAAGGCTGAGGAACTGCCGAGAACCAGCTGATGGTACTGGAACCCAGATGGCTACCCGAAGGTACAAGAGCCAATGGAACAACCGAGGACCAGCTGACGGTGCTAGAAAGGAGTACCAAGGACCACCAGACGTTGGTGGAACTCGGATTCCCAGAAGGAAGCACCTAAGCTAAAGGCCCTGCCTGGAACCAGCTGACGGTACTGGAACCAGCATGGGGAGCAGAAGGTAGAAGAGCAAAAGACACTGCCAAGAACCAGCTGACGGTACTGGAACCCAGAAGGAGGCACCTAAGCCAAAGGCTCTGCCTGGAACCAGCTGACGGTACAGGAACCAGGATGGGGAGCAGAAGGTACAAGAGCCAATGGAACTACCGAGGACCAGCTGACGGTACTGGAACCCGGTTACTAAGCAGGAGGTACCCGTGCTAGAAAGCACTACCAAGGACCACCAGACATTGGTGGAACTCGGATACCCAGAAGGAGGCACCTAAGCCAAAGGCTCTGTCTGGAACCAGCTGATGGTACTGGAACCAGGGGGACCTATTCAAGATTGTCTTGAATTCAAGGCCGTGAGCCCACATAGGAAGCACCAAAACTGCAGGCACCATAGAGTTGGCTAACCCGACCGCAACCCGACAGGACAACGTATTGGAGCCAAAGTGACCTTGACACTACCCGGAAACAGCTGGCATGCTGGAACCAGGCTGGGCAGGAGGGAGTCCCCGTGCCAAAGACACTTCTGAGCAGCAACTGGCGGTGTTGGAGCCCAGGGATTACATGAGAAATAGAGTGTAGGTTGATGCCTAATTGGAGCAAGTTTATAATCTGTAGTGGTGTCAATGTGGAGGGAGCAGGAGAAATTGCCACACACACAGCTGGGGATCAGCTGACGTTACTGAACCCCAAAACACTGGAGCATGTGTTGACTGTGCAGATGGCACTTCCGAGCAGCAACTGGCGGTGTTGGAGTGCAGGGATCACAGGAGAAACAGAGTGTAGGCTGAGGCCTAATTGGAGCAAGTTGAAAGGGAACCTGTAAACCCCCCCCCAGGCGTTTGTAACTAAAAGAGGCATCTTGTGCAGCACTAATGCTGCGCAAGGAAAAGGTGGCTCTTTTACTTATGCTCCTTGCACACGCTGAAGTTAACACTTATAAAATGTGCCCCCTCATACCGTTAAACCATCCCGGAGGCGGGACTTTCCTTCTTAATGAGATGCAGCACAGCCGTCATTCATACCCCCTTAGTGCTGGGCGCCGCCTCCTCAGCGTTGTTTGAATCTGTCACGGAGCCTGCACTGTTATGTTATCCCTTGGGCATGCGCAGTTAGTGCTGCCCGTCTTCTGACATCATTTGTTGTCATAAAACACAAAGGTGTCCCACACTGCACATATATTGGTACTTCTCTAGACTTATAACACAGAGCAGCCACTATTAAGTGAC
The DNA here is from genome assembly GCF_032444005.1 of Ranitomeya imitator. NCBI lineage: Eukaryota > Metazoa > Chordata > Amphibia > Anura > Dendrobatidae > Ranitomeya > Ranitomeya imitator. Next base: position 322,070,185 of record NC_091283.1, read on the forward strand.
CAGCTCAATGAAGCTCACCAATCATAAGATCATGTAAAATTTAATGTTTATTAATAACATATAAAAGATCCAAATGACCGCTCAAAATATTTTGACACAAACAGTAACCCCAAATCGGATGGGAACATCCACTAACGGAATAGCACATGTGAATACATCAATAAATATGGATAATGTAAATATCCCTAGGCAAAGCAATGTTGCACCTAGACCAGACACAGGCTCTATCCAATTATCTAGTGTCGTTGTGTAAGTATGTACCCAATACAACCTTTGATCACACCCATAGGATACCCATCATGAACAGCTATAATAAGAGCCTAACAGCATCTCACAGACCATGCGCTGATGAGAACCAGAGTGAATACCAAGGTAACAGCCCAGTGGGAGCCCGTGCTTGTAAAGCTATGTACCATACACCTTACCCAGTTAGTCCCTGTCTCGTGGATGATCTCCTCCGGCGCCCCGACGCGTGAGTGGAGAACTTGCCGCACACACAGCAGGGGAACAGCTGGCGTTACTGAACCACAATAACAGAGGAGCAACTGTTGACTGTGCAGACAGCACTTCCGGGCAGCAACTGGTAGTGTTGGAGCCCAGGGTCAATGCTAGAAACTGAGTGGAGAACTTGCCGCACACACAGCAGGGGAACAGCTGGCGTTACTGAACCCCAATAACACTGGAGCAACTGTTGACTGTGCAGATGGCACTTCCGAGCACCAACTGGCGGTGTTGGAGCCCAGGATCAATCAGGGTGTAGGCCGATGCCTAATTGGAGCAAGTTTAATATCTGATGTAGTTTGACTGTGGAGGTAGCAGGAGCAATTGCCGGACACACAGCAGGGGAGCAGCTGACGTTACTGAACCCCACTAACACAGAAGCTAGTGTTTTTCTCTGTGCAGACGGCACTTCCGAGCACCAGCTGGTGGTATTGGAGCCCAAGGAATCCAGGAGAAACAGAGTGTAGGCTGAGGCCTACACTATATCTGTTGTAGTGTGAGTGTAGAGGTAGCAGGAGAAATTGCCGGATACACAGCTGGGGATCAGCTGACGTTACTGAAACCCAATAAGGCTACGTTCACATTTGCGTTGTGCGCCGCTGCGTCGGCAACGCAACGCACAACGCAAATAAAAACGCACGCAAAAACGCTGCGTTTTGCAACGCATGCGTCATTTTTTGCCGAAATTTGGACGCAAGAAAAATGAAACTTGTTGCGTTTTCTTGGCCCGACGCGTGCGGCAAAAAAAACGCATTTGTTGCACAACGCAGCACACAAAAACGCATGCGTCCCCCATGTTAAATATAGGGGCGCATGACGCATGCGTCGCCGCTGCGTCGCCCGACGCAAACCCGACGCAAACATGCATAACGCTAATGTGAACGTAGCCTAACACGGCAGCAAGTGTTGACTGTGCAGACGGCACTTCCGAGCACCAACTGGTGGTATTGGAGCCCAAGGAATCCAGGAGAAACAGAGTGTAGGCTGAGGCCTACACTCAAGGCATTTAATATCTGTTGAAGTGTGAGTGTGGAGTTAGCAGGAAAAATTGCCAGATGCACAGCTGGGGATCAGCTGACGTTACTGAAACCCAATAACACTGGGTCATGTGTTGACTGTGCAGACGGCACTTCTGAACAGCAATTGGCGATTTTGGAGCCCATGGATTACAGGAGAAACAGAGTGTAGCCAGAGGTCTAATTGGAGCAAGTTTAATATCTGTAGTAGTGTGAATGTGGACGGAGAAGGAGGAATTGCCGGAAACACAGCAGGGGATCAGCTGACGTTACTGAAACCCAATAACACTGGAGCATGTGTTGAATGTGCAGACAGCACTTCTGAGCAGCAACTGGTGGTGACGGTGTTGGAGCTCAGGGATTACAGTTCAGGTGGTAGAAACATGAACACAACAGGAGACCTGGATACTGTTGCCAAACAATTATTTAATCTGGAAGAGGACTGGCAAATTCCTGCGAGATGCAGGCCTTGTTCATTTTCAGAAAAGTAAGCCGGTCAACATTATCGGAGGATAGTCGCATGTGACGGTCTGTTAGTTCACCACCTGCGGCACTAAAGACGCGTTCTGATAATACACTAGCAGCAGGGCAAGCCAGCACCTCCAATGCATACTGGCTAAGCTCTGGTCATGTATCCAGCTTAGAGACCCAAAACTTGAAGGGGGAAGAGCCGTCTGGGAGTACACTGAGAGGGCAAGACATGTAGTCTGTCACCATCTGATGGAAACGTTGTTTCCTGCTGACTGGAGCTGTCTGTGATGGTGTAGATATTTGTGGCGGGCACACAAAACTTTGCCACAGTTGGGCCATACTGGTCTAGCCTTGTCCTGAGGCACTGCTTCTGCTCCATCTTTGTGCAGAGCTGTTGTGAATTCTGTGGCAGAGCTCCCTCCTGTGGTCACAAGTGGTACTTCGGCTGGTTCTCTCTGTGAGCTTCCGTTGGTGGAGGAAAGTGGTACTGCGGCTTCTGAGTTTCCTTCCTCAGGTGATGTGGTGAGGTCGTTAGGTGTTTCCCTATTTAACTCCACCCAGTGCTTTGATCCTGGCCTCCAGTCAATGTTCTAGTGTTGGACCTGTTTCCTCCTGGATCGTTCCTGTGGCTTGCTGCTCTGCATAGCTAAGTTCCTCTTTGCTATTTGTTTGCTGTTTTTTTTCTGTCCAGCTTGTCAATTTGTTTTTTTCTGCTTGCTGGAAGCTCTGGGACGCAGAGGGTGTACCTCCGTGCCGTTAGTTCGGTACGGAGGGTCTTTTTGCCCCCTTTGTGTGGTTTTTGAAGGGTTTTGTGTTGACCGCAAAGTTACCTTTCCTATCCTCGCTCTGTTCAGAAAGTTGGGCCTCACTTTGCTAAATCTATTTCATCTCTACGTTTGTCTCTTCATCTTTACTCACAGTCATTATATGTGGGGGCTGCCTTTTCCTTTGGGGTATTTCTCTGAGGCAAGGTAGGCTTATTTTCTATCTTCAGGCTAGCTAGTTTCTCAGGCCGTGCCGAGTTGCATAGGCAGCGTTAGGCGCAATCCACGGCTGCCTCTAGTGTGGTTTGTTAGGATCTGGGATTGCGGTCAACAGAGTTCCCACGTCTCAGAGCTCGTTCTCGTTTTTTGGGTTATTGTCAGGTCACTGTATGTGCGCTGACCTCTATGTCCATTGTGGTTCTGAATTATCTTTCATAACACAGAGCTTCCTACACTGCCTTGACGCACTGAGCTGCTTTGTAAAGCACTAGCAGCACTGCTCTCGATTGGCCTGGAGAAGATGATGGACTGCACCAGTGTGTCTTGGTACTCCCACATTTTATGCTCCGGGTTCAACGGTGTTATGAGGCTTTGACAGTTGTCCCGGTAGCGAGGATCTAGGAGGGTGTACACCCAATAATCAGCCGTGTTGAGAATGTGGGCGATGTGGCGGTCGTTTCTCAGGCACTGCAGCATGAAATCAACCATGTGCTGCAGACTGCTAACTGACCAAGAAACGCTGTCCCCTGCTTGAGGCTTGAACTCTGCCTGCTCTGCATCACCCCACCCTCGCTCTACATACTGACTACTGGAGAATTGTGTAACTCCCTCCTCTGGACAGATGTCTTCCTCCTCCATTGACACCTCCTCATCCTCCTCACAAAGTGTCCCCGCCTAGGCCTTTGTAATGAATCACGTTGCGCATACTGTCCAGAAGCAGATAGCATTTGTGACTACTCATCCTCCACCTCTTCCACAACCTCCTCCCTTAGCGCTTGCAGTGTTCTTTCAAGCAGGCTGATAAGGGGGATAGTCATGCTGACTAGTGCATAATCTGCACACGACATCCACGTGGAATCATCGAAGGCACGAAAAACCTGGCAGATGTCCTTCATAGTGGCCCACTCAGTGGTTGTGAAGTCTGAATGGCGCACAGTATGACTTCTTTGCGCCTGATGGAGCTGGAACTCCATTACTGCTGGCTGCTGCTCACACAACCGCTCCAACATATGTAACGTTAAATTCCACCTGGTGGGTAGGTCACATATGATGCGATATTCCGGAAGGCGGAATCAGCACTGCTGAGCTGAAATGCGCGATCTTGCCATGCTGGAACGCCGCAAGTGAGCACGCTGTAGGCGGACCTTGTGCAGCAGTGTATCAAGATCCGGATAGTCCCTCAAAAAACTGCACGACCAAGTTGAGTACATGTGCTAGACTTGGGATGTGAGTGAGGTTGCCTAGGGCCAGAGCTGCCACCAGTTTTCGGCCATTGTCACACACTACCATGGCTGGCTGGAGATTTGCTGGCACAAACCACACGTCGCTCTCCTGCTTGATGGCATTCCAGAGCTCCTGCGCTGTGTGGCTTTGATTCCCCAAAGAAATTAATTTCAGTATGGCCTGTTGACGTTTGGCCACAGCTGTGCTCATATTGGTCGTAACAGGTAAACGTTCACGGGTCCATGTGGAGGTGGACTGTGATGGCTCCTGCAGCGCTGATTCAGAGGAACTTGAGTATGAGGAGGAGTCAATGTGTACAGACTAGATTCCTGCAATCCTTGGACTTGGCAGAACGCGTACAGCGCCAATCTCAAGATCTGTACCCGGCTCCACAACATTTAGCCAATGGGCAGTGAGGGAGAAGTATCATCCCTGTCCATGGTGACTGGTCCACGCATCGATGGTGAGGTGGACCTTGCTACTGACGGCATTCAGTAGCACATGTTTAATGTTTCCCTCCACATGCTTTTTCAGGCCAGGGACGGCTTGCCTGCTGGTATAAAAGCGACTGGGCACATTGTATTGTGGGACTGCCAATGCCATCAAGTTACCGAAGGTGTTAGTCTCCACCATCCGGAATGACAGCATTTCAAGGGACAGTAGTTTTACAATGCCAGCATTCAGAGCCTGTGCTCGGGGGTGGTTTGCCGAGAATGGCCGCCTTTTCTCCCATGCCTGTGTCCTATACCGATGGCTGTTGATTGGGCTGGGAGTGTGAGGAAAACAAGGAACGTGGTGCTGTGGGTGGAATTACACTGGGTCTCTGGACAACAGTGCCAGAGGTTCTTCCATGGCGATCCTGTGAGGAAGCCGAACTAGCTGTGTGTGAGCTGGAGGAAGAGGCTACAACGCGAGCTGAAGAGGTGGTAGGTGCCGCTGTAGGTTGGCCTAGGTCTTCAGTGTGTTTTTGTAACTCCACCGCGTGCTTGGTCCGCACATAATTCCACATATTTGTGGTATTGAGGTTGCTGACACTTTTACCTCTTTTGACTTTCTGATGACACAGCTTGCATTTGACTAAGCAAATGTCATCTGCAACTGGGTCAAAAGAGGACCAGGTGCTGCAAGTCTTGGGAGTGCCCATTTTGGCTTTTGGAAGAGGCATGCTCCTAATGGGTGCCGAAGTGGAGGCTATAGGCAACGCAGTCTTCCCCCTCCCTCTCCCTCCTTTTTGGGTCGTTCGGGGAATCTCTTCCTCAGAGCTGCTCTCACCACCTTCCTGTACCTCACGCCATGATGGGTCAAGGACCTCATCATCTACACTACCCTCTTCCACCAACTGCTTCTCCTGGGTAGTCTCGGCAGCACAGTACGCACCAGAAAATGGCGCCTGAGTCTCATAATCAGATGCGTACTGATGTGTGCTGACCGGAGGCACTGGCCCACCCACCTCTTCAGATTCAGAGAGACAAAGCTGTTGGGCATCACTGCATACTGCCTCTTCTTCCATTTCTTGAATGCTGCTTGGCTGGCCCCCTCTTTCCATGCCAAGAAATTCAGAGAACAGAAGTAGAGATGGCTCCTGTCCTGGGCTCTCTGGCTGCCTGGGAAATTTGGCAGGTGGTGAAGAGACAGATGGTTGCTCTTCAGTGCTCTGTGCCTGAGAGCATGTGGCACTAATTGAAGTCGATGCATTAGCTGCCATCCATCCGATAACGGCTTCAATTTGTTCGTCCCGCAGCAGTGGGGTACAGCGAGCTCCTACAAAGCTGCGCATGAAGGACTGCTCTCTGCTAAAACTGGGGGATAATGAGTCACCAGTGCCCGCAGCAGGCACAGAATCCCCAAGTCCTCTCCCTGCTCCACCTCCTTGCCCACGTGCCTTACTCTCTGCCTTCTTCATCTTGGCAGACTGATAAAGATAGGCAGAAAAGTACTAAGAGCTTAGTGTGCTTATTCCTGAACAGCTACTAACATGTATAAGAAACACTAATTTTATAAAGTGTGGACTAGACTTCAATATGAGCTAATGTGGCCTACACAACTGTAAAGTGGAGTGTTTGGTGAACTTTATTAACTTTTTGGTTTTTTTGCAGAACAGACTACAGAGTGAGCTGCACTCACACAGAGACCGTGCAGACAGCCGTGAACTGCGCTGGAAGGCCAAAAAAAGCTCCTCTATATACTCCTATATAGTCTTTTTCCACAATCGAGCAGGATACGGATGGAAACCCACTAATAGGATAAATTTGAAAAAAAAAATGTGCAGCAGACAGCACTAATTGAAAAAAGGACAATGGAACAGTATGAGGCATTGACGCACCGTGAGCTGACTACAACCAGCTGTGGCTGCAGAACAGACTACAGAGTGAGCTGCACTCACACAGAGACCGTGCAGACAGCCATGAACGGCGCTGCAAGTCCAAAAAAGCTCATCTATATACACCTATATATTTTTTTCCCACAATCTAGCAGGATACGGATGGAAACCCACTAATAGGATAAATTTGAAAAAAATGCAGCAGGCAGCACTAATTGAAAAAAGGACAATGGAACAGTATGAGGCAGTGACGAACCCTGAGCTGACTACAACCAGCTGTGGCTGCAGAACAGACTACAGAGTGAGCTGCACTCACACAGAGACCGTGCAGACAGCCGTGAACGGCGCTGCAAGGCCAAAAAAAGCTTCTCTATGTACTCCTATAAGGTGTTTTTCCACAATCTAGCAGGATACGGATGGAAACCCAATAATAGGATAAATTTTAAAAAATGTGCAGCAGGCAGCACTAATTGAAAAAAGGACAATGGAACAGTATGAGTCAGTGACGCACCCTAAGCTGACTACAACCAGCTGTGGCTGCAGAACAGACTACAGAGTGAGCTGCACTCACACAGACCGTGCAGACAGCCGTGAACGGCGCTGCAAGGCCAAAAAAAGCTCCTACACGTACTCCTATATAGTGTTTTTCCATAATCTAGCAGGATACCAATGGAAACCCACTAATAGGATAAATCTGGAACAATGTGCAGCAGGCAGCACTAATTGAAAAAATGACAATGGAACAGTATGAGGCAGTGATGCACGCTGAGCTGTCTACAACCAGCTGTGGCTGTAGAACAGACTATAGAGTGAGCTGCACTCACACAGAGACCTTGCAAACAGCCGTGAACAGCGCTGCAAGGCAAAAACAAGGTTCTCACACAGCGATTGCTAAATTAGCCTGGGTAAAGTACAATGAAGCAAATCGCTATCTCAAACTGGCCCTCTCAGTCAGAACACAGTTTCCTGTCCCTAACTGAATTCACAGCAGAGTGAACCCAAAATGGCGGTGGCGACTTTTATAGTGCATCATGACATCATTTCAGCAGCCAATCACAGCCATGCCAGTAGTTACATGACTAACATGCAGAACAGGATGTGCCCACACTTCTAATGATTCCTCATTGGCTGAATTAAATGAAACCGGCTTTTTGAATTATGGGAACTTCCAATTCCGATATCCGATATACTGAAAGTATCGGAACTCAGTATCGGAATTCCGATACCGCAAATATCGGCCGATACTAGATATTTGCGGTATTGGAATGCTCAACACTAATCAGCAGCGATACTGATCAGAGCGATGCGGACACGGGAAGAGTACGAATGCTCAGCACAGGATGCAACGGAAAACCAAAAAAAGGCACAAAAAGCTCACTAAAAATTCAATCTTGAGGAGAGAGGGTATGTGGGTATTGGAACTGGGATGGTGTGGTCTGGGATGGGTGAGTTGCTGGTGCTGCTATAATCACAGATGAGTCACACCAGCACACTGGCCACCAATGAAACACCATGTAGCTTGTTGTTTTTTTCAACTTTATTGACACATTGCTAATGTGGATGGGGTACAGGCCCCCCCGGGACAATGTGCATGGATGGTCTGCTGTCCCATCTTAACCCCTTCCCAACCCATGATGCCACGTAGGCGTCATGAAAGTCGGTGCCAATCCGACCCATGACGCCTATGTGGCGTCATGGAAAGATCGCGTCCCTGCAGATCGGGTGAAAGGGTTAACTCCAATTTCACCCGATCTGCAGGGACAGGGGGAGTGGTAGTACAGCCCAGCCCCACCCCCCTTCCCCCCGTGGCTACGATCGCTCTGATTGGCTGTTGAAAGTGAAACTGCCAATCAGAGCGATTTGTAATATTTCACAGATTAAAACTGGTGAAATATTACAATCCAGCCATGACCGATGCTGCAATATCATCAGCCAAGGCTGGAAACACTGGTCTGCCACCCCCATCGATCGCCCCCCCAAGCCACTGATCTGTCCTGTGCACTGCTCCGCTCCCCTCCGTCTTCCTGTCCGCTCCCCCGTGCTCTTGTCCGCTCCCCGTGCTCCAATCCCACCCCCCGTGCTCCAATCCACCCCCCCATGCTCCGATCCACCCCGTGCTCCAATCCACCCCACGCGCTCCGATCCACCCCCATGCTGATCCACCCCCCCCCGTGCTCCCCCCACCCCATCATACCGATCCTCCCAGTGTCCGTCCGTCTTCTCCATGGGCGCCGCCATCTTCCAAATTAGCGGGCGCATGCGCAGTGCGCCCACCAAATCTGCCGGCCGGCAGATTCGTTCCAATGTGCATTTTGATCATTGTGATAAAACCTATCACAGTGATCAAAATAAAAAAAATAGTAAATTACCCCCCCCCCTTTGTCACCCCCATAGGTAGGGACAATAATAAAATAAAGAAAAATTTTTTTCCACTAAGGATAGAATTAGGGTTAGGGTTTCGGTATGTGCACACGTATTCTGGTCCTCTGCGGATTTCTCCGCTGCGGATTTGATAAATCCACAGTGCTAAACCGCTGCGGATTTATGGCGAATTTACCGCGGTTTTTCTGTGCATTTCACTGCGGTTTTACAACTGCAATTTTCTATTGGAGCAGTTGTAAAACCGCTGCGGAATCCGCAGAAAGAAGTGACATGCTGCGGAATGTAAACCGCTGCATTTCCGTGCAGTTTTTCTGCAGCATGTGTACAACGATTTTTGTTTCCCATAGGTTTACATTGAACTGTAAACTCAAGGGAAACTGCTGCGGATCCGCAGCATTTTCCGCAGCGTGTGCACATACCTTTAGAATTAGGCTATGTGCACACGGTGCGGATTTGGCTGCGGATCCGTAGCGGATTGGCCATGTAAACCTATGGAAAACCAAATCCGCTGTGCCCATGGTGCGGAATAACGCTGCGTTGTATTTTCCGCAGCATGTCAATTCTTTGTGCGGATTCCGCAGCGTTTTACACCTGTTCCTCAATAGGAATCCGCAGGTGAAATCCGCACAAAAAACACTGGAAATCCGCGGTAAATCCGCAGGTAAAACACAGTGCCTTTTACCCACGGATTTTTCAAAAATGGTGCTGAAAAATCTCACACGAATCCGCAATGTGGGCACATAGGGTTAGAATTAGGGTGGTGGTTAGGGTTGTGATTAGGGTTATGGCTACAGTTGGGACTAGGGTTAGGGGTGTGTTGGGGTTAGTGTTGGAGGTAGAATTGAGGGGTTTCCACTGTTTAGGCACATCAGGGGTCACCATTGATTCCAGCTAATCTTGTATTCAAAAAGTCAAATGGTGCTCCCTCACTTCCGAGCCCGACGTGCACCCAAACAGTGGTTTACCCCCACATATGGGGTACCAGCATACTCGGGACAAACTGCGCAACAATTACTGGGGTACAATTTCTCCTGTTACCCTTGTGAAAATAAAAAATTGCTTGCTAAAACATCATTTTTGAGGAAAGAAAAATGATTTTTTATTTTCACGGCTCTGCGTTGTAAACGTCTGTGAAGCACTCGGGAGTTCAAAGTGCGCACCACATATCTAGATAAGTTCCTTGGGGGGTCTAGTTTCTAAAATGGGGTCACTTGTGGGGGGGTTTCTACTGTTTAGGCACACCAGGGGCTCTGCAAACGCAACGTGACGTCCGCAGACCATTCCATCAAAGTCTGCATTTCAAAAGTCACTATTTCCCTTCTGAACCCTGACGTGTGCCCAAACAGTGGTTTATCCCCACACATGGGGTATCAGCGTACTCAGAAGAAACTGGACAACAACTTTTGGGGTCCAATTTCTCCTGTAACCATTGGGAAAATAAAAAATTCTGGGCTAAAAAATTATTTTTGAGAAAAGAAAACATATTTATTATTTTCACGGCTCTGCGTTATAAACTTCTGTGAAGCACTTGGGGGTTCAAAATGCTCACCACATATCTAGATAAGTTCCTTTCGGGGTCTAGTTTCCAAAATGGGGTCACTTGTGGGGGGTTTCTACTGTTTAGCCACATCAGGGTCTCTGCAAACGCAACGTGATGCCCGCAGAGCATTCCATCAAAGTCTGCATTTCAAAATGTCACTACTTCACTTTCGAGCCCCGGCATGTGCCCAAACAGTAGTTTACCCCCACATATGGTGTATCAGCGTACTCAGGAGAAACTGGACAACAACTTTTGGGGTCACATTTCTCCTGTTACCCTTGGGAAAATAAAAAATTGCAGGCTAAAAAAATCATTTTTGAGAAAAGAAAGTTTTTTTTTTATTTTCATGGCTCTGCGTTATAAACTTCTGTGAAGCACTTGGGGGTTCAAAGTGCTCACCACACATCTAGATTAGTTCCTTTGGGGGTCTAGTTTGCAAAATGGGGTCACTTGTGGTGGAGCTCCAATGTTTAGGCACACAGGGGGTCTCCAAACACGACATGGTGTCCGCTAACAATTGGAGCTAATTTTCCATTCAAAAAGTCAAATGGCGCGCCTTCCCTTCCGAGCCCTGCCGTGTGCCCAAGCAGTGGTTTACCCCCACATATGAGGTATCTGCGTACTCGGGAGAAATTGCCCAACAAATTTTAGGATCCATTTTATCCTATTGCCCATGTGAAAATGAAAAAATTGAGGCGAAAAGAAATTTTTTGTGAAAAAAAGTACTTTTTAATTTTTATGGATCAATTTGTGAAGCACCTGAGGGTTTAAAGTGCTCACTAGGCATCTAGATAAGTTCCTTGAGGGGTTCAGTTTCCAAAATGGGGTCACTTGTTAGGGAGCTCCAATGTTTAGGCACATAGGGGCTCTCCAAACGCGACATGGTGTCCGCTAACGATGGAGATAATTTTTCATTCAAAAAGTCAAATGGCGCTCCTTCCCTTCCGAGCCTTACCATGTGCCCAAACAGTGGTTTACCCCCACATGTGAGGTATCGGTGTACTCAGGAGAAATTGCCCAACAAATTTTAGGATCCATTTTATCCTGTTGCCCATGTAAAAATGAAAAAATTGAGGCTAAAAGAATTTTTTTGTGAAATAAAAGTACTTTTTTATTTTTACCCATCAATTTGTGAAGCATCTGGGGGTTTAAAGTGCTCACTATGCATCTAGATAAGTTCCTTGGGGCGTCTAGTTTCCAAAATAGGGTCACTTGTGGGGGAGCTCCAATTTTTAGGCACACGGGGGCTCTCCAAACGCGACATGGTGTCTGCTAAAGAGTGGAGCCAATTTTTCATTCAAAAAGTCAAATGGCGCTCCTTCCCTTCCAAGCCCTGCCGTGCGCCCAAATAGTGGTTTACCCCCACATATGAGGTATCAGCATACTCAGGACAAATTGGACAACAACTTGCGTGCTTCAGTTTCTCCTTTTACCATTGGGAAAATAAAAAAAATTGTTGCTAAAAGATCATTTTTGTAACTAAAAAGTTAAATGTTCATTTTTTCCTTCCATGTTGCTTCTGCTGCTGTGAAGCACCTGAAGGGTTAATAAATGGTTTTGTAAATTTCGTTGTAAAAATGAGAAATCGCTGGTCAAATTTTAACCCTTATAACTTCCTAGCAAAAAAAAATTTTGTTTCCAAAATTGTGCTGATGTAAAGTATACATGTGGGAAATGTTATTTATTAACTATTTTGTGTCACATAACTCTCTGGTTTAACAGAATAAAAATTCAAAATGTCAAAATTGCGAAATTTTCAAAATTTGCGCCAAATTTCCATTTTTATCACAAATAAGCGCAGAATTTATTGACCTAAATTTACCACTAACATAAAACCCAATATGTCACGAAAAAACAATCTCAGAACCGCTAGGATCCGTTGAAGCGTTCCTGAGTTATTACCTCATAAAGGGACACTGGTCAGAATTGCAAAAAACGGCCAGGTCATTAAGGTCAAAATAGGCTGGGTCATGAAGGGGTTAACCTGGTCACCGCACGATGCAGCGCTGTGCTCAGAAATAGCGGCACCGTGTATATACTTTGCGGAAACCAGCTCCCGCAGAGCAGTATACATATGACGCATGTTGGTAAGGGGTTAACTTTTTGAAATCCATTAAATAATTAATTTAAAAAAGCCCCTTTCGAGCCTAAAAATACCAGCCCGTAGCAGCCCTAAAATTGGCGCATTACATTAGATGCATCAAACCTAGCATTTTGTCTGTCTTTTTCCGGGTGCATGAGTAATGGGGGTAATATTTTGGAGGGTTGATGTCAGCTGTGTAGTTATCAAAAATAGGAAAGGACACCATGTGATTTTTTAAATATTTATTTATTTAGTAACCAGTCTGATATGTGTCCAGGCGTCTTCACCATGCTGTTCCTATTTCATTTGAACAGTGTTTTCAAACATTTCAGGATTTTGCTGCCCCCCCCCAGCCCACATGCTGGGGTCTTCTGGTAAAATGCTTTCCCATTGACTTTCACTATACTCGGTACTCGAGTCCAAGCGTCCAACCTGCTTTATTCGAATAACAAGCACTCAAGCATTTTAGTTCTCACTCATCACTAGTGGATACAATTGACAACACTTCAGGGAATTTGGAGGAATATGTGGTGAATACTTGATGGATCTTCTGCTTTCTGGATCGGCTCCTCCTGTAAGTCCAAACCAGGTGAAGATCTTGTCAGAACCGTGATGTGAGATCAATCAGCTGTTGGCATACACAGTGTTTCATGGTGACATCATGAAAAGGGAGTTAAAGTGTGAAAATTCACCTGTTACCACGTTCTGGGGTCGGATGCCTTTCTTAAGCATGTGTCATATCCCTTGGGTGTTCCTTATATAGTGATTGTCACATGACAAGGGGATACCAAATGTCAGAACTAGTGATGAACGAATATACTCGTTGTTCAGGTTTTCCCCGAGCAAACTCGGGTGATCTCCGAGTATTTATGACTGCTCGGGGATTTAGCTTTCCTTGCCGCAGCTGGCATTTTCAAGAGGTTCACTCTCTCAACTAATGACAAGTGTAACTTAGTCCAGGCCTTAATCTTCTGTTTAATCCTAGCCACAAGCGGGGAAAGATTTAAGCGTTCATAATCTAATATGTTGTGTGATACATTGATACCCAGGTATTTAAAACATGACACTACTGGCACCTGTAGAGCTCTAACCACAGTTGGGTCTAATGGTAAAATAGCAGTTTTTTCCCAATTTATGGCCAAACCCGATATAGCCCCAAACGCAGCAAAAAGTGACATTACTCCATTGAGCGATCCGTCAAAATCAGCCAAAAACAGGAGAATGTCATCTGCGTAAAGCGCCACTTTCTCCTCTAATGTCCCATACCTAAATCCCTCAATTTCTGGGATAAGTCTTATCCTTGAAGCCAAAGGCTCCACCGCCAGGGCGAAAAGCAGCAGAGACCGAGGGCAACCCTGCCTCGTACCCCTATACAGATTGAAGGGCTCAGATAACAGTCCATTCGCTCGTATTCTTGCCAACGGTTCTGAGTACAAAAGCTTAATCCAACCAATAAAGCCTGGACCTAAACCCATGCACTGGGTGCCAGAGCACGTACTGAAGCGGCAGCGCCATCTTGGGAACCAGAGGCCATCTCTTCTGCAATCCTCTTTTGACCTTTTTTCGGCATTTTGCACGGCTGGAATACTCCCACGACGGCCCGATGACCTCCACCAGTCCCCAGGGCCTCTCCACAGATAATTACTGGCTGTGCTGTGGGGATTTAGCAGCGATAATTAACTAGGACATGCGGGAGCTCTGCAGGCACACATCCACCTCACATGCCGCTAGGCCCTTGAGGGTGTTTTTTAAGTAATATATGAAAGTCTATGGATGGGAATTTTTCTCCTAAAAACATATCCATAGGAAAGAAAAAAAAATGTAAATGGAGACATTGGCATGAAATAACTCCTGTCTTGTTGTTCTTACAAAAAAAGCTTTTATAAAAGCCTAAAACTTCTGTGTGTGAATCAGACATGAGATCTAAAGTGATAGAAGATTACAGTGCGGGGAAGACGGGAAACATTCATATAGACGGCCGGTGGTGATGGAGTCAGTGACAGACTCTGGTCAAATATGTTTCTAGAGCCGTAGTAGAAGATGAAGATGTCGTCCTCAACATGAAGTAGTTATTTCTCATGTCACGTGTAATGAATATCTGTGAAGAAAGCTTGAAGGTAGTACAAATTATTACGAGGAACACTGTCCACACACTGAAGAAGGCCAATAAGAACCAAGCAAGAAAAGAAATATGTATTAAGTGGTCAATATCACCCAAAATACAATGATGTTACATCGGCTTTTTTTTCATGATTTTTATGATGTTACATCAGCTCATCTTCCTCTCATTCAGGTCTCTACAATATCGGATCCTCTCAGTGAAGATCTTCTATATAAGAGAATTTTCCTGATATACTCATCAAAGATGGATATGGTCAGGGACCAGATGGTGGAGAGGCTATTACACCTCACCCTAGAGGTCCTCTTCCGGCTTACTGGAGAGGTGAGTGATTCTGATGACGTCACATTACATCATTCTTATCTATGGGAATAACACATGGACAGAACTGGAGAGGTGAGGACTCTTGAAATGTCTGTAGTGAGATTTATCAATGTGTCTCTCCATAACCAGCATTACACAGTGGTGAAGAAGACCTGTAGTGAGAGCTGTCAAGACCCTGTGTCTGAGGAATGGGGAAGACCCCGGAGCCCTATCACGGAGCCTCCACCTCACCTCTTGATACATGAGGACATCAATGAACAGAAGATCCTAGAACTCACCTACAAGATGATTGAGCTGCTGACTGCAGAGGTGACGCTGCTGGGACATTATACAGTAATGCTATGAAGGGATCGGGGGGATGACTGTATCATTCTATGTGTTAGGTTCCTATAAAGTGTCAGGATGTCGCCGTCTATTTCTCCATAGAGGAATGGGAGTATTTAGAAGGACATAAAGATCTGTACAAGGACTTTATGATGGAGGTTCACCAGCCCCTCATATTACCAGGTAATAGGTAGGAGTAAATACATACAGCCTATAATTACATGTATGTAAAGAATGAATTCAGTCTTTGCATGTGTTTCTTCTAGATCTATCAAGTAAGATGACAACACTAGAGAGATGTCCCTGTCTTGTTCTTCCACAGGACTGTAAACAAGAAGATCACAATGTTCCTAAGGATCATCAGGTAGATGGAGAGAAGGTGTCATGATATCCCCTGTGATGTGTTGACGGCTGTGGAGATCTTGTGCTCAGTCTTGTTTTATTCACCAGTATTATATGTTTTTTACTTGTGTAATGAGAACGGTGGAGACGTCAGGATTAGAGCTGATCATAGATGTGACTTCTCCATCTGTCTGTGACTTTTACAATATTTGTTTCAGGGTGAAGATTTGACCTATGTTAATACTACAGAGACATATGTGAGGGGTGATGAGTGGTGTAATGAGGAGATTCCCACATATGACTACCCAGGTGAGTAGTAACCACTAAATGTAGAGAAGTCACAGATTCTTCTCAGTCGCCAGCTGTGGCTGCTTTATCGGTGGTGTAGTTTGGCCGTATCACAATCGTGTGATCACCATTATTTCTCTATGTCGTAACGTTTTCCTCCACCCAAAACTGTTCCAATTACTGTTGGGATTGAAAGCCCTTTTCTATAGAACTTAGAACCTGGAAGATCCACCTACCCTCTGGGATTAGGAGACGCTGACTCTTACCTGCCCAGATCTGTAAACTACAAAGCCAAATGACAGCGTATGTAGAATGTGGTGACAGGTTAGAAAATCACTTCAAGAAAAATATTATGATGGGCCTGTTCGAGAAAGCGGAGGGTAATGATGCTGTTGGATTCCTAGAACCCTGATATTTTATTGGAGGAATCTACCTTCTTTTTCTGATGAATGTGCTCATATGGCCCATACAAGATCAGATCCAGCCTTTCTGGCCAAACTTCACTTTTATGATCAACTACATTAAATGTGCAGTGAGGGCCAAGTGTGAATTTCTGTACAATAACAACACAGTTTCCCTTTATCCTGACTTTTCAGTTTTGTTTAAAACTGACTGATTTCAAACAGGATTGTGATAAACTACATAAAAAACATAACATTGTGCCATGATATATCTCTAAGCTGTGCATGGCTGATGGCTGTAATATACAGTGCCTTGCGAAAGTATTTTGCCCCCTTGAACTTTTCAACCTTTTCCCACATATCATGCTTCAAACATAAAGGTATCAAATGTAAATTTTTGGTGAAGAATCAACAACAAGTGGAACATAATTGTAAAGTTTAATGAAATTCATTGGTTATTTTAAATTTGTCGAAATTCAAAAACTGAAAAGTGGGGCGTGCAATATTATTCGGCTTCTTTACTTTCAGTGCAGCAAACTCACTGCAGAAGTTCATTGTGGATCTCTGAACGATACAATGTTGTCCTAAATGCCTAATGATGATAAATATAATCCACCTGTGTGTAATCAAGTCTCCGTTTAAACGCTCCTGCTCTGTGATAGCCTCAGGGTTCTGTTTGAAGCACAGAGAGCATCATGAAGACCAAGGAACACAACAGGCAGGTCCGTGATACTGTTGTGGAGAAGTTTAAAGCTGGATGTGGATACAAAATGATTTCCAAAACTTAAAACATCCCAAGGAGCACTGTGCAAGCGATCATATTGAAACGGAAGGCGTATCATACCACTGAAAATCAACCAAGACCCAGCTGTCCCTCTAAACTTTCATCTCCAACAAGGAGAAGACTGATCAGAGATGCAGCCAAGAGGCCCATGATCACTCTGGATGAACTGCAGAGATCTACAGCTGAGGTGGGACAGTCTGTCCATAGGACAACAATCAGTCGTACACTGCACACATCTGGCCTTTATGGAAGAGTGGCAAGAAGAAAGCCATTTCTCAAAGATATCCATAAAAAGCGTCATTTTAAAGTATGCAACAAGCCACCAGGGAGACACACCAAACATGTGGAAGAAGGTGCTCTGGTCAGATGAAACCAAAATCAAACTTTTTGTCAACAATGCCAAACGATACGTTAGACGTAAAGGCGACACAGCTCATCACCCTGAACACACCATCCACACTGTCAAACATGGTGGTGGCAGCATCATGGTTTGGGCCTGCTTTTCTTCAGCAGGGACAGGGAAGATGGTTAAAATTGATGGGAAGATGGATGGAGCCAAATACAGGACCATTCTTGAAGAAAACCTGTTGGAGTCTGCAAAAGACCTGAGACTGGGACGGAGATTTGTCTTCCAACAAGACAATGATCCCAAACATAAAGCAAAATCTACAATGGAATGGTTCACAAGTAAACGTATCCAGGTGTTAGAATGGCCAAGTCAAAGTCCAGACCTCAATCCAATTGAGAATCTGTGGAAAGAGCTGAAAACTGCTGTTCACAAATTATCTCCATCAAACCTCACTGAGCTCGAGCTGTTTGCCAAGGAAGAATGGGCAAGAATATCAGTCTCTTGATGTACTAAACTGATAGAGACATACCCCAAGCGACTTGCGGCTGTAATTGCAGCAAAAGGTGGCGCAACAAAGTATTAAGTTAAAGGGGCCGAATAATATTGCACGCTCCACTTTTCCGTTTTTGAATTTCCACAAAAATTTTAAATAACGAATCAATTTCGTTCAACTTCACAATTGTGTTCCACTTGTTGTTGATTATTCACCAAAAATTTACATTTGGTATCTTTATGTTTGAAGCATGATATGTGGGAAAAGGTTGAAAAGTTCAGGGGGGCCGAATACTTTCACAAGGCACTGTACTGTACATTTATTCACTTGTAGATTGTGAGCCCTCGAGGGCAGGGTCCTCTCTCCTCCAGTACCAGTCGTGACTTGTATCATTTAAGATTACTGTACTCGTTTTTATTATGTATACCTCTCCTTACTAGTGTTGAGCGATACCTTCCGATATCAGGAAATATCGGATCGGATTGGATCGGACAGATACCCCCAAAATATCAGATATCGCCGATTCCGATACCGGAAACCAATGCAAGTCAGTGGGACAAAAATATCGGAATGAAAATAAACCCTTTCTTTCATTGTAGGTTAATTGTACATGAAGGAAAACAACTAAGAATAATGTAGAATGTATTGGGGGAGGTGGAGCAGACATTAAAGGCATGGAGGTTTAGCCCAATCAAATGGAATAGCAGTAATTAATTTTTTTTTTAGATGTTCAGAGTTACAAAGATATTGACTATGTTAAGCTTTTTCATATTTTGTCAGATATTTATGTTTCACTACTTCCATGCTCTTCACCTTCTTTTTTACTTCTCCTTCACACTTTCTCCTTCATCATCCTCAGCAGCAGCATCTTTTTCATCAACTTCTTCACCTAATTCATCTTCTTCTTCACCTTCTTCCTATTATTCTTTTTTTTTTACATTCTTCATATTCTTCTTATTCAACTACTCTTCATATTCTACTTCTTCATCTTCTTCATATTCTTCTTCTTCATATTCTTATTTGTGACAGGCATTCCTGTAGTTGTTATCTATAAAAGTTTGAAGATTACACCTTCTGTTCTGCCTGTCACAAAAGATTTACAACAGGATATGTCCGCGTTCAGTTTTGCCTGCAGCAGCAAGTACTTTCCAGGGGCACTACGAGGAGGAACGGACTCACCCCCATACACTGCTTAGTCTTCTTCTGCTTATAATTTAGATAATATCTTTTGCTCTGATTTTTAGTCTTATGCTTAATGTTCTTCTGCTTTTTGTTCTGCAGCTTCTTGTTCTTCTGCTTCTTGGTCTTATGTCTCTTGTTCTTCTGTATCTTGGTGGTTGTCTTCTTGTTCTTTGTCCTTTTGGTCATCTTCTTCAGGGTCATCTTCTTGGTCTTCTTCGGGGTGGTCTTCAGGGTCGTCGTCTTCTTCGGGGGTGGTCTTCAGGGCCGTCATTTTTGGGGTCGTCGTCTTCTTCGGGGTGGTCTTCAGGGTCGTCGTTTTCGGGGTCGTCGTCTTCTTCGGGGTGGTCTTCAGGGTCGTCGTTTTCAGGCTCGTCGTCGTCTTCGGGGTGGTCTTCAGGGTTGTCGTCTTTAGGGTCATCATCAGGGAGATCCAGAGTGATTACCAAAAACCATTTCAAAAAGCTTGAACTTGGAAATGTAGCAGAAGGTACAAGAGCCAATGGAACTACCGAGGACCAGCTGATGATACTGGATCGCGGTTACTAAGCAGGAGGTACACGTGCTAGAAAGCACTACCAAGGACCAGCAGACGTTGGTGGAACTCGGATACCGAGAAGGAGGCACCTAAACCAAAGGCTCTGCCTGGAACCTGCTGACATTACTAGAACCCAGGGGGACATATTCAAGATTGACTTCCAAAGAACCAGCTAATGGTACTGGAAGTCAGATAGGCAGCAAAAGGTACACATGACAAAAAAAGTTGCAAGACCGCGAGCCAGCCGGAGTTACCAAAACCCACAGTCCTACAGTCCCCCTGGCAGTCCGATTGGCACTACGGAACCATCCTTTATTGCCAGATCTCGCAGCCCACATAGGAAGCACCTAAACTGCAGACACCATAGAGTCGGCTAACTCGACCGCAACACGACAGGACAACGTATTGGAGGCAAAGTGACATTTACACTACCCAGAAACAGCTGGCGGTGCTGGATCCAGTCTGGGCAGGAGGGAGTACCCGTGCCAAAGACCCTGCCGAGAACCAGCTGACGGTACTGGAACCCGGATGGGTAGCAGAAGGTAAAAGTGCCAAAGACACTGCCGAGAACAAGCTGATGGTACTGGTACCTGGATGGGTAGCAGAAGGTACAAGAGCCAAAGACACTGCCGAGAACCAGCTGACAGTACTGGAACCCGGATGGGGAGCATAAGGTACAAGAGCCAATCGAACTACTGAGGACCAGCTGATGGTACTGGAACCCAGTTACTAAGCAGGAGGTACCCATGCCAGAAATCACTACAAAGGACCAGCAGATGTTAGTGGAAGTCGGATTCCGAGAAGAAGGCACCTAAGCCAAAGGCTCTGCATGGAACCAGCTGACGTTACTGGAACCCAGGGGGACATATTCAAGATTGACTTCCAAAGAACCAACTAATGGTACTGGAAGTCAGATAGGCAGCAGAAGGTACACATGACAAAAAAAGTTGCAAGGCCGCGAGCCGGCCGGAGTTACCGAAACCCACTGTCCTACAGGGGAAGCTTGTCCAATTGGCACTACAGAACCTGTCTTCATTGCCAGATCCTTCAGCCCACATAGGAAATGCCTAAACTGCAGGCACCATAGAGTCAGCTACCCGACTGCAACACTACAGGACAATGTATTGGAGGCAAAGTGACGTTGACACTACCCGGAAACAGCTGGCGGTGGTGGAATCAGGCTGGGCAGGAGGTAGTACCCATGCCAAAGACACTGCCGAGAACCAGCTGACTGTACTGGAACCTGGATGGGTAGCAGAAGGTGGTACAAGAGCCAAAGACACTGCCGAGAACCAGCTGACGGTACTGGAACCCGGATGGGTAACAACCAAAAAAAACTAAAAAATGCCCCTAAAATGTAACTTTTATTAATTAAGGTAAAAATGACCTAATAGGGTCAGGAGACAGTATTACTTAACCATATAACTTAATACTAAAAAGGATAGAGGTATCTAAGTGAGGGGGTGCTCTCTCCCTAACTCACCCTACCTTACCGCGGAGGTTGGCACCCTAAAGTCGACATGGCGCCCCCACTCGACGACGGCTCTCCCTTAAGACCCTAATGGGGACTACCAAAGAAAACACCACCACCAACACCAACAATAATTAAAGCGCTAATGTGCTAAAGTGCTTAAATAACACCTGCAAGGTATATATCAGAGTTTGTCATATACCAAATAATTGTTCCAAGATTCTTTTAGTATGAATCCTGATGCCTAATAACTAGGGTGCAATCTGTGAGCAGAGATATAGGTAGCGTTATACTCTATGTCTGATATTTAAGATATAAGTTCATACATCAAGGCTAATATGTCTTGTCTCATAGATATTTCAAGAGAAAAAATACCCGATGCAGGGTGATAGTATTGTTGCCGATTACATTAGCATATGGTATTCTCAGACATAGATAAATGCCAATATATTCACACCATATAGGGGCACTGTCCCATTCACAAATATTTATGAGATATATTCGAACTCCCCCGTATCGTAGGCAACGATAACCACAATAATAGAGGCTGCTCACAAATGATCAATAAAGGATAACGATAAATGCCCAGTTACATAGCACACTGCAGGATTTGGATGATCTATAGTTAAAACATGGTCATAGAAAAATAGTACAAATGGTACTCATCGTTTTGCTGCCCGTCCCGACGCGTTTCACCCCGGGTTATGGACCGGGGTTTATCAGGGGACCAAAAAAGGGGGGGTTTGTTTCCCGAACCGGGGGCTGCACCTCGTCCTGGCCGCTCACTATGAAGGGTTACCTGTCCCTTGGCATCCTGTTTAAATAATGTCCGCCGCCATAATCGGCGTTTCCTCCTACCGGATATGACGTATCGCTAATGCCGGCCTTTGCGATGGAAAATGCTGAGGCGTGCCTGCCGTGGGGAAAACATTCCATGTGACACGCAATAATGGAACGCATTGCGCACCACCTTGCGCAGGCGCATTAGATATGCATGGCGTGTCGCTAATGCATAACGTCCGCCGCTAATGCCAGCCTTACGGTGGAGAGTGCTGAGGCGTGCCTGCCGTGAGGAAAGCATTCCATGTGACACGCAATAAAAAATACTCCAGCGAGAGAAAAGGTGGATTTACCTTTTGGACTCTGAATGAGCAGCTCAATTTCACAAGTTTTATTTAAGTATTTTTGTTGTATTCGCAAGGTTTGTAGTGACAGTTAACTGAGAATGTATAGGTCTATGACCACATAAGTAGTTTTCGCCTAACTAGCGAAACAATATTATATGGACCACCCAGAGTTGACCCCACTCACCTAGTGTTTGTTAGGAAAATGTCTTTTGATATGACCGCCATGGAAGGGTTGCCAATCCTCCCCAAATCCTGTCCAAATCTATAAAGTAAACTATTTTTGGTGTCTTATCCGTGAGATCGTAGGTTTATTAATCATCAATGTGAGTCATCAGTCTTGAAACTTTGAATCCCTCCTTTTTTTCATTGCATTAATGCATTATGGAACGCACAGCGTCCTTCTGCTAAGTGTGTTCCTTGGCAGATTCATTGGCATTATCGATACAACATGCATATCTAATGCGCCTGCGCAAGGTGGTGCGCAATGCGTTCCATTATTGCATGTCACATGGAATGCTTTCCTCACGGCAGGCACGCCTCAGCAATCTCCACCGTAAGGCTGGCATTAGTGATACGTCATATCCGGTAGGAGGAAACGCCGATTATAGCGGCGGACGTTATGCATTAGCGACACGCCATGCATATCTAATGCGCCTGTGCAAGGTGGTGCGCAATGCGTTCCATTATTGCATGTCACATGGAATGTTTTCCCCATGGCAGGCACGCCTCAGCATTTTCCATCGCAAAGGCCGGCATTAGCGATACGTCATATCCGGTAGGAGGAAACGCCGATTATGGCGGCGGACGTTATTTAAACAGGATGCTGAGGGACAGGTAACCCTTCATAGTGAGCGGTCAGGACGAGGTGCAGCGCACTGTAGCAGCCCCCGGTTCGGGAAACAAGTCCCCCCTTTTTTGGTCCCCTGATGAACCCCGGTCCATAACCCGGGGTGAAACGCGTAGGGATGGACAGCAAAACGATGAGTACCATTTGTACTATTTTTCTATGACCATGTTTTAACTATGGATCATCCAAATCCTGCAGTGTGCTATGTAACTGGACATTTATCGTTATCCTTTATTGATCATTTGTGAGCAGCCTCTATTATTGTGGTTATCGTTGCCTACGATACGGGGGAGTTCGAATATATCTCATAAATATTTGTGAATGGGACAGTGCCCCTATATGGTGTGAATATATTGGCATTTATCTATGTCTGAGAATACCATATGCTAATGTAATCGGCAACAATACTATCACCCTGCATCGGGTATTTTTTCTCTTGAAATATCTATGAGACAAGACATATTAGCTTTGATGTATGAACTTATATCTTAAACTAGCTATTGAACCCGTTCTACGCCCGGGTGGCGAGCATTTATATTAGTATATGGTCTCCTTCCTGTCATGTGCTGCACCCATCCTGTGTCCCCATCCTGTCATGTGCTGCTCCATCCTGCGCCCCCATTCTGTCATGTGCTGCTCCCATCCTGCGCCCCCGTTCTGTCATGTGCTGCTCCCATCCTACGCCCCCATTCTGTCATGGGCTGCTCCCATTCTGCACCCCCAGCCTGTCATGTGCTGCTCCATCCTGCGTCCCCATCCTGCCATATGCTCCCATCCTGCGTCCCCATCCTGTCATGTGCTGCTCCATCCTGCGCCCCCATTCTGTCATGTGCTGCTCCCATCCTGCACCCCCATCCTGTCATGTGCTGCTCCCATCCTGCGCCCCCATTCTGTCATGGGCTGCTCCCATTCTGCACCCCCAGCCTGTCATGTGCTGCTCCATCCTGCGTCCCCATCCTGCCATATGCTCCCATCCTGCGTCCCCATCCTGTCATGTGCTCCCATCCTGCACCCCATCCTGTCATGTGCTCCCATCCTGCACCCTCATCCTGTCATGTGCTCCCATCCTGCACCCCCATCCTGTCATGTGTGCGCCCCCATTCTGTCATATACTGCTCCCATCGTGCACCCCCATTCTGTCATGTGCTGCTCCCATAGTGCGCAACCATTCTGACATGGGCTGTTCCCATCCTGCACCCCCATCCTATCATGTGCTGCTCCCATCCTGCGCCCCCATTCTGTCATGGGCTGCTCCCATTCTGCACCCCCATCCTGCCATATGCTCCCATCCTGCGTCCCCATCCTGTTATGTGCTCCCATCCTGCACCCCATCCTGTCATGTGCTCCCATCCTGCACCCTCATCCTGTCATGTGCTCCCATCCTGCACCCTCATCCTGTCATGTGCTCCCATCCTGCACCCCCATCCTGTCATGTGCTCCCATCCTGCACCCCCATCCTGTCATGTGTGCTCCCCCATTCTGTCATATGCTGCTCCCATCGTGCACCCCCATTCTGTCATGTGCTGCTCCCATGGTGCGCAACTATTCTGTCATGTGCTGTTCCCATCCTGTGCCCCCATTCTGTTGTAATGTGCTGCACCCATTCTGCCTGTTCCTGTTTCCATTCTGCCATATGTTGCTCCCATCTTTCTCTCTCCGGCTCTACTGCCCGAGTGCGGGTGGCTGTGCTGCGGGCGGCTGTGCTGGGGGCGGCTGTGCGTGGCTGTGCTGGGGGCAGCTGTGCTGGGGGTGGCTGTGCGTGGCTGTGTTGGGGGCGCTGTGTGTGGCTGTGCTGGGGGAGGCTGTGCGTGGCTGTGCATGGGGCGGCTGTACATGGCTGTGCATGGGGCGGCTGTGCGTGGCTGTGCTGGGGGCGGCTGTGCGTGGCTGTGCTGGGGGCGGCTATGCGTGGCTGTGCTGGGGGCGGCTGTGCGTGGCTGTGCTGGGGGCGGCTGTGCGTGGCTGTGCTGGGGGCGGCTGTGCTGGGGGCGGCTGTGCGTGGCTGTGCTGGGGGCGGCTGTGCGTGGCTGTGCTGGGGGCGGCTGTGCGTGGCTGTGGCTGTGCTGGGGGCGGCTGTGCGTGGCTGTGGCTGTGCTGGGGGCGGTTGTGCGTGGCTATGCTGGGGGCAGCTGTGCGTGGGTGTGCTGGGGGCAGCTGTGCTGGGGGCAGCTGTGCTGGGGCGGCTGTGCGTGGCTGTGCTGGGGGCGGCTGTGCGTGGCTGTGCTGGGGGCGGCTGTGCGTGGCTGTGCTGGGGCGGCTGTGCGTGGCTGTGCTGGGGCGGCTGTGCGTGGCTGTGCTGGGGGCGGCTGTGCGTGGCTCTGGCTGTGCTGGGGGCGGCTGTGTGGCTGTGCTGGGGGCGGCTGTGCGTGGCTGTGCTTGGGGCGGCTGTGCGTGGCTGTGGCTTTGCTGGGGGCGGCTGTGCGTGGCTGTTGCTGTGCTGGGGGCGGCTGTGCGTGGCTGTGGCTGTGCTGGGGGCGGCTGTGCGTAGTGTTGTGAATTCTGTGGCAGAGCTCCCTCCTGTGGTCACAAGTGGTACTTCGGCTGGTTCTCTCTGTGAGCTTCCGTTGGTGGAGGAAAGTGGTACTGCGGCTTCTGAGTTTCCTTCCTCAGGTGATGTGGTGAGGTCGTTAGGTGTTTCCCTATTTAACTCCACCCAGTGCTTTGATCCTGGTCTCCAGTCAATGTTCTAGTGTTGGACCTGTTTCCTCCTGGATCGTTTCTGTGGCTTGCTGCTCTGCATAGCTAAGTTCCTCTTTGCTATTTGTTTGCTGTTTTTTTCTGTCCAGCTTGTCAATTTGTTTTTTTCTGCTTGCTGAAAGCTCTGGGACGCAAAGGGTGTACCTCCGTGCCGTTAGTTCGGTACGGAGGGTCTTTTTGCCCCCTTTGCGTGGTTTTTGAAGGGTTTTGTGTTGACCGCAAAATTACCTTTCCTATCCTCGCTCTGTTCAGAAAGTTGGGCCTCACTTTGCTAAATCTATTTCATCTCTACGTTTGTCTCTTCATCTTTACTCACAGTCATTATATGTGGGGGCTGCCTTTTCCTTTGGGGTATTTCTCTGAGGCAAGGTAGGCTTATTTTCTATCTTCAGGCTAGCTAGTTTCTCAGGCCGTGCTGAGTTGCATAGGCAGCGTTAGGCGCAATCCACGGCTGCCTCTAGTGTGGTTTGTTAGGATCAGGGATTGCGGTCAACAGAGTTCCCACGTCTCAGAGCTCGTTCTCGTTTTTTGGGTTATTGTCAGGTCACTGTATGTGCGCTGACCTCTATGTCCATTGTGGTTCTGAATTATCTTTCATAACAGTACTGGAGGCCAATGTACTAATGATTCTCAATAGAGGGAAAAAAGAAGTTCTGAGACCATTTTTTTTCCTTTGCACTGTGTTTTGCCTTTTTTTTTCCCCTAGACATTTGGGTGGTTCAGGACACAGGTGTAGCAATGGACATTAAAGGTCTGTCTTCATGTGTGGATCAGCTCACGGCAAGAGTACAAAATATTCAAGACTTTGTGGTTCAGAATTCTATGTTAGAACCGAGAATTCCTATTCCTGATTTGTTTTTTGGAGATAGAACTAAATTTCTGAGTTTCAAAAATAATTGTAAACTATTTCTGGCTTTGAAACCTCGCTCCTCTGGTGACCCAGTTCAACAAGTTAGGATCGTTATTTCTTTTTTGCGTGGCGATCCTCAGGACTGGGCATTTTCCCTTGCTCCAGGGGATCCTGCATTAAGTAATATCGATGCATTTTTCCTGGCGCTCGGATTGCTGTACGATGAGCCTAATTCTGTAGATCAGGCAGAGAAGAATTTGCTGGCTCTGTGTCAGGGTCAGGATGAAATAGAGGTATATTGTCAGAAATTTAGAAAGTGGTCCGTACTCACGCAGTGGAATGAAGGTGCGCTCGCAGCTATTTTCAGAAAAGGTCTCTCTGAAGCCCTTAAGGATGTTATGGTGGGATTTCCTATGCCTGCTGGTCTGAATGAGTCTGTCTTTGGCCATTCAGATCGGTCAACGCTTGCGCGAGCGTAAATCTGTGCACCATTTGGCGGTATTACCTGAGCTTAAACCTGAGCCTATGCAGTGCGATAGGACTTTGACCAGAGTTGAACGGCAAGAACACAGACGTCTGAATGGGCTGTGTTTCTACTGTGGTGATTCCACTCATGCTATCTCTGATTGTCCTAAGCGCACTAAGCGGTTCGCTAGGTTTGCCACTATTGGTATGGTACAGTCAAAATTTCTTCTGTCTGTAACCTTGATCTGCTCTTTGTCATCGTATTCTGTCATGGCATTTGTGGATTCAGACGCTGCCCTGAATTTAAGGGACTTGGAGTATGCTAGGCGATGTGGGTTTTTCTTGGAGCCCTTGCAGTGTCCTATTCCATTGAGAGGAATTGATGCTATGCCTTTGGCCAAGAATAAGCCTCAGTACTGGACCCAGCTGACCATGTGCATGGCTCCTGCACATCAGGAGGTTATTCGCTTTCTGGTGTTGCATAATCTGCATGATGTGGTCGTGTTGGGGTTGCCATGGCTACAAGTCCATAATCCAGTTTTAGATTGGAAATCCATGTCTGTGTCCAGCTGGGGTTGTCAGGGGGTACATGGTGATGTCCCATTTCTGACTATTTCTTCATCCACCCCTTCTGAGGTTCCTGAGTTCTTGTCTGATTACCGGGATGTATTTGATGAGCCCAAGTCCGATGCCCTACCTCCGCATAGGGATTGTGATTGTGCTATCGATTTGATTCCTTGTAGTAAATTCCCTAGAGGTCGACTGTTTAATTTATCTGTGCCAGAGCACGCCGCTATGCGGAGTTATGGGAAGGAGTCTTTGGAGAAGGGGCATATTCGCCCGTCATCGTCGCCATTGGGAGCAGGGTTCTTTTTTGTAGCCAAGAAGGATGGTTCACTGAGACCTTGTATAGATTACCGCCTTTTAAATAAGATCACGGTTAAATTTCAGTACCCCTTGCCATTGTTATCTGATTTGTTTGCTCGGATTAAGGGGGCTAGCTGGTTCACTAAGATAGATCTTCGTGGTGCGTATAATCTTGTGCGTATTAAGCGAGGCGATGAGTGGAAAACTGCATTTAATACGCCCGAGGGCCATTTTGAGTATCTAGTAATGCCATTCGGACTAGCCAATGCTCCATCAGTGTTTCAGTCCTTTATGCATGACATCTTCCGAGAGTACCTGGATAAATTCCTGATTGTGTACTTAGATGACATTTTGATCTTCTCGGATGATTGGGAGTCTCATGTGAAGCAGGTCAGAACGGTGTTTCAGGTCCTGCGTGCTAATTCTTTGTTTGTGAAGGGATCAAAGTGTCTCTTTGGTGTTCAGAAGGTTTCATTTTTGGGGTTCATCTTTTCCCCTTCTACTATCGAGATGGATCCTGTTAAGGTCCAAGCCATCCATAATTGGACTCAGCCGACATCTCTGAAAAGTCTGCAAAAGTTCCTGGGCTTTGCTAATTTTTATCGTCGCTTCATCTGCAATTTTTCTAGTATTGCTAAACCATTGACCGATTTGACCAAGAAGGGTGCTGATTTGGTCAATTGGTCTTCTGCTGCGGTGGAAGCTTTTCAAGAGTTGAAGCGTCGTTTTTCTTCTGCCCCTGTGTTGTGTCAACAAGATGTTTCGCTTCCGTTGCAGGTCGAGGTTGATGCTTCTGAGATTGGAGCAGGGGCTGTTTTGTCACAGAGAAGTTCTGATTGCTCGGTGATGAAACCATGCGACTTCTTTTCCAGGAAGTTTTCGCCTGCTGAGCGTAATTATGATGTGGGCAATCGAGAGTTGCTGGCCATGAAGTGGGCATTCAAGGAATGGCGTCATTGGCTTGAGGGAGCTAAGCATCGCGTGGTGGTCTTGACTGATCATAAGAACTTGACTTATCTCGAGTCCGCCAAGCGCTTGAACCCTAGACAAGCTCGTTGGTCGTTGTTTTTTGCCCGTTTTGACTTTGTGATTTCATACCTTCCGGGCTCTAAAAATGTGAAGGCGGATGCTCTGTCTAGGAGTTTTGTGCCCGACTCTCCGGGTGTATCTGAGCAGGCGGGTATCCTCAAAGAGGGAGTAATTGTGTCTGCCATCTCCCCTGATTTGCGGCGGGTGCTGCAAAAATTTCAGGATAATAAACCTGATCGTTGCCCAGCGGTGAAACTGTTTGTCCCTGATAGGTGGACGAATAAAGTTATCTCTGAGGTTCATTGTTCGGTGTTGGCTGGTTATCCTGGAATCTTTGGTACCAGAGAGTTAGTGGCTAGATCCTTCTGGTGGCCATCTCTGTCGCGGGATGTGCGTACTTTTGTGCAGTCCTGTGGGATTTGTGCTCGGGCTAAGCCCTGCTGTTCTCGTGCCAGTGGGTTGCTTTTGCCCTTGCCGGTCCCGAAGAGGCCTTGGACACATATCTCTATGGATTTTATTTCAGATCTTCCCGTCTCTCAAAAGATGTCAGTCATTTGGGTGGTCTGTGATCGCTTCTCTAAGATGGTCCATTTGGTACCCTTGTCTAAATTGCCTTCCTCCTCTGATTTGGTGCCATTGTTTTTCCAGCATGTGGTTCGTTTGCATGGCATTCCAGAGAATATCGTTTCTGACAGAGGTTCCCAGTTTGTTTCGAGGTTTTGGCGAGCCTTTTGTGGTACGATGGGCATTGACTTGTCTTTTTCCTCGGCTTTCCATCCTCAGACTAATGGCCAGACCGAACGAACCAATCAGACCTTGGAAACATATCTGAGATGCTTTGTTTCTGCTGATCAGGATGACTGGGTGTCCTTTTTGCCTTTGGCTGAGTTCGCCCTTAATAATCGGGCCAGCTCGGCTACCTTAGTTTCACCGTTTTTCTGCAACTCTGGGTTCCATCCTTGTTTCTCTTCAGGGCAGGTTGAGTCTTCGGACTGTCCTGGTGTGGATACTGTGGTGGACAGGTTGCAGCAGATTTGGACTCATGTAGTGGACAATTTGACTTTGTCCCAGGAGAAGGCTCAACGTTTCGCTAATCGCAGACGCTGTGTGGGTCCCCGACTTCGGGTTGGGGACTTGGTTTGGTTATCTTCTCGTCATATTCCTATGAAGGTTTCCTCTCCTAAGTTTAAACCTCGTTTTATTGGTCCGTATAGGATTTCTGAGGTTCTTAATCCTGTGTCTTTTCGTCTGACCCTTCCAGATTCATTTTCCATCCATAACGTATTTCATAGGTCATTGTTGCGGAGATACGTGGCACCTATGGTTCCATCTGTTGATCCTCCTGCCCCGGTTTTGGTGGAGGGGGAGTTGGAGTATATTGTGGAGAAGATTTTGGATTCTCATGTTTCAAGACGGAAACTCCAGTATCTGGTTAAGTGGAAGGGTTATGCTCAGGAAGATAATTCCTGGGTCTTTGCCTCTGATGTCCATGCTCCCGATCTTGTTCGTGCCTTTCATATGGCTCATCCTGGTCGTCC
Organism: Ranitomeya imitator; assembly: GCF_032444005.1. Taxonomy (NCBI): domain Eukaryota; kingdom Metazoa; phylum Chordata; class Amphibia; order Anura; family Dendrobatidae; genus Ranitomeya; species Ranitomeya imitator. The sequence goes on from NC_091283.1 coordinate 322,100,737, forward strand.
TGGGAGCTCTGGTGAGGGTTCGGTGACCCCTGCTCAAGGGGGGGGTACTGTTGTGAATTCTGTGGCAGAGCTCCCTCCTGTGGTCACAAGTGGTACTTCGGCTGGTTCTCTCTGTGAGCTTCCGTTGGTGGAGGAAAGTGGTACTGCGGCTTCTGAGTTTCCTTCCTCAGGTGATGTGGTGAGGTCGTTAGGTGTTTCCCTATTTAACTCCACCCAGTGCTTTCATCCTGGCCTCCAGTCAATGTTCTAGTTTTGGACCTGTTTCCTCCTGGATCGTTCCTGTGGCTTGCTGCTCTGCATAGCTAAGTTCCTCTTTGCTATTTGTTTGCTGTTTTTTTCTGTCCAGCTTGTCAATTTGTTTTTTTCTGCTTGCTGGAAGCTCTGGGACGCAGAGGGTGTACCTCCGTGCCGTTAGTTCGGTACGGAGGGTCTTTTTGCCCCCTTTGCGTGGTTTTTGAAGGGTTTTGTGTTGACCGCAAAGTTACCTTTCCTATCCTCGCTCTGTTCAGAAAGTTGGGCCTCACTTTGCTAAATCTATTTCATCTCTACGTTTGTCTCTTCATCTTTACTCACAGTCATTATATGTGGGGGCTGCCTTTTCCTTTGGGGTATTTCTTTGAGGCAAGGTAGGCTTATTTTCTATCTTCAGGCTAGCTAGTTTCTCAGGCCGTGCCGAGTTGCATAGGCAGCATTAGGCGCAATCCACGGCTGTCTCTAGTGTGGTTTGTTAGGATCAGGGATTGCGGTCAACAGAGTTCCCACGTCTCAGAGCTCGTTCTCGTTTTTTGGGTTATTGTCAGGTCACTGTATGTGCGCTGACCTCTATGTCCATTGTGGTTCTGAATTATCTTTCATAACAGCGTGGCTGTGGCTGTGCTGGAGGCGGCTGTGCTGGGGGCGGCTGTAGCTGTGCTGGGGGCGGCTGTGCGTGGCTGTGCTGGGGCGGCTGTGCGGGCTGTGCTGGGGCGGCTGTGCGTGGCTGTGCTGGGGCGGCTGTGGCTGTGCTGGGGCGGATGTGCGTGGCTGTGCTGGGGGCGGCTGTGCGTGGCTGTGCTGGGGCGGCTGTGCGTGGCTGTGCTGGGGCCGCTGTGCGTGGGTGTGCTGGGGCGGCTGTGCGTGGCTGTGCTGGGGCGGCTGTGCGTGGCTGTGCTGGGGCGGCTGTGCGTGGCTGTGCTGGGGCGGCTGTGGCTGTGCTGGGGCGGCTGTGCGTGGCTGTGCTGGGGGCGGCTGTGCGTGGCTGTGCTGGGGGCGGCTGTGCGTGGCTGTGCTGGGGCGGCTGTGCGTGGCTGTGCTGGGGCGGCTGTGCGTGGCTGTGCTGGGGCGGCTGTGCGTGGCTGGGGTGGCTGTGCGTGGCTGTGCTGGGGCGGCTCTGCGTGGCAGTAGCTGTGGCTGTGCTGGGGCGGCTGTGCTGGGGGCGGCTGTGCGTGGCTGTAGCTGTGGCTGTGCTGGGGCGTCTGTGCTGGGGGCGGCTGTGCTTACTGCCTGAGTGCGGCGCTGGCTATAAGGCCAGTTTCACACGTCAGTGGCTCCGGTACGTGAGGGGACATTTTCCTCACGTACCGGAGCCACTGACACACGTAGACACATAAAAAACAATGCATCTTTTCAGATGTCATTGATTTTTTGCGGACCGTGTCTCCGTGTGCCAAACACGGAGACATGTCAGTGTTCGTGGGAGCGCACGTATTACACAGACCCATTAAAGTCAATGGGTCCGTGTAAAACACGTACCGCACACGGACATTGTCCGTGTGCAGTCCGTGTGCCGTGCAGGAGACAGCGCTACATTAACCGCTGTCCCCCCCACTGGTGCTGAAGCCGCGATTCATATGTTCTCTGCAGCAGCGTTTGCTGCAGGGAACATATGAATATTAGTGTTTAAAATGCAGGTCCAGGTCCCCCCCCCCTTCCCCCTCCTGTGCGCGCCCCCCCCTTCCCCTGGAACCCGGTTACTAAGCAGGAGGTACCGTGCCAGAAAGCACTACCAAGGACCAGTAGACATTGGTGAAACTCGGATACCGAGAAGGAGGCACTAATCCAAAGGCTCTGCCTGGAACCAGCTGACGTTACTGGAACCCAGGGGGGCATATTCAAGATTGACTTCCAAAGAACCAGCTAATGGTACTGGAAGTCAGATAGGCAGCAGAAGGTACACATGACAAAAAAAGTTGCAAGGCCGCGAGCCGGCCGGAGTTACCGATACCCACAGTCCTACAGGGGGAGCTTGTCCGATTGGCACTATGGAACCATCCCTCATTGCCAGATCCCGCAGCCCACATAGGAAGCACCTAAACTGCAGGCACCATAGATTTGGCTAACCCGACCGCAACATGACAGGATAACATTTTGGAGGCAAAGTGACGTTGACACTACTCGGAAATAGCTGGCGGTGCTGTAATCGGGCTGGGCAGGAGGTAGTACCCATGCCAAAGACACTGCCGAGGACCAGCTGACGGTACTGGAACCTGGATGGGTAGCAGAAGGTACAAGAGCCAAAGACACTACTGAAAACCAGCTGACGGTACTGGAACCCGGATGGGTAGCAGAAAGTACAAGAGCCAATGGAACTACCGAGGACCAGCTGATGGTACTGGAACCCGGTTACTAAGCAGGAGGTACCCGCGCCAGAAAGCACTACCAAGGACCAGTAGACGTTGGTGGAACTCGGATACCGAGAAGGAGGCACCTAAGCCAAAGGCTCTGCCTGGAACCAGCTGACGTTACTGGAACCCAGGGGGACATATTCAAGATTGACTTCTAAAGAACCAGCTAATGGTACTGGAAGTCAGATAGGCCACAGAAGGTACCCATGAAAAAAAAAGTTGCAAGGCCGTGAGCCGGCCGGAGTTACCGAAACCCACAGTCCTACAGGGGGAGCTTGTCCGATTGGCACTACGGAACCAGCCTTCATTGCCAGATCCCTCAGCCCACTTAGGAAGCACCTAAACTGCAGGCACCATAGAGTCAGCTAACCCGACCGCAACACGACAGTAGATGGTAGTAGAAGTGTGAATGTGGACAGAGCAGGTGAAATTGCCGGACACACAGCAGGGGATCAGCTGATGTTACTGAAACCCAATAACACTGGAGCATGTGTTGATTGCAGACGGCACTTCTGAGCAGCAACTGGCGGTGTTGGAGCCCAAGGATCACAGTTCAGGTGGTAGAAACATGAACACAACAGGAGACCTGGATACTGTTGCCAAACAATTATTTAATCTGGAAGAGGACTGGCAAATTCCTGCGAGATCCAGGCCTTGTTCATTTTCAGAAAAGTAAGCCGTCAACGTTATCGGAGGATAGTAGCATGCGACGGTCTGTTAGTTCACCACCTGCGGCACTAAAGACGCGTTCCGATAATACAATAGCAACAGGGCAAGCCAGCACCTCCAATGCATACTGGCTAAGCTCTGGCCATGTATCCAGCTTAGAGACCCAAAACTTGAAGGGGGAAGAGCCGTCTGGGAGTACACTGAGAGGGCAAGACATGTAGTCTGTCACCATCTGATGGAAACGTTGCTTCCTGCTGACTGGAGCCGTCGGTGATGGTGTAGACATTTGTGGCGGGCACACAAAAATTTGCCACAGTTGGGCCATACTGGCCTAACCTTGTGTTGAGGCACTGCTTCTGCTCCCTCTTTGTGCAGAGCTTCCTCCACTGCCTCGACGCACTGAGCTGCTTTGTAAAGCACTAGCAGCACTGCTCTCGATTGGACTGGAGAAGATAATGGACTGCACCAATGTGTCTTGGTACTCCTGCATTTTACGCTCCCGGTTCAACGGTGTTATGAGGCTTTGACAGTTGTCCCGGTAGCGAGGATCTAGGAGGGTGTACACCCAATAATCAGCCGTGTTGAGAATGTGGGCGATGCGGCGGTCGTTTCTCAGGCACTGCAGCATGAAATCAACCATGTGCTGCAGACTGCCAACTGGCCAAGAAATGCTGTCCCCTCCTTAAGGCGTCATCTCTGCCTGCTCTGCGTCACCCCACCCTCGCTCTACATACTGACTACTAGAGCATTGTGTACCTCCCTCCTCTGGACAGATGTCTTCCTCCTCCATTGACTCCTCCTCATCCTCCTCACAAAGTGTCTCCTGCCTAGGCCTTTGTGAGGAACCACATTGCGCAGACTGGCCAGAAGCAGATGGCATTTGTGACTCATCCTCCACCTCTTCCACAACCTCCTCCCTTAGCGCTTGCAGTGTTTTTTCAAGCAGGCATATAAGGGGGATAGTCATGCTAACTAGTGCATCATCTGCACTCGCCATCCGCATGGAATCATCGAAGGCACGCAAAACGTGGCAGATGTTCTTCATAGAGGCCCACTCAGTGGTGGTGAAGTGTGAACGGCGCGCAGTGCGACTTGTTTGCGCCTGATGCAGCTGGTACTCCATTACTGCTGCTTGCTGCTCACACAACCTCTGCAACATATGTAACGTTGAATTCCATCTGGTGGGTAGGTCACATACAGTATGATGCGATGTTCTGGAAGGCAGAATCGCGCTGCAGAGCTGCAGTGCGCGATCTTGCCATGCTGGACACCGCAAGTGAGCACACTCTATGCCTACCTAGTGCAGCAGTGCATCAAGATCCGGATAGTCCCTCAAAAAACTCTGCACGACCAAGTTGAGCACATGTGCCAGGCATAGGATGTGAGTGAGGTTTGCCTAGGGCCAGAGCTGCCACCAGATTTTGACCATTGTCACACACTAGCATGCCTGGCTGGAGATTCGCTGGCACAAACCACACGTCACTCTCCTACTTGATGGCATTCCAGAGCTCCTGCGCTGTGTGGCTTCGATTCCCCAAACAAATTAATTTCAATTCGGCCTGTTGACATTTGGCCATGGCTGTGCTCATATCGGTCGTAACAGGTAAGCGTTCACTGTTCTGTCCCCACATGAGGCGAATGAAGGTGTCGCAGACTAATAAGAGTTGTGAGAGAAAGAGTCGTACCTTCGTATTTCCTCGATATGAGGCAGACAGGACCAATGCTGCTCAGCGTCCAGAGAGATGATGCACTCCAGGGATTGTGTAATCCAGACTTGTTTATTTTGTAGATCTGGACATACAGCGGATAACTGGTAATACAGAACTTCTCCAGAAATGCAGGGTAGACAGGGTACAGTAAGATGTAGCACCAAGTGTGTCTGCAAGTGTGAGCAGCATGAGAGAGTGGTCGAAAGACTGATGCCTTCCTAAGCCCAGTTCAAAAGCACGTCCTCTCACAACAGAAAGTAAACTGGAAATGGCTGCCAAGGAAGAGAAGATTTGACCCCTGAACCGGATGTAAGACATGCCCACAAGAAATACATGAAAAACAAGCTGCCATACAGAAAAAGGCCATTGGGTGGCAGCAGAGTAAAATATAACAACATACATGGAAACTGAGGAATATACATGGAACAGCACACTCCCCGTCTGAAATTCCGTAAGGGATTTCACTATATCAATGTCCTTAAAAAGTCCAACAACCTAGAAAGTGAAACCAAACATGCATGTAATGCAATAATAACTTTAAACAAGACATTAAGTCAGTTCCTGAGATAATCCAATGGAAAACCCATCTTCGGATCAGAGAAGCCGCACTAGGCCAAACTATCTCTGACCCACTGTAATCCAATGGACAAATAGTAGTGCAGTGTTCTGTTGGTAGTTTATCCTACCGGAATGTCCTCGATAGTGAGTATTTTTTGGCAGACGTGCCAACCATGACAGTCTTTGTCTCCATGTGGCTTGTGATAAGATCTCGCAATGTGGACTAACCATGCAATAGTCTTAATGAGTTTCATCCAATTGGAGAAGCGTTTGAAGCACTGACAACCGAGGGAGGAGGTTCGTTTAGCGTTCGTGGCCAGAGCACTGACCTCGGAGCGGACTTCTGGATCATCGTCCGGATCCTGGATGCTGAAGAATTCCTGAACACATTCACTTCCCTTCTGTTCCAGCAGAAACTTTGGACCTGAAAGCCAAGAAGAGTTAGCAAAGGAATTTATAGACATAGGTCTAGTGGCATGGTCGGCTGGATTAAGTTCAGATGGGATATAGTGCCACTGTTCAGGTTTGGAAGACCTTCTTATTCTCTCAATGCGGTTACTGACGTACACGTAGAAGCGCCTTGTTTGGTTGTAGATGTAACCTAAGACAACTTTACTGTCACTGTAGTATTGTACGTCATCTATGTGAGTGTCCAGCTCATGCTGAATAAAGTCTGCGAGTTCTACTGCAAGCACAGCCCCACAGAATTCCAGCCTGGGAATAGTGTGGTCAGGCTTGGGAGCCAACTTAGCTTTGCCGAAAACGAACCCAACATGATCTTGATTGTCAGATCCCGTTACCTTCAGGTAGACAACAGCTGCAATGGCCTCCGTGGATGCATCCGAGAACACATGGAGTTCCGTCCTAGTGCTAGCAGCAAGTGAGATTCCAGCGTAGCATCTCGTTATATGGATTTTATCCAAGGCACACAAAGACTGCTTCCAGGTTTCCCATTTTGGTTCCTTATCAGGAGGTAGAGGGGTATCCCAGTCCTTGACAGTTTCGGACAGCTGTCTCAGAAGGGATTTACCTTGTATGGTAATTGGTGCTACGAATCCCAGTGGGTTATACAGGCTATTTACCACTGACAGGACACCACGTTTAGTGAATGGTTTGTCTGCACAGTTGATTTGGAATCCGAAGGTGTCGGCTGACAGGTTCCACCTCAGGCCTAAGCTTCTCTGCACAGGCGGACGGTCTGGTCCCAGGTCTATGTCCTTGAATCCAGGTGCGTGGTCGCTTGACTCAAAGGCTCTCATGACAGCTGGGCTGTTTGAGGCAATTTTGTGCAGTCTAAGCTTAGCTCGGTACAGCATATGTTGGGTCCTTTTGAGTAGGTCGATTGCAGCTTCTTCTGTAGGTAGAGATTTTAGTCCATCATCTACGTAGAAGTCTTTCTCTACAAAGTCTCTGGCGTCTGTTCCATACTCGGACTCTCCTTCTTGTGCGGTTCTCCGCAGGCCATATGTTGCCACAGCGGGTGAAGGGCTGTTCCCGAATACGTGCACCCGCATGCGATACTCCACCATCTCTTTGCTGGGGTCATTGTCCTTGTACCACAGGAACCTGAGGAAATTCCTGTGGTCCTCTCGGACTATGAAACAGTGGAACATCTGTTCAATGTCGGCGGTGATGGCAATGGGCTCTTTCCTGAACCTCATCAACACTCCTACTAGGTTGTTTGTCAGATTAGGACCTGTGAGGAGGACATCATTGAGAGATACGCCTTGATGTTTGGCGCTTGAATCAAAGACAACTCTAATTTGTTTAGGTTTCTTCGGGTGATATACTCCAAATGAGGGTAGGTACCAGCACTCCTCGTTTTCCTTTAAGGGAGACGCTGGCTCCGCATGGTTGTTATGGAATATTTTGCCCATAAAGGTGACAATGTGTTCTTTCATCTCCGGATTATTGCTTAGCGTGCGCTGGAGAGAGTTAAATCTGGACAAGGCTTGTTCACGATTGTTCGGGAGCCTTACCCTGGTAGCTCGGAAGGGCAAGGGGAAAACCCAGTGATTGGTTTCGTCCTTAAGGAACTCATTGTCCATTATCCTGACAAATTCCTTGTCTTCCATAGATGGGGCTACTTTGTTGTCATCCTTAGTGGTATGAAACACAAATTTTCCCAAGTCGTCTGCATAGGGAGAAGTGATAACATCAGGCAGCTGTACAGAATCTGGAAGCTTTTCCTTCACCTCATAGTGATGAGGACATGGTTTGCAGAAGGTAGTGCGCCCGTCTCGGCGTACGTACGTCTTAAAGGAATGGACTCCTGTTTGGTCCAAGCATACATTTCCTATGACTACCCACCCCAAGTCAAGTCTCTGGGCGTAGGGGGCGTAGTCAGGACCATTACACTGTTGGCGGACCTTATGTATCCTCAAATTGTCTCTGCCGAGCAGAAGTAGGATTTCAGCATCTGTGTCCAAAGGTGGGATAACGCTGGCTAGGTGCCTTAAGTGTGGTTGGTGGAAAGCAGCTTCCGGGGTAGGGATCTCATCCCTTTGGTCTGGTATTTGATCGCATTCAATTAGCGTAGGTAGGGGTATTTCTACGTCTTCATTGACAGGAGAAGCGATGAAACCTTGTGCTCTTCTGCCGCTAGTCTCTATGCGCCCCGAGCAAGTATTCAGAGTGTAGGGCGTTGCTGGTCCCTTGATTCTAAAGGCTTCAAAGAACTTAGGTCCAGCTAGGGATCGATTGCTCTGATCGTCAATGATGGCATACATTTTTACAGCCTTCTCTGGTTGCCCTTCTGGATAGACTCTGATTAGGCATATCCTGGCACAGCATTTAGCACTTTGATTCTCCCCACATACCTCTGAGCATGAGCAGGACACAGCTGTGCTGGACTTGGCGTGATTCTGTGGCTCCCCGCCATGGTTTGTAGCGGGACCAGAGGTAACTGCGACTGCTGGATCGCTGGTGGCTGAGCCTGGGTGCAAGGCTGATGGGTGTCTGTCGCTATGACACTCTTCACACTTAATGGCAGATTTACAGTCCTTGGCCATGTGTTCTGATGAAGCGCAGCACTTGAAACATACCCCAAGTTCGTTGAGGATTTTCTTGCGCTCCTGCATGGTTTTGGACCTGAAGCCTCTACATTTGTTCAGTGAGTGTGGTTTTTTGTGAATGGGACACTCACGATTGAAAGACTTATCCCTCGATGGAATAGTGTACTGCTTGTCGGCAGGTACTGCAGGTGATGGCAGGTTAGTCTTTCTGACGCTTACACTGTTCCTTGAGTCCTTGCGTCTATGTGCGACGCTTTCATACCTTGATGAAGGTGTTGCTGGAGCTGCAGTGTTAGACTCCAGGAAGTCGAGGCTAGGGTCGTTCCTCATTTGGGCTTGTTCGTCAATGAACTTGCAGAACTGAATGAACGGAGGAAAGGTGACGTCATGTGACCTTTTATACCTGGAGACGCACACTGCCCACTTCTCTTGCAGACTGTGTGGCAGCTTTGAGATGATCGGGTTCACCCCGTGGGCAGTGTCCAGGTAGCACAGTCCAGACAGACGAGGGTCTCTTTTAGCAAGTTCCAGCTCCATAAGCAGGTCACGTAAATCCAGAAGCTTGTGGGCTTCCTTAAGGTTGATCCTTGGAACGTTCTGCAGTCTCTTGAATAAGGACTTTTCTATGGCTTCAGCGCTGCCGTAGGTTCTTTCAAGTCTCTGCCAGGCCGCAGCGAGACCTGCTTCAGCTTGCCCCACATAGACGGTCCTAAGACTCTTGATACGGTTTGTGGATTCAGGACCCAACCATTTTACCATGAGGTCGAGCTCCTGCTCCGCGGATAGGTTGAGATCAGCAATGGCGGCCTTGAAGGTTGCTTTCCAGGCTCTGTAGTTCTCTGCACGGTCGTCGAATTTTGAGAGGCTAGTGCTGATTAGCTCCCTGCTCACCATGAACCTGGCAAACTCGGACATGTCTGATCCTTCACTCCTTGTTACCATATTAGCTTGTGGTGCCCCTCGGGCGTATAAGCTGTGTGGCGTGGAAGGGTGAATTGTTCCCGGGTAGAATGATGTCGCTGCAGGGTTGAGCTGTGGTTTAACCTCTAGAGATTCCGATGACTGCTGCTTGAACTGTGGAGGCGGGCTGGAGTGTGCCTTGTGGTCGTCTTGCGATGATGATTGCTCCTGAGGGGGTACATCACGGCGTTGGTCTTGGGTCTCTGTAGGGGCTGTGGGCGATACTGGCACCATAGGTTGGGCTGACTTGGACGTTTCCGCAATGTTGGGTTGAACGTCACTGGAGAAGGTGTGCGCTGCAGGTATCTGTTTCTGCACGTAGTCTCTGGTACGAACAGCTGGGTCGTCTTCTTCCTGTGGTGGCAGGCAAATTGGGTCGAGGTTTTGCTTCAATGCTTGCTCGAGTATTTTTACTTCGGCTAATGCAATTTCTTCCTCCATTTCTGTTTGAAGAATCTTTGCTCTAGCCTCTGCTTCTGCTCTCTTTTCGGTGTATGAACGTCTTAGTTTGGACCGCTCTGCATTTAAACGGGCCTCTAGGATTCTGTCGCTGAGGGCTGAAGTTCTTGAGCAGGATGATTTGTATGACCGAGCAGAGTGTTTAGACGAGGCTGACCTGTGCGATCTAGTTTCTTGCAGATGGGTGATACGAAGCTCCGCTTTATCTTTGGCGTCTTGCACGGCGGCGTCCCTTTCTCTGTCTGTGGAATCTGCCTTGCTTAACTCTGATAGGGCTTCGTCGATTTTAGATTCTTTTAGGAAGGCAGCATACTTCGCGGACAGTCTCTTGTATCTGCCGTGGGCCACGTCTAGCTGTCTTATAGTGTCCTGTAAACCCGCTGCATCATTTTTATGGCGTTGGACGCTTGACATAAGGGAGGCGACTCGTTCCCATAGGTCGTCCAAGTTGTCATTGAACTCATCCCTTGTGGAACAGTAATTCTCGAGGACCTTTAATGTTGGCTTGATGGAACGTACTGGTCGTGCATCTGGGTCTGCTGTGGAAGCGGGCTCCGCTTCCTGGTCTTCATAATGGACAGTATCAGGTTGTATTTGCTCTGTTTCAGCATTGGGGAACTGTGGAAGGTCCTTTTCGGCCATTTTGATTTAAGGTGCGCTGTCCCTTTAAGAAACTGAACCTTTGAATTGGGGGCTGGAAATTGCGGTGCAGCTTAGTTGCGACCCCCTGATAAGATTCCCAAGGTGTTGTTGGAGAATTGTGGGGTTCTGCGGTCCGACGATCTGCAGCAGTGTGGTATAATACACAGAGAGTCTTTATGTACAATGCAGTCTGAGGTGATGCTGCAGGAGATTTCTTAGCAGAGCGGGGATGCAGTATGTGAGCAGGCAGAGCATGGGCACATGTATAGGAATATAAGGATGATTGTGGCCGGGCTTCAAGGCAGTCTTTCGACTGTTCTGTCCCCACATGAGGCGAATGAAGGTGTCGCAGACTAATAAGAGTTGTGAGAGAAAGAGTCGTACCTTCGTATTTCCTCGATATGAGGCAGACAGGACCAATGCTGCTCAGCGTCCAGAGAGATGATGCACTCCAGGGATTGTGTAATCCAGACTTGTTTATTTTGTAGATCTGGACATACAGCGGATAACTGGTAATACAGAACTTCTCCAGAAATGCAGGGTAGACAGGGTACAGTAAGATGTAGCACCAAGTGTGTCTGCAAGTGTGAGCAGCATGAGAGAGTGGTCGAAAGACTGATGCCTTCCTAAGCCCAGTTCAAAAGCACGTCCTCTCACAACAGAAAGTAAACTGGAAATGGCTGCCAGAGGAAGAGAAGATTTGACCCCTGAACCGGATGTAAGACATGCCCACAAGAAATACATGAAAAACAAGCTGCCATACAGAAAAAGGCCATTGGGTGGCAGCAGAGTAAAATATAACAACATACATGGAAACTGAGGAATATACATGGAACAGCACATTCACGGGTCCATGTGGAGGTAGACTGTGACGACTCCTGCAGCTCTGATTCAGAGGAACTGGAGTATGAGGAGGAGTCAATGTGTACAGACTGGATTCCTGCAATCCTTGGAGTTGGCAGAACACGTACAGCGCCACTCTCAAGATCTGTACCCGGCTCCACAACATTTACCCAATGGGCAGTAAGGGAAAGGTATTGTCCCTGTCCATGGTTACTGGTCCACGCATTGGTGGTCAGGTGAACCTTGCTACTGATGGCGTTTAGTAGCGCATGTTTAATTTTTCCCTCCACATGATTTTGCAGGGCAGGGACAGCTTGCCTGCTGAAATAAGAGCGGCTGGCACATTGCATTTTGGGACTGCCAATGCCATGAAGTTATGGAAGGTGTCAGTCTCCACCAGCCTGAATGAGAGCATTTCAAGGGACTGTAGTTTTGCAATGCCATCATTCAGAGCCTGTGCTCGGGGGTGGTTTGCCGAGTATGGGCGCCTTTTCTCCCATGCCTGTGCTACCGATGGCTGTAGACTGGCCTGGGATTGTGAGGATGGCAGGGAACCTGGTGCTGTGGGTGGAATGACATTGTGTGTCTGTACAACAGTGCCAGAGGTTCTTCCATGGCGATCCTGTGAGGAAGCTGAACCAGCTGTGTGTGAGCTGGAGGAAGAGGCTACAACATGAGCTGAAGAGGTGGTAGGTGGCGATGTAGGTTGGCCTAAGTCTTCAGTGTGTCTTTGTAACTCCACTGCGTGCTTGGTCCTCCACCGCGTGCTTGGTCCGCACATGTTTCCACATATTTGTGGTATTGAGGTTGCTGACACTTTTCCCTCTTTTCACTGATTACACAGCTTGCATTTGACAAAGCAAATGTCATCTGCAACTGTGCCAAAAAAGGACCAGGCACTGCAAGTCTTGGGAGCGCCCGTTTTGGGTTTTGGCAGAGGCATGCTCCTAATGGGTGCCAAAGTGGAGGCTACAGGCAACAGAGTCTGCCCCCTCCTTCTCCCTCCTTTTTTGGCTGTTCGGGGAATCTCTTCCTCAGAGCTGCTCCCACCACCTTCCTGTACCTCACGCCATGACCTCATCATCTACACCACCCTCTTCAAAAGACTGCTTCTCCTGGGTGGTCTCGACAGCACAGTACGCACCAGAAAGTGGCACCTGAGTCTCATCAGCAGATGCGTACTGATGTGCTGGCCCACCCGCCTCTTCAGATTCAGAGAGACAAAGCTGTTGCGCATCACTGCATACTACCTCTTCTTCTAATTCTCGAATGCTGCTTGGCTGGCTCCCTCTTTCAAAGCCCACAGATTCAGAGAACAGAAGTAGAGATGGCTCCTGTCCAGGCCTTTCTGACTGCCTGGACAATTTGGCAGGTGGTGAAGAGACAGATGGGTGCTCTTCAGTGCTCTGGACCTGAGAGGATATGGAACTAATTGAAGTCAATGTGTTAGCTGCCATCCTTCCGACAACGGCTTCACTTTGTTCATCCTGCAGCAGTGGTGTACGGCGAGCTCCTACAAAGCTGCGCATAAAGGACTGCTCCCTGGTTAAACTGGGGGATGCTGAGTCACTGGTGCCCGCAGCAGGCACAGAATCCCCACGTCCTCTCCCTGCAGAAACCCCACGACCACGTGCCTTACGCCCTGCCTTCTTCATCTTGGTAGACTGATAAAGATAGGCAGAAAAGTACTAAGGGCTTAGTGTGCTTATTCCTGAACAGCTACTAACAGGTATAAGAAACTAATTTTATAAAGTGTGGACTAGACTTTAATATAAGCTAATGTGGCCTACACAACTGTCAAGTGGAGTGTTTGGTTAACTTTATTAACTTTTTTTTTTTACAAAAAGACACTGGATGTGCCCAAAGATGTAAAACCGATAGTATTACAAACTTTTTGTAGCTATTACAATGCAGGAAGGTAACCTACAATGCAGTAGATGAGGCTCCAAAAAAATAGGGTAATACTAATCTGGCTAGGGCTGTAGTGCACAAGCCAGCAGAAAGGCTTCTCTATCTACTCCTATATAGTGTTTTCAAGCAATCTAGCTGGATACGCATGGAACCACACTAATAGGAGAAATCAGGAAAAATGAGCTGCACTAATGAAAAAAAGGACAATGTATGAGGCAGTGACGCACGCTGAGCTGCACTCACACACACAGACCTTGCAGACAGCCGTAGAAAAGCTCCTCTATTTACTCCTATATAGTGTTTTCAAGCAATATAGCTGGATATGGATGGAAACACACTAATGGGAAAAATCAGGAAAAATTAGCTGCACTAATGAAAAAAAGGACAATGTATGAGGCAGTGACGCACCCTGAGCGGACTACAACCAGAGATGGCTGCAGAACACAACTACAGCGTGAGCTGCACTCACACACACAGACCTCGCAGACAGCCATGAACAGCGCTACAAGGCTGCAGAAAAGCTCCTCTATCTTCTCCTATATAGTGTTTTCAAGCAATCTAGCTGGATACGGATGGAAACACACTAATAGGAGAAATCAGGAAAAATGAGCTGCACTAATGAAAAAAGGACAATGTATGAGGCAGTGACTCACGCTGAGCGGACTACAACTAGAGGTGGCTGCAGAACACAACTACAGCATGAGCTGCACTCACACACACAGACCTCGCAGACAGCCATGAACAGCGCTGCAAGTCAAAAGAAAGCTTCTCAATTCTCACACAGCAGTTGCTAAAGTAGCCTGGGTAAAGCACAATAAAGCAAATCGCTAGCTCAAACTGTCCCTCAGAGTCAGAACAGCAGCGTCCTGTCCCTATGTAAATTCACAGCAGAGTGAACCTAAAATGGTGGCGGCGACTTTTATAGTGAATCATGACATCATTTCAGCAGCCAATCACAGCCATGCCATTAGTTAACATGCCTAACATGCATAACAGGATGTGTCCACACTTCTTAGGATTCCTCATTGGCTGAATAAAATCAAACTGGCTCATTGCATTATGGGAACTTCCGATAATGGTCTGAGAATATTGGTCCTTACGATAGTTTAGATTGACAAGAGCTATTGAGCCCCATACTCTAATTACTCCAGAGAGGTTTTATCACTACTCATTTTTTTCTCTGAAGACGACTATTGAGTTTGCTTATTTCAAGCAGAAAGATTTGTGTTCCTAATCAGGACCCATTTTTCACATCTGACATGTATCACTTTATGTGGTAATAACTTTGGAATTCTTCACAAACGATAAGAAATAAATAAACCATAAAAAGTTATTTTCCAACTTCTCTTGAATCTGACAATACCCTACATTCAGTTGTACACTACTGTCTGGGCAGACAGAGTTAAAAATTGAAGGAGCGCTATTTGAATGCAGATCTTGCTGGTATAGTTTGCAGGCGCTATGTAATGGAGCACTGTTCATGGTCGCCTGGCAGCTGAAAAGATGGCCACTAGGAACAAGGTTGGCACTATCTGCTCTATTTTTCAGATCCTAGAGATTGTCTTAACCTTCATCTTTCAACTCCTGTACATGTATCTGGACTTACACAGAGACTCCTAGGCTTGTGCTACAGTGTTACCTGCTATTTTGTGGTGTAATATGGCAAGAATAGTTAGATAGCCAGGTCAAAACAAGGATTGCAGAGAAAATACAACATCAGAAGACACAAAAGCAGTCAGTAAATGGGCCGAGGTCACAACAGTAAACAAATGCACAAGCCGGGAGTTGAGCACAGAGGACTGAACCAGAGCAGAACAAAGCTGTATCTGAGAGCTTCCAGCAACATGCTTCTAGTTTATTAGGGTGTGATGCTTTACAATTGGTGGGAGCAGGTAGCAGATTACTGCAGGTAGACAGCACACACTCATACTACCATACTGGATGGTACTACTGGCCCCAGATACCCTAATCTTAGTAACTGGGCAGAGCCTGCGCCACTCAGAGCTTCTGGTTCCGATGTCTTCTCCATTACCAGCACCGCCTGCAGAATGAATAAGGCAGCTCTTGGTGACTGAAGCAGGAGCAGGTCCCAGAGGAGGTAGGACACACCATTTGCAGAAGCCTTAATGTGATAAAATGGCAGAAAACCAGAGCAGTAGAAATCCCCATGAAATGACTTAATTTTGGAAATTATAAGTCTCAGTGAATTAATCTCTAGGAGTAGTGACAATTTTGACTTAACGGCCACTTTATGGAAATTAGTACGCAGCGGATGTTGGAGAGTGAAAATTGCACATTTGCCATTTTATTGCCCAACACTTAGTGCCCAGATTGTGCCAAAAACATGGATGCTAAATGTGGTTTTGGCACAATTGAAAACTCAGAAGCAAGATGAAGATTTGACTTTGGGAGAGCGGATATTGCTGGATTGATTTAAAGGGACACTGTCACCTGAATTTGGAGGGAACAATCTTCAGCCATGGAGGCGGGGTTTTTGGGTGTTTGATTCACCCTTTCCTTACCCGCTGGCTGCAATATTGGATTGAAGTTCATTCTCTGTCCTCCATAGTACACGCCTGTTATGAAGGCAATCCAGTAACACAGTGTGCCAGCAATCAGAGCACATACAGTGATCTGACAATAACCCAAAAACAATAGAACGAGCTCTGAGACGTGGAATCTCTGTAGACCGCAATACCTGAACCTATCCTAAACACAACTAAAGGCAGCTGTGGATTGCGCCTGACACTACCTATGCAACTCGGCACAGCCTGAGGAACTGACTAGCCTGAAGATAGAAATACAAGCCTGACTTGCCTCAGAGAAATACCCCAAAGGAAAAGGCAGCCCCCCACATATAATGACTGTTAGCAAGATGAAAAGACAAAACGTAGGGATGAAATAGATTCAGCAAAGTGAGGCCCGATATTCTAGATAGAGCGAGGATAGCAAAGAGAACTTTGCAGTCTACAAAAAACCCTAAAGCAAAAAACCACGCAAAGGGGGCAAAAAGACCCACCGTGCCGAACTAACGGCACGGCGGTACACCCTTTGCGTCTCAGAGCTTCCAGCAAAAACGAATAGACAAGCTGGACAGAAAAAACAGCAACAAAAGCAAAGAAGCACTTATCAAAGCAGAGCAGCAGGCCACAGGAAAGATCCAGAAGCTCAGATCCAACACTGGAACATTGACAAGGAGCAAGGAAGACAAAATCAGGTGGAGTTAAATAACAAGGCAGCCAACGAGCTCACCAGAACACCTGAGGGAGGAAGCCCAGAAGCTGCAGTAGCACTTGTGACCACAGGAATGAATTCAGCCACAGAATTCACAACACACGCCTGTGCAAGACAAGATTGCCTTATGCAGGCATCTACTACGGAGGACAGAGAATCAACTTCAATCCAATATTGCAGCCAGCGGGTAAGGAAAGGGTGAATCAAACACCCAAAAACCCCGCCTCCATGGCTGAAGATTGTTCCCTCCAAATTCAGGTGACAGTGTCCCTTTAAGGAAGCCATGTGGCTTTTCAAGAGCCTTTGAGACACTAATAATGTGAAGCCTCTGTTTTTCCATTGACAAATGATGGACCCAAGTGGGGAGTTGTTTTTGTGTGAGATGAGCAGATGTTTTTATTGGCATTATTTTCACCTACCTAACATTGTTTGATGGCTTTTTATTCTATATTTGGGAGACAGAATGAGCAAACAGTTGAACACCACGCTCCACTGATTCATCCTATGTGTTTGCCTATTAGGCTGAATTGACATTGGAAAAAGCTAGAGACCGCGCATAAGGGAAAAAAAGTGTGGGAAAAGAAAGGGGAATGTCTAAAATCCTACTGCAAAGAGTCCCACAATGGAGCCATGCAAACCCCTAGATCAGTATAAGCCCCAATGAAAGGACTAGTATGCTTACGCAAACACATAAGACAAAATAGACAATACTATGTCAGACTAAATAGACTCCGCAATGGCCCCAACCCCGTGTAATACAATACCTGTAACCGAGCAATGTAGCTGGGCGATGGATCGAAGAGGGGCACCGCTGCGTCCAGTGCAGAGCTGAGCCTGGCGCCGCAGGAGAAGTGGTGAGACGATAAGTGCAGAGATGCAGTGGGGGTCTGCAGGTGTCTGGAGTGGAGCTCCACGTGGTAGTAGCGGGAAGGCTGCGTAGAGCCAGGGAGCGCCCCGGCCGGTGGCGTCCCTGGATACGAGCGCAGGGAAGATGGCCGACGGAGGACTAAGCGTGTGACGTCACAGCTGAAGAACTACGGAGCGGCACAGAGGACAAGGTAGAAACCAACGCGTTTCGAAGGAACAGCGTCCTTCTTCGTCAGGGTTACCTGGCACCGGCGGCTCCGGGAGATATAAAGGCTAAGTACCCGTCAATCACCCAACCAAGGCCCCGCCCCCCCCGCCCTATAAGGTGAAAAATCAATGTGTGCAGGAAATACTCTGCCGAATACTACAATAATATATACTAGCGCCCACTAAGGATGGAATAAGAGAAACTAAAAACACTGTATGTACCTAAATAATGCAGAAATATGCCAATGTGTGCAGATATGGGTTCATTAGCGAGGGGAGTAGCTAGTCCCATAAAGGATAACAAGGGACAGGAGTAAAGTGCAAA
This sequence comes from Ranitomeya imitator, assembly GCF_032444005.1. NCBI lineage: Eukaryota > Metazoa > Chordata > Amphibia > Anura > Dendrobatidae > Ranitomeya > Ranitomeya imitator. Next base: position 322,118,738 of record NC_091283.1, read on the forward strand.
TATGATAAAAATGCACCACCAACGTCAACTTCCTGGACCTAACCGTGTATATAGACAATTCCCAACTTTACACCAAATGTTACCGTAAGGATGTCGATACTAACAGTTTCATTAATATTCTGAGCTGCCACCTGCCCGTGTGGTTGACCAACATCCCCAAGGGTCAATACACCAGGCTTAGACAAAACTGTACTACCTTAGAGGACTATAATATGGAAGCAGAGGTGCTAACCCAGCAATTTCTCGATAAAGGTTATGTGGGTTCATTGCTTGCACAAGCCGAACAGGAGGTGAGGGATACCTCCAGATATTCCCTGCTATATAAGGAACAAGCCGCCAATCCAATTGCTATGAATATGTCTGATCAAATTCATGAATTACCCTTCATCACTCAATTTCATGTGGACCATCTGAAGTTTAGGTCCATTATACGCAAACATTGGTCCATCTTACAAGGGGACAAAATCATAGGGGGATATCTACCAAACATCCCCAGATTTATATTTAGGAAAGCCCGCTCATTAGGTAGTCTTATTGCTCCGACTATCAAACCATCTATTAACCATGAATTACGCTCTGGTACTAAGATAAATGCAAAGTCTGGATTTACACCTTGTGGCCACTGTTTTGGGTGTACCAATACTTCCTTTTGTAAGACACGTTACTGTACGTTTACAGATGCAGACTCCGTGAAGGAATTCAGGATCAAGGATAATATCACATGTTCAACCACAAGGGTCATTTACCTTATTGAGTGTCCGTGCCATAAATTGTATGTGGGCCGCACCAAGAGGCCTCTAATGGTCCGAATAAAGGAACACTTTATGAACATCCGCAAGGGGTTCTCTGGTCACCCCCTCTCACGTCACTTTTGTGAAAAACATGATAATTCCACTAAACATGTACGGTTCCTGGGAATCCAAAAAATTCAACAAAATGTGAGAGGGGGAAATTTGCTACAAGTTATGTCTAGGATAGAATCCGAATGGATCTTTACCTTGAACTGCCTTGCACCTAAGGGCCTAAATTATGGGCTAGAATTATATGCTTTTTAATTAGATTTACGTAGGGTTTTTTTTCCCCTTGTGTATGGTTTGCCCCCTTCCTTTGTGATGTGTTTTTTATGGCAGTTTTTTATGGTTGTTTTTATTCTTACCTGTATGTCTCGTATTTCAGCTATGTGTCATTCAGCATTTAGAGGGGGAGTCCTCCCTCTTTTTATTCACTTAAAATTATTAAAATTGTTTTTAAGTTTTCATATATTTATGCATTTTTATCATATTTACACTTTACTCCTGTCCCTTGTTATCCTTTATGGGACTAGCTACTCCCTGTTAAAAATCGTTATTGCGCAAAAATATCTAATCAAGACTTAACCAGGTGCGTTATTCTTAAAAGAAAAATGTCATGATATCCTGAAGAAAGTATAGTGGTTTATTCACCATTGCAGCAAAACAGTTACGAACAGAGTGTCCATGTGTAAATATCAGCGCTTGTCTTGTTACTCATCTTTCCCAAGCCCTGAATGGTAAAAGTCATCTGTCTGTGTGAAGTTCGAAGGTCATCATGGCTTCCGCTATCAGCTGTTGCTTCTTCATCTGTTGTCCATGGAGAATGAATGTGCAGGAAGGGAGGTGACCGTCCCACGTGACAAAAAGGCCCCACACCCTCCTAAGAGACGTTTATATATGTTCAACACTGATCACGTGTTCTCTGTATATGGAGTTAACTTATACTCTGAGCTACATACACAGAAATAGCTTTTGATAGTGTCAGCAAGAAACCATGTGCTCGGTACAGAATAAAAATAAGAATAATTAATATTTAACAATTCCCCCTTTTGAGGGTGACAGACATTGATTGGAACCCTCAAATTAAAATAATAATAAGATCTACTTTCTTCTTTGGTAAAATAATGTAATAAATAGTAATATCAATAATATTGTTATATGTTCTCAATAATATAATGATATTTAAATTCATGTTATGGTAAGCCGTGACTAATATTCATATATAATTATACTTCCCTATATCTACTTGAAGCATCTCTGGTCTGATGTCATCTGATCTTCATATTGATGTCTTCTTGGTTCTTTTAAAACAATCTTTATTATAAGTCTTTTGAAATAGATGATAACATGTAGATATGTAGAGACTGTGTGTCATGTGTCAATCAAAGTCCATAAAATCAAATGTTGATAAGAAAACAAAGTTCATAGATGAAATGTAGCTTTAATATCTGTGCAGTGTCACCTTTAGAGACCTGGACTTACATTGGCTCGCCTTGGAAATCATCTGGAATCCTCATATCGTCCGCACTGGTCTTGGGACAGGTGTGACGTCTTTGGTCAGCACAGCAAGGGTTACATTGACTCTTCCTTGCCAAACATAGCACCATAACCAGTCCTTAGTGCACAGGACACATGTCAGGATTGTAGCGGCCTGACAATTACCTGAGTGTTCACCAGCTTTCATGGAAGTCTTATAGGTGATAGGAAACCACTGGATCGTGATAAGAACGTAATAATACAGTTCATCTTTGATACTGTACTCATAGTCAGTGATGGATGCTGTAGTTGTGAATGGTGACATGAATTGTATTTGACACAGTCTATTATTACTCAGAAATCATAGCATTGTTACCTTGTGGAACTTCTGGATAACGGCTTTTCTTCTTGCAACTTTTAAGAATCAATTGAATTTAGAAATATGAAAATCTTTATTAACGTAACGTCAATATCTTGATTGAAGTCTTCATTCCCTATTCTATACCAAATCTGGTAATTTCCCTAACTTATAATATCACAGCGTACCATAGCAATCAATAATATTCATATAATTATTAAATGATATTAAAATGGAGTTTATATTTGGAAAAATAAAATAATAATAATAATAATAATAATAATAAAAAATGATAATACATTATTAACCATATTCTTCATGTGATTGGACATTTTTATGTCATAGGTGTAAATTCTTTTTTGAACCCATAGATGTCAGTGTGTCTTTTATGTAACAAGTGCTGATATTTAGTATTAAAACTTTATTAATTTATGTTCAGTAGACCAATAATATGTAAGTATGTATAGCCATGAACCAAAATAAGAATATATATATATGAATGAATGAGTGAAAGAATTGTTGTATTTAACTCAGGATTGAAACATTTCTTATATAATGAAACCATATGATCACTATATTTGATAAAGCAATATGCTTGTAGACATTACTTTATTAAATATTGATGTTTTCTTGAGATGAAAAATAAAAATTAAGAATAAAAATTGAAGAAAAAGTGAAAAAAATGAAAAATAAAAATAAGGCCTTCATTTGTTCATGAAAAACGAAAAATAAAAATGAGAATAAAAAATAAAAATAAGAATAAGGCCTTTATATGTTGATGACAAATGCTGAGGTTATGTCTCAGTAACACATTCCCTTAATATTTTCATCATCTAAATGTTGTCATAACCTTGGATCACCAAAATATTGAAATTATGCAACTTTGCATATAATACCCTTCATTAGAGAAAAAAATGATATTTATAATATTTATTGTTATTGTACCCAATAATACCTTATTAATATTTCTTCTTTATTAAAATGTGTGAAGAAGAGGTATTGATGAAATGTGATGATGTGATCAAGATCAAAAACACACTTCCCCCTTAATATAAAAAAATATTATTTTGTGAAAAAAATTAATTTGTAAAAACCCAAGTGAAAAATAATTATTTTTATAACTGTCATATCAACTTGTGCCATATATTTGTTTGAAGATGTGTACTCATCTATGTAACCATAAAAAACACTGAATATCATAAAATTATCATTTGAGAAATGTTATTGTACTTATTCACTAATAATCACTAAAGAAATATATGTTGAATAATAATATTTAAATATATCTTAATATTCTAATAATTTAACTGAATCTTATTTTCTCATTAACACAAGATGTTTTTTTTTTTTTTTTTTCAAACATACCATAAATCATGAGGCCTCAGTCAAACTGTGCATACACATTCCACATTCCACATACCACGCTCTGGTCACTCTTACATTACACACTTAGCATTAGGTTCACTCCCAGCAGCTGCCCATACACTTCTGTCATCTGTCACTCAGACGGTGACACACATAGACGTTCACAATGTATATTTCACATACAAAGAATACACATATATTAACCCAAAATATTGTAACCTAATTATCAATCAATGCGCATTGTAATCTATTAAATTTAGTATTCTAATATTCCTTTGAATATTCCCCAAATATTATCTAACAGTATGTTTTAACCTATAGAAAGGACTGGATCCATTCACAAGAAACCTGAGTTGAATGTTTCACAGCTAATTCTGGAACAAGCCTGTAACTGAATCCGGTTGAATGCAAAGCCTGAGGAAAATTCCTAAAACTAAAAAAACAAGGCTATATGATATCCCTTAACTCACAGCTGTCACACCATGCAGTGGGAGGAAAAAAACACGTTTTAGATTATTACAGAAAGAAAATTTACATGTAGTACACACATTTTTAGGTTGCTAGATATATTATTTATTTTTAAGTGTTAAATATATAAAAATCATGCAGTTAATATAACTTCCTGTGTGAATAAGACATAAATTCATGAAACAGGTATTTTTGTTCAATCCTCGCTTTGAAAGTAAAATTCTAAGGGAAAATGAAAGATAAAGGTTAATTTCATATTTATTTAAAAACAAAATAATTTAGATATCTTATACATATGTATATATTTAATAAATGTATTTAATTGTAATTCTAAATATTTTTTACTGGAGTAAATTTTAATTATTTCACTATACATATAAAAATGCAGTTAATATAATCTCTACTAATACAAATATGCTACAGTATTTACTGTATATTATATTAATATATGTAACTGCAGAATTATATTGAAATAGAATAATTACATTAATAAATAATACATTGTATAACTCATCATATAATATAATTACATTTTTAGCCAATTCCTATCCCAAAATTTAGCTCATTGTCGATAATCTGTTGGAATGCTTTATTTAGTAAGGTCAGTTTTAACCCTATGGACTCTTTGAAGAGCTGCTGTGATAATGGAGTGTTCAGCTGAGCTCCCCCTGGGATACTCACCTGCTTCCATCTGTCCATTTCCGACAGATCTGAGCCTTCAGATTTTAACCTTTTCAAAGGAATTTCTTTGATAGATTCCTGAATCGTTTCATAGGGTTTGTAACAAATATGTAATTTTCTTCGTACTTCATAGATTTGATTTTGGATCAGATTTGAAGATTTTGATTTTGGCTTTTGATAAGATTGAATTCTGCCTGGTTTCAAAAACTTAGTAAAATGTGTTTTCCTTTCAAGATTCTCGTGTTTTCTAGAAAAATCAAGGGATTTTGCGCATTCGTATAAAGAATCTTTCTGTGACGCCATAACACGAGATACAGGATTTAAGAATTTAAACTTGTTTACAAAACAATTTATCATGGATTGTTGATTCAAATTCGTACAGACCAATTTATAAGTCCTTTCAAAAATGGACATAAAAGTAAACGTACATTCTTCCCGGCCAATCTTCAATTTTAGAAGAATATCAAGATCTGGATAATTTTCTTTCAATCCACAGAAAATCAAAATTCTTAATCTTTCTACATCAGTCATCTTTTCATGGAACTCATCATTCTGCATTTCTAATGAAAATCTTCTCATAAAATTTCCCGGAATCCAAATTTTAAACAAATTATTTTTTTCTTGATTAGTCAAATCAAACTTATCAGCAAAACTCTCAAATATCTCTGAATTTCTGCACACATGGATTTTGTCATCATATGCAGGAATGGTTTTGCATAATTTTAACAAGATTTTTCTAGAATTAAGTTGGAGTTTTTGGGACTCTGAGTCGTCTATTTTTAAGGGCAATGGTACATCTGTCCCTCGTAGATCATCTTTGTCAGTTTCTCCTACGCTTCCTCCATCTTGTTTTTCATCTTGTGTCACAAAGTCAATGTCACTTTGGGTGGTCATCACAGACACGTGTGTAACATCTTCCTCACTCTTCCCATTACAGTCAATCTTGGGAACATCATTAGTTTCCTTAGAAATTCTTTCTACACTGTCTTTTTTGGACTTCTCTGTCACAAACTCGTTAAATACATAAACCATATGTAAAATATTTTTCAGTTGCTCTTTTTCTTTTTTCCTAGATACTAGCTTAGAATCTAATTTCAAATTCGAAATTCTGCATTCTGCAAATAAAGAAACCCAAAATATTTCTAAGCTAGATTTGTATAAACTTACAAATTTTATCTGACTTGATTTAGCATATGAATTTATCAAATCCATTTGTCTTACCTTGAAATCTCAGCTTGTAGTCCCTTTGCTTTTACAACGCTGGGCTCCGGTCTTCAGCACGGCTATTTTTAGCACGTCTGTTCTTCAGCACTATCAGTGCTTGCTGTCAATCCGTCTGACACCTGTTAAAGTCTCCGTAATTCGTAGGTTCTTGTATGAGTTCTTTGTGACTTGAAATTTTGGAGTGAAATTCCTGAATACTTGCACAATCTAGCGGAACTCTTCTGTCTTCCCCCGTGTGCAAGAAAAAGGAAATTCACGCAAAAATAGCACAAAAAATCAAAACTGGCTGGCTAGGCCAATGTTAAAAATCGTTATTGCGCAAAAATATCTAATCAAGACTTAACCAGGTGCGTTATTCTTAAAAGAAAAATGTCATGATATCCTGAAGAAAGTATAGTGGTTTATTCACCATTGCAGCAAAACAGTTACTAACAGAGTGTCCATGTGTAAATATCAGCGCTTGTCTTGTTACTCATCTTTCCCAAGGTCCTGAATGGTAAAAGTCATCTGTCTGTGTGAAGTTCGAAGGTCATAATGGCTTCCGCTATCAACTGTTGCTTCTTCATCTGTTGTCCATGGAGAATGAATGTGCATGAAGGGAGGTGACCGTCCCACGTGACAAAAAGGCCCCACACCCTCCTAAGAGACGTTTATATATGTTCAACACTGATCACGTGTTCTCTGTATATGGAGTTAACTTATACTCTGAGCTACATACACAGAAATAGCTTTTGATAGTGTCAGAAAGAAACCATGTGCTCGGTACAGAATAAAAATAAGAATAATTAATATTTAACACTCCCCTCGCTAATGAACCCATATCTGCACACATTGGCATATTTCTGCATTATTTAGGTACATACAGTGTTTTTAGTTTCTCTTATTCCATCCTTAGTGGGCGCTAGTATATATTATTGTAGTATTCGGCAGAGTATTTCCTGCACACATTGATTTTTCACCTTATAGGGCGGGGGGGCGGGGCCTTGGTTGGGTGATTGACGGATACTTAGCCTTTATATCTCCCGGAGCCGCCGGTGCCAGGTAACCCTGACGAAGAAGGACGCTGTTCCTTCGAAACGCGTTGGTTTCTACCTTGTCCTCTGTGCCGCTCCGCAGTTCTTCAGCTGTGACGTCACACACTTAGTCCTCCGTCGGCCATCTTCCCTGCCCTCTTATCCAGGGACGCCACCGGCCGGGGCTCTCCCTGGCTCTACGCAGCCTTCCCGCTACTACCACGTGCAGCTCCACTCCAGACACCTGCAGACCCCCACTGCATCTCTGCACTTATCGTCTCACCACTTCTCCTGCGGCGCCAGGCTCAGCTCTGCACTGGACGCAGCGGTGCCCCTCTTCGATCCATCGCCCAGCTACATTGCTCGGTTACAGGTATTGTTTTACACGGGGTTGGGGCCATTGCGGAGTCTATTTAGTCTGACATAGTATTGTCTATTTTGTCTTATGTGTTTGCGTAAGCATACTAGTCCTTTCATTGGGGCTTATACTGATCTAGGGGTTTGCATGGCTCCATTGTGGGACTCTTTGCAGTAGGATTTTAGACATTCCCCTTTCTTTTCCCACACTTTTTTTCCCTTATGCGCGGTCTCTAGCTTTTTCCTATATTTTATCTATATCCAGGGTGGCGTCTTCCCGGTTTTTGAGTCCAGCTGCTAAGGAACTCATTTTGGCATTATAGCGCTGGTGTGACTACTATCTTGAATTGACATTGTCTTGGTGAATAATTCAATATTTTTACACAACTTGCCATTTTTATGGACAGTTTCAGTAGAAATGTTTTATTCAAAAATAATAATTTGTTTCATTCTTCGTAGGTGACTGTACCAGGAGATCAGAGGCACAGCTGACATCTTCAAAGAAATCACATTTTGTTATGCACCAGAGAAGTCACACAGGGAAGAATCCTTTTGCATGTTCAGAATGTGGGAAATGTTTTGTCCAGAAATCAGATTTGGTTAAGCAACAGAGAACTCACACAGGGGAGAAGCCTTTTGCCTGTTCAGAATGTGGGAAATGTTTCATCCAGAAATCAGATTTGGTTAAGCACCATAGAACTCACACAGGGGAGAAGCCTTTTTCCTGTTCAGAATGTGGGAAATGTTTTACACAGAAATCAGATTTAGTTAAGCACCAGAGAACTCACACAGGGGAGAAGCCTTTTTCCTGTTCAGAATGTCGGAAATGTTTTACACAGAAATCAGATTTAGTTAAGCACCAGAGAACTCACACAGGGGAGAAGCCTTTTTCCTGTTCAGAATGTGGGAAATGTTTTACACGGAAATCAAATTTTGTTAGGCATCAGAGTAATCATACAGGGGAGAAGCCTTTTTCATGTTCAGAATGTGGGAAATGTTTTTACCGGAAATCAGATTATGTTATTCACCAGAGAATTCACACAGGGGATAAGCCTTTTTCCTGTTCAGAATGTGGGAAATGTTTTAACCAGAAATCAAATTTTGTTATACACCAAAGGAAACACACAGGGGAGAAGCTTTTTTCATGCTCAGAATGTGGGAAATGTTTTAATCAGAAATCATATCTTGTTATACACCAAAGGAAACACACAGGAGAGAAGCCTTTTTCATGTCCAGAATGTGGGATATGTTTTACACAGAAATCAGATTTAGTTAAGCACCAGAGAACTCACACAGGGGAGAAGCCTTTTTCCTGTTCAGAATGTGGAAAATGTTTTACAAGGAAATCAAATTTTGCTATGCACCAGAGAATTCACACAGGAGAGAAGCCTTTTTCATGTTCAGAATGTGGGAAATGTTTTACACAGAAATCAGATTTGGTTAGGCACCAGAGTAATCACACAGGGGAGAAGCCTTTTTCATGTTCAGAATGTGGGAAATGTTTTTACCGGGAATCAGATCATGTTAGTCACCAGAGAATTCACACAGGGGATAAGCCGTTTTCCTGTTCAGAATGTGGGAAATGTTTTAACTGGAAATGGAGTCTTATTTTACACCAAAGAACTCACACAGGGGAGAAGCCTTTTTCATGTTCAGAATGTGGGAAATGTTTTGTCCAGAAATCAGATTTGATTAAGCACCTGCAAATTCACACAGGTTAGAAGCATTTTTCTTTTTCATCTTGTGGGAAATATTTTATATAGAAATCAGATTTAGTTAAGCACCAGAGAACCCACACAGAGGAGAAGCCTTTTTCATGTTATTAATGTGGGAAGAGTTTTTCATGTAAATCAACTTTTAGTAAACATCAGAATGTCCTGATTCCCTAGTTAAGTGTGTCTTTAGCGCATCGACTGACAGCTCAATTGTCCAATCTGATGCTGAGCTTCTTTCAGGTGCTCCCTGTTCCAGGTCATTTATCAGCTACTTAGCTGGGCTGTCAGTTCCAGACCTCTACCTGATGTTATATCTGCATGTGTAGTTCTTGTCCAGGTGGTGTGCGCTCCTGGAAAACAGTGGGTGAGATATGATGATATATTCCGAAACCAAGTTTTATTAGTACAGCATACAACACGTTTCTACTCTTGTGAGTCTTCTTCAGGTATAATATATAAGCTATTACTGCTTTGTGCATTTTATATAAAAAGGAAGTCATTGCATATCTTTTTTAGGTGGGTGCCATACCAGGGTTTAACCCTTTCTAGATCACTCCATCTTGATCCAGAGCTTTGCATGCATAAACATTAAAAAAACTAATCCAAATAAAATCCAATTACTCTGTCGCCTCATTGGGGGACCCAGGACCATGGGTGTTATGCTGCTGTCCACTAGGAGGCGACACTATGCATAATCTGAAAAAGATTAACCGTGGCTCCTCCTCTGCAGTATACACCCCTGGACGGCATCAGCCTTCTCCAGTTTTTGCTTAGTGTCCCATAGGAGGCACACCTAAAACTTTTTTTTACTCCGTTTTTTCCGATGGGATTACAGATGAAGAAAAGTGGATCTCCTGCGAGATTCCCGGCATGACTCCTTCTTCGGCCCCCTATTACGGGGTGCCCGGTTGAAGTCGAGATGGCTACTCCCCATGTCGCTCCTTCTCCAGTCCCTGGGGTGCTGGTTCGAAGTCGAGACCCACCTCCTTCCCCAATTCCTTTTGGTTTCTGGGTTGAGGTCGAGGCGAGGATAAAGCCTTCTGATGGTGACAGCAGCACCCTCCGTAATCCCCCTCTGGGGGCATTAGGTTGAGACGCCTCAGGCAGGGCCTGTACAGGCAGCACTCTGCAGCTCCCAGCAGCATGGGCCAGCACACTGCGGCTGCATCAGGGACCCCAGCCCAGCTGTGGGCTCCCGTCAGGACCAGGGGGGAGTGCAGGCAGGCATGGCACAATAGAGACAGGGCTCCCTGCGCCCCTGTCTCTGAGGCAGCACCAGCTCTATAGTGCCTCAGGGGGACCCCTCACAGGGCCCCCCTTCCGCTTATAGCCCCACCGCTATCCTGCCTTTAAATCCGGGGAGTCCGGTTCAGATCTGACCCCCTCCCGGACTTTCACGCCGGCCTGGAGCCTTTCTGGGCATCAGGCATCTAATTTAGACCACGATTTTGGCCTAGCTGAAGCCGCCGCCTCCTCTCCGCCCCCCCAGCCTGCCCCCTGGATGACAAATAGGACACTCTACAGTGACATAGAGGGAGCGGATCGAGATAGAAAGGGCACGTTTTTTACACAGCTCTGGCGCCCTTTTTCAGCTCTCTGCCCCTTCTCCCCTTTCCTCTTCTCCTCGGCCATTTCTGCTGCAGGAAAAGGATTAACACTTCATCTCCTGGCAGGACCAGGCCAGCCAGTCTCCGGGGGGCTCAGGACTGTAGATCTTCGGCGCTGGACCTAGGGGCAAACTGGTGGGGTAAGATCACAGCTGGGTTTTTTACTCGGCTGTGAATCCATATTCCCTATAAGGCTCCCCTATAGGTTCCTCTACATAACTACCCCTGTAGGGTTCGCTGCATAGCCAGCCCTTCTTCACTCTGCACTATGCCAGGCTCAAGGTCCAAGAGAACCAGGCAGGACTGCTATTATGCATTCTGCACAGCCTGCAGGACCGCTCTCCCCAGTGGCAGCACGTACCCGCACTGCCGGGACTGTATCCAGACTACTGTGTCAGAGCCCCAAGAAGCCCCTTCCAATGCTTCAGTGTCTAATGCCATGCCGGAATGGGTCACTCAGATGTCGCAATCTATGACGCAGTCTATAGATAACCTAACCTCCACATTGCTTCAGGCTCTGCAGAGTCATGCCTCGGCTATGACCGTTACCCAGCAAAAGGAGAGCTTGACTCAGGAGCAGGATGACCCTGGCACATCCACGTCCCCCTAGCAATACAGCGCTAGTTGAGGACATAATCTCTTCCATCCATCGGGTGTTGGACATTTCTGATCTGCCACCAGAGGCCACAGAACACAAGATTTCCTTTGAAGGAGCTCTGAAGTCGCCTAAGGTATTCTCTAACCACTCTGAGTTTAAGGCGATCCTTAAAAAGCAGCTCTTACAGCCTGAGAAAAAATTCGCTAATCGCAAATATCTGAAGGCAAGGTACCCCTTCCCACAGAAGGACACCAAGGAATGGACAGATCCACCTGAAGTGGACCCCCTAGTCTCTAGGCTAGCAGCACAGTCCCTCCTTTCACTGCCAGATAGCTCAACCCTCAGGGACGCAGCAGACCAGCAGGTAGAACGCATGGCTCGTTCAATTTTCGAGGCTGCAGGGGCATCCCTGGTTCCCGCGTTCGCTTCAGTTTGGGCTGCCAAGGCCATTCTGGCCTGGGCCAAAAATTTACAAGCTGGCCTCCAAGCATCCGCTCCTGAGCTGTCGGACCAAGCAGTTCAAATAGCAGTTGTAGCAGATTACATGCTTCATGCAGGTCTGGATTCAGCAAGGGATGTAGCGGGGATAGCATCAAACGCCATCACAATTTAGTGTATTCTCTGGCTGCGGGAATGGAAAGCAGACGCAGCCTCAAAGAAGTCCCTCACACACCTCTCCTACCTCAGTGGGCGAGTTTTCCGTGAACAGTTGGACACGATGATATCCAATGCCACTGGGGGTAAGAGTACCTCTCTTCCCCAACTGAAACCTAAATGCACTTACAAGAAGTATAATCAAACTCGATTCCGATCCTTTCGGAACCCCTCGGGCTGGTCTGTCTCACATCCTGCACAAAATCGTAACCGTTCCTCACGCAGGAACAACTCACGATCGACCCAAAGGTCGGACAAGACCTGGCAGTCAAAAGCAGGCCAGTCTAAGCCCAGAGGAGGAAAATCTAAGACTTTCTCCACATCGACTCCGGAAGACACCACACCCGTAGGCGGCCGACTTTTGCTCTTTGATCAAGTCTGGCTGCCTATTACAGAAGACAGGTAGGTCGGGAAACTAGTGTCTTCCGGATACAAGATAGAGTTTACCTCCAACCCACCGGACCGATTCTTCCTCTCTGTCCCCCCAAAACCACCAGCCAAGGCTCGTGCCTTCCACCAAGTGGTCTCCTCACTTTTTCAAGCAGGAGTCATAGTAACGGTTCCCATGGCCGAGCCCTTCCGAGGGTTCTACTTCAATCTATTTGTAGCTCTCAAGAAAGGAGGCAGCGTACGGCCCATACTGGACCTAAAACGGCTCAACAAATATGTACAGGTCCGTCACTTCCGCATGGAGTCCCTTCGGTCCATCATTGCGTCCATGGAGAAGGGAGAATATCTCGCCTCCATAGACATACAAGACATATACCTGCATATACCTATTGCACCCGCCCATCAGAGATTTCTCAGGTTCGCAATCGACCAGGACCACTACCAGTTCGTGGCTCTCCCGTTCGGACTCACCACGGCTCCCAGAGTGTTTACGAAAGTCATGGCAGCCACCATGGACGTCCTGCACTCCAGAGGCATAGTAGTCGTTCCATACCTGGACGATCTACTCATCAAGGTTCCCACCTTCAAGGACTGCGAGCTCAGCAACTACATCACAACCGATACTCTGAGTCGCATGGGCTGGTTAGTTCCAGCTAACGTCGTCAACCTGGAGGTCCCTGCACTGGTGGCTCAAGCCAACCTCGCTAGCAAAGGGGAAATCCTTTCTCACAGGTCAATGGAAGGGTCTGACCACCGAAGCGAGCCTGACGGGTTGGGGTGCGGTGCACCTACACCACAGGGCACAGGGCAAGTGGTCCCCAGTGGAAGCGACCATGCCCATCAACATCCTGGAAATTCGTGCCATCCTCCTGGCATTGAGGGCTTTCCATCACTTACTGGCGGCCTCTCGCATCAGAATACAGTCGGACAATGCCACGGCTGTGGCATATGTGAATCACCAAGGGGGGACCCGCAGTACCCAGGCGATGCGAGAAGTGTCACATCCTCCACTGGGCGGAGGACACAGGGCCGGTTCTCTCGGCGGTCCACATTCTGGGTGTGGACAACTGGGAAGCAGACTTCCTCAGCTGACAAGGAATACACTCGGGAGAGTGGTCTCTCCATCCCGAAATTTTTCGCCAGATCTGCCATCGCTGGGGGACCCCGGATGTGGACCTAATGGCATCCCACTTCAATGCCAAGGTCTCCAACTTCATGGCTAGAACACACAATCCGCGGTCGCTCGGAGCAGACGCTCTGGTTCAGGACAGGACCCAGTTCCAGCTTTTGTACATTTTTCCACCTCTCCCCCTGATATCCAGAGTGGTGAGGAAGATCAATCAAAAGGGAATTCCAACCATACTAATCGCACTGGACTGGCCCAGACGTACAATGTACGCCGACATCGTACAACTTACAGCAGATGCCCCCTGGCGCCTCCCCGACCGCCTGGATATTCTATCACAAGGCCCGTTCTACCACCAGAACTTGACGGCGTGGCCTTTGAAACCTGGATTCTAACCCAGGCAGGGGTCTCGCCGGATGTCATTAGGACCATGATCAGGGCACGGAAGCAAGCCTCTGCCAAGATCTATTACCGTACCTGGAAAGCTTTCTTTACCTGGTGCGAATCTCGTGGCCAGACCCCATTCCCTTATTTCCTCCCCAAGCTACTTGGTTTTCTCCAATCGGGTCTGGAGGCCAGGCTGTCCCTGGGCTCGCTTAAGAGCCAGGTGTCAGCCCTCTCAGTGCTATTTCAAAGGCGCATTGCTACCAAGCCGCAAGTAAGGATGTTCCTTCAGGGGGTTTCCCGATTGGTTCCCCCGTACAGATGACAACTAGAAACGTGGGACCTCAACCTGGTCCTGACAGCATTGCAGGAACCACCCTTCGAACCCCTGAAGGAGGTCCCGCTCCGCCTTCTATCCCAGAAGGTGGTTTTCCTGGTGGCAATCACCTCACTACGCAGGGTGTCTGAACTGAAAGCACTCTCCTGCAGACGGCCCTTTCTGGCTTTTCACCAGGACAGGGTAGTCCTCTGTATGGTCCCATCCTTCCTTCCGAAGGTTGTGTCCAACTTCCACCTCAGTGAGGAAATTTCTCTGCCTTCCCTTTGCCGGTCCCGGTTCATAGAGTGGAGAAGGCTCTGCATACGCTTGACCTTGTCAGGGCATTGCGTATATATGTGTCTAGGACTGTGTCCTTCCAGAAGTCTGATTCTCTTTTCCTTCTTCCGGAAGGCGGCCACAAGGGTTTGCCAGATTCCAAAGCTACCATTTCCAGGTGGATTAAATCCACAATACACGAGGCCTACCACCTTAAGAATTCTCCTCTTCCAGCCAGTATTACGGCACACTCTACACGGGAAGTTGGAGCCACCTGGGCCATTCGGCACCAGGCCTCGGCACAAGAAGTGTGTAAGGCGGCCACTTGGACTAGCCTACACAGGTTTACTAAGCACTACAGAGTTCATACCCAGTCCTCAGCGGACGCGAGCCTGGGTAGATGTGTTCTGCAGGCGGCAGAGCCCCAAGTGTAGGGGCCTGTCTACACAATATTCATCCATTGCTTCCCACCCAAGGACTGCTTTGGGATGTCCCATGGTCCTGTGTCCCCCAATGAGGCGGCGACAGAGTAAAGGAGATTTTTGTGTACTCACCGTAAAATCTCTTTCTCTTAGCCTCTAATTGGGGGACACAGCTCCCACCCTTTCCGGGCCGTTGTTACTGTTGAGTTCTCATATTGTTTTCTTGCGCTCGTACTTAGTTGCCTTTTTATAGGCATGGTCATGTTATTCATGTTACGTTCCTCCTAATGCTTTTGCACAAAACTGGAGAAGGCTGACGCCTTTCAGGGGTGTAAACTGCAGAGGAGGAGCTACGGTTACTCTTTTTCAGATAGTGTCGCCTCCTAGTGGACAGCAGCATGACACCCATGGTCCTGTGTCCCCAATTAGAAGCTAAGAGAAGGAGATTTTACGGTGAGTACACAAAAATCTCCTTTTTAAAAACAAAAAACATTTTTAAAACATTTTTCTAATGGCATATATGAAATTCATAAAGAAAATATTTCATATCTCAATAAAAAATAATTCTTTTTTTAAAAGGAAAAAAATGTTACGTTTTATAAGGCCATATATATAAATACTAGATGGTGGCCTGATTCTAACGCATCGGGTATTCTAGAATATGCATGTCCACGTAGTATATTGCCCAGCCACGTAGTATATTGCCCAGCCAGGTAGTATATTGCCCAGCCAGGTAGTATATTGCCCAGCCACGTAGTATATTGCCCAGCCACGTAGTATATTGCCCAGTCACGTAGTATATTGCCCAGCCACGTAGTATATTGCCCAGCCACATAGTATATTGCCCAGCCACGTAGTATATTGCCCAGCCATGTAGTATATTGCCCAGCCACGTAGTATATTGCCCAGACACGTAGTATATTGCCCAGTCACGTATTGCCCAGCCACATAGTATATAGCCCAGCCCACGCAGTACGGTATATTGCCCAGCCACATAGTATATAGCAGAGCCACGTAGTATATTGCCCAGTCACGTAGTATATTGCCCAGCACAGAGCCACGTAGTATAGAGACGTTAAAAAAAAATAAAATAAACATATACTCACCTATAGCCTGTTGAAGTCCTGCTATACTTACCCTCCGCAGCCTTTCTCGCTCCTCTCCACGCTCCCGGGACCGCTCCATTGCAAGCGGCAGCTTCCGCTCCCGTCCCAGCGCTGGTGTGAGCAGGACCTATGATGACGTCGCAGTCACATGACCGACCGTGATGTCACGGCAGGTCCTTGTCGCACACCAGCCCTGAGACGGGAGCGGAAGCTGCTGCTTGCAATGGAGCGGTCCCGGGAGCGTGGAGAGGAGCGAGAAAGGCGGCGGAGGGTGAGTATAGCAGGTTTTTTGTTTTTTTATTATTTTTAACATGACATATTTTTACTATTGATGCCGCATTGGCAGCATCAATAGTAAATAGTTGGGGACGCACAGGGTTAATAGCAGCGGTAACGGAGTGCGTTACACCGCGGGCCGTTACCACTGCCATTAACCCTGTGTGAGCGGTGAGCGGAGGGGATTACGGAGCGGGCGGAGGGGATTACGGAGCGGGCGCCGGGCAGTGAGTGCAGGGAGTAGGGGAGGGAATAATCGGACTGTGGCTGTCGCTGATTGGTCGCGGCCGCCATGACAGGCAGCTGGCGAGACCAATCAGTGAACGAATAACCGTGACAGAAGGACAGACAGACGGAAGTACCCCTTAGACAATTATGTATATAGATGAATATAAATATTTTCTAAAAGCAGATATTTTCAAAAAGGTATAAAAAGTCCTATACAAAAACTTCATTACCGCTTTATTATTTATCTCTTATTTGGGAGGTGAAGAAAAAAATAAAGAAAAAACATCAAACAAATTTTTTTTAGAAAAAAAAAGTTTGAATTATTCTTTTCTTATCCTTTTACCCCCTTCCTTCTTTCTCCCTTCTCGTCCTCTTTATTAAATCCCTTCTACCACATAATTTAGCCCATAAGGATATAGTGTCCTTAATCAAAAGATCCAAAAGGATTCTTTCTGGTTAATCATTTGTACTCTGTTTAAACTATTTGGAGTTATTTGTTCAACTGGGGTGACAATAACATTGAATTGTTTATTATGTTTTACGCATAGGTGTCTGGATAGACTGTGCATAATCACATATATGACATAGTCTTTGTCACATGTTAAATTTTGTGTGATTTCGTATGTCTCACCGGTGCTGTAGGATGTGATAGATCTGCTATTATGTCCAATGATGTTACAACTACCGCATTTTCTAGAATCATATTTATACACCCCTAGTTTTACATCTATATGTTTTTTAGAGAATTTTTTCTCTTTATTTATTGTTTTTTTGTCACACATTTGGTGTTTTTCTGAGGCTACTTGGTGCTATAATGCTCTTAACCATACGGCCCCTACAAAAGGTATTTCTGGTATATAATTTTTTTAAAATGGATCTTCCTTTAGCAAATACCAATATTTGTTTAAAATATTTCTTACTTGGATGTTGTCACTCTTGAAGGCAGTAATAAAGTTATATCGCCACTATCTATTATTTTCCTCCCCTTTACCATCTATTTCTTGATGTTCATTAACCTCTTTCCTGCTGCGGCATTCTTCCTGACTTTTTTTCAAATTAGATTTGTATGCCCCATAACAAGTTTTTCAGGGATTTTTTTGTTCATAAATCTATTGTACAATATTTTAGACTGTTCTATATAATCTTTGTCTCTAGTAATGTTCCTTCTGATACGGTGAAACTGACTAAAAGGAATATTTTGTTTCCATTTTGGATAATGGGATCTGCAATAGTCCAGAAAGCCGTTAGTATCAGTCTTAAAAAAACATTTTTTTTTTTGTTTTGATGGCTAATTTCTAGGTCCAAAAAGTTTATTTTTTCATTGTTTAACTCTTCGGAGAAGGAGATCCCCCAGGTGTTCATGTTCATTGTGCTAATGAATTCTTGTGCCTCCTTCTCTTCACCCTTCCAAAAAATTATCAAGTCATCTATATAGCGACTATAATATATTATATGATGGCAATATGGTGGCTGGCAAATTGGCGATGAGGACTCAAAGCACCCCATAAAA
Organism: Ranitomeya imitator; assembly: GCF_032444005.1. Classification (NCBI taxonomy): domain Eukaryota; kingdom Metazoa; phylum Chordata; class Amphibia; order Anura; family Dendrobatidae; genus Ranitomeya; species Ranitomeya imitator. Next base: position 322,137,082 of record NC_091283.1, read on the forward strand.
AGATTTGCGAGACTTGGTGCCAACCGAGTCCCCATCGCTGTAACAAGCCGCTGTAAATACTGATGTTCCTGAAAAGTGAACAAGTTACGCTCCAAAATAAACTTTAGACAATCCAACAAAAACTCCTTTTGTTTTTCTGGCATATCAGTTATTTTGTTAAATAATGTGCAGATGATTATATACCAAAATTATGTTCTATATTAGAGTAGAGTGCATTAATATCCATGGTTATAAATATGCAGTCTTCCTCCCATATGACATTCCTACAATCTGTAATTAGTTGACTAGAATCTAGCAAGAAAGATGGTAGTGTGACAGATAGCAAGTCATTGATCCTATGCCTGATATAGTTGGGCGCCCTAGTGGATTCATTAGGTCTTTATGAACTACCGGTGGTAAAATAGGACCTTATTTGGGTGTATATTTGTCAAAAATCATTTTTCTTTTTTATTTAAGATGTTTTGTTTGAAGGCATTATTAATCAGGCTGTCATAATCCTCCTATACCAATTTCGTATAATACCTGTTACAGATCTGCAACTCAGGAATAGGAAGAAACCAGAAAGAAAAAAAAAGAAAAAAAACCATATCAAAAAGTCCAAAATAATTAATATAAAATCATGAAAATTTTATTGAGTAATAATACATCAGATTTATAACATGAATAGAGCAAATGCAATAGAAAATATTTTAAAATATATAAAGGGCGAACCGAACCAGGATTAAAAATTCCATATTTAGTAATTGCCACATATAAAGTGCAAAAGACGTGGTAAAAAAAAAAATATAATAAAAATATAAATGCAAAAAAAAGTGATGACGACAAATGGGCACCGCTGAGACAGTGAGACTACGCGCGCCGCAAACTTTATACCTCCTTCCCTTCTTCAAAAGTTGGGAGGTATGGTACCACATTTGCCAGATCATGGCAAGTGTCGCAAATCCCATAGAGAATGAATGAGGCCGAACGTAGTTTTGCCGTAAGTGATCCGTTACGTGGCACATGCAGAAAAACTGCCGGATCTGCTGCAAAAGGCGACTTTTACATCAGCGATTCTTGCCAAAGTCACTGCCGATAGTGTCATACTCACCAAAGGGGGAGGCAGCACTAAAAGTGCCTAGGGCAGCAGAAACTCTAAATACGGCCCTGCCTGTATGGAGCCTTCTCAATTCCCTGCTCTGCTGCGCAGCCGTACATGGGTGGTTAGGTCTTTGCCCTGTTGCATGACCATCCGCATGTGGGGTCCCTGATTGCCGCTGTGGAAGCTGTCCGTGGGTTGTGAGGTCATTTGCAGCTGGTGCATGACTTTCCATGTGTGTCAGTGCGTGCAGTCGCAGCCTGGTGCCCTGAGCCTCAGTTCCTGCACTGATTGTGCTGTAATGGTTTCTGTTTGTGCTTAGGGCATGCGCTGCCACACCTCCCCTTTTTTATCAGGGTTAGGGTGTGTACTTGAAGTGCTGTCCCCAGCCAATTGCTGAGTGGCAGCTCCTATATAAAGTTCCCCTGCCCTATGGCTACTCACAAAGCTCCTGAACTTTGCTATGTGTGTTTGTGTTCCTGCACCTCTCCTTTCCATGTTTTGGTACCAAAGTCCTTGTCTTGATTCCTGTTTTGTCCTGTTCTGGTGCCTGTCCTGGAGGAGGTATATCCAGGCCTGAATCCTTGATCCTGTACCTGAACCTGTCTGAACTGTGTCTGCTGTGATTATGTTCCTGGAATCCCTCTGCATCTGGAGCCTCACACCCTGTGACTTTGAGTCTCTTGTAACCGGTGTTTCTGCTGAGCATCTACTACTCTGTGCTCTGACTACCATGCGGTGTTAACCCCGCCTGGCCCACATCCAGTACGGTGGTGCTTGCATCATCACGCTTGAGTTCCTTCCTAGGTCCGATGCCCGGAGCCTGACGACTGCAGTCTGGAACCTGATGACCGCTGCCTGGAACTTGGAGCCTGATGACTGTGGTGGTGCCTGTAGGTCGTGTCGGATGTCCGGAACTGAACAACTCCTGTCTGATGTCTGCCGGCGACCCTGGGTCCAGATGTTCTGATGTCTTGTCTGTACCCTGTAACCATGCCTGTGTCCTGATGTCCTTCCTGGTGTCCTGTCTGTACCCTGACATCTTGCCTGCGTCCTGATGACCTTGTTTACCCTGTTGTCCTGCCTATGTGTGCCTCGGTGATCCGTTGGTGCCTTGAGGTCCACTGGGTGGTACCCTGGTAGGTGTGGAATCAGGAGCCTGACATGTTTTGTTTATGTACTGTGAGACTTTACTTTAGCAAACTTTACTTTCTCTATACCTGAAGTTGTGCGGAGTATTCAAGTCCTACGTGCCTCTTTCATTGTCCACATGCTCAGCTGCCATAGAACCCCGGTCTCTGCCCTCCCCTAGTTCGGGTAGGCCTGGGTCCCTGTTATGAAAGGCAATTCAGAATCACAATGTACATGGAGGTCAGAGCACATACAGTGAACTGACAATAACCCAAAATAATAGAACGAGCTCTGAGACGTGGGAACTCTGCAGACCGCAATCCCTAAGCCTATCAAACCACACTAAAGGTAGCCGTGGAGCGCTCCTGACCAGAACCTAGGCGCCTCGTCACAGCCTAAGAAACTAGCTAATCCTGAAGATAGAAAAATAAGCCTACCTTGCCTCAGAGAAATTCCCCAAAGGAAAAGGCAGCCCCCCACATATAATGACTGTGAGTAAGATGAAAACACAAACATAGAGATGAAACAGATTTAGCAAAGTGAGGCCCGACTAGCTGAACAGAACGAGGATAGGGAAGATAACTTTGCGGTCAGCACAAAAACCTATAAAAAACCACGCAGAGGGGACAAAAAGACCCTCCGCACCGACTAACGGTACGGAGGTGGTCCCTCTGCGTCTCAGAGCTTCCAGCAGGTGAGAAAAACCAATAAAGCAAGCTGGACAGAAAAATAGCAACAAAATAACATAAGCAAAACTTAGCTTTGCAGAGCAGCAGGCCACAGGAATGATCCAGGGAAAAAACAAGTCCCACACTGAAACATTGACAGGAAGCATAGATCAAAGCATCAGGTGGAGTTAAGTAGAGAAGAAGCTAACGAGCTCACCAGATCACCTGAGGGAGGAAACTCAGAAGCTGCAGTACCACTTTCCTCCACAAACGGAAGATCCCAGAGAGAATCAGCCGAAGTACCACTTGTGACCACAGGAGTGAACTCTGCCACAGAATTCACAACAGTACCCCCCCCTTGAGGAGGGGTCACCGAACCCTCACCAGAGCCCCCAGGCCAACCAGGATGAGCCACATGAAAGGCACGAACAAGATCGGGAGCATGGACATCAGAGGCAAAAACCCAGGAATTATCCTCCTGAGCATAACCCTTCCATTTAACCAGATACTGGAGTTTCCGTCTTGAAACACGAGAATCCAAAATCTTCTCCACAATATACTCCAATTCCCCCTCCACCAAAACCGGGGCAGGAGGCTCAACAGATGGAACCATAGGTGCCACGTATCTCCGCAACAATGACCTATGGAATACGTTATGTATGGAAAAAGAATCTGGAAGGGTCAGACGAAAAGACACAGGATTAAGAACCTCAGAAATCCTATACGGACCAATAAAACGAGGTTTAAACTTAGGAGAGGAAACCTTCATAGGAATATGACGAGAAGATAACCAAACCAGATCCCCAACACGAAGTCGGGGACCCACACGGCGTCTGCGATTAGCGAAAAGTTGAGCCTTCTCCTGGGACAAGGTCAAATTGTCCACTACCTGAGTCCAAATCTGCTGCAACCTGTCCACCACAGTATCCACACCAGGACAGTCCGAAGACTCAACCTGTCCAGAAGAGAAACGAGGATGGAACCCAGAATTGCAGAAAAACGGTGAAACCAAGGTAGCCGAGCTGGCCCGATTATTAAGGGCGAACTCAGCCAAAGGCAAAAAGGACACCCAGTCATCCTGATCAGCAGAAACAAAGCACCTCAGATATGTTTCCAAGGTCTGATTGGTTCGCTCGGTCTGGCCATTAGTCTGAGGATGGAAAGCCGAGGAAAAAGACAAGTCAATGCCCATCCTACCACAAAAGGCTCGCCAAAACCTCGAAACAAACTGGGAACCTCTGTCAGAAACAATATTCTCTGGAATGCCATGCAAACGAACCACATGCTGGAAGAACAAAGGCACCAAATCAGAGGAGGAAGGCAATTTAGACAAGGGTACCAGATGGACCATCTTAGAAAAGCGATCACAGACCACCCAAATGACTGACATCTTTTGAGAAACGGGAAGGTCAGAAATAAAATCCATAGAGATATGTGTCCAAGGCCTCTTCGGGACCGGCAAGGGCAAAAGCAACCCACTGGCACGAGAACAGCAGGGCTTAGCCCGAGCACAAATCCCACAGGACTGCACAAAAGCACGCACATCCCGCGACAGAGAGGGCCACCAAAAGGATCTAGCCACTAACTCTCTGGTACCAAAGATTCCAGGATGACCAGCCAACACCGAACAATGAAGTTCAGAGATAACTCTATTCGTCCACCTATCAGGGACAAACAGTTTCTCCGCTGGGCAACGATCAGGTTTATTAGCCTGAAATTTTTGCAGCACCCGCCGCAAATCAGGGGAGATGGCAGACACAATTACTCCTTCCTTGAGGATACCCGCCGGCTCAGATAAACCCGGAGAGTCGGGTACAAAACTCCTAGACAGAGCATCCGCCTTCACATTTTTAGAGCCCGGAAGGTACGAAATCACAAAGTCAAAATGGGCAAAAAACAACGACCAACGAGCTTGTCTAGGATTCAAGCGCTTGGCAGACTCGAGATAAGTCAAGTTCTTATGATCAGTCAATACCACCACGCGATGCTTAGCTCCTTCAAGCCAATGACGCCACTCCTCGAATGCCCACTTCATGGCCAGCAACTCTCGGTTGCCCACATCATAATTACGCTCAGCAGGCGAAAACTTCCTGGAAAAGAAAGCGCATGGTTTCATCACTGAGCAACCAGAACCTCTCTGCGACAAAACAGCCCCTGCTCCAATCTCAGAAGCATCAACCTCGACCTGGAACGGAAGAGAAACATCTGGTTGACACAACACAGGGGCAGAAGAAAAACGACGCTTCAACTCTTGAAAAGCTTCCACAGCAGCAGAAGCCCAATTGACCACATCAGCACCCTTCTTGGTCAAATCGGTCAATGGTTTAGCAATACTAGAAAAATTGCAGATGAAGCGACGATAAAAATTAGCAAAGCCCAGGAACTTTTGCAGACTTTTCAGAGATGTCGGCTGAGTCCAATCATGGATGGCTTGGACCTTAACAGGATCCATCTCGATAGTAGAAGGGGAAAAGATGAACCCCAAAAATGAAACCTTCTGCACACCAAAGAGACACTTTGATCCCTTCACAAACAAAGAATTAGCACGCAGGACCTGAAAAACCGTTCTGACCTGCTTCACATGAGACTCCCAATCATCCGAGAAGATCAAAATGTCATCCAAGTACACAATCAGGAATTTATCCAGGTACTCTCGGAAGATGTCATGCATAAAGGACTGAAACACTGATGGAGCATTGGCAAGTCCGAACGGCATCACGAGATACTCACAATGACCCTCGGGCGTATTAAATGCAGTTTTCCATTCATCACCTTGCTTAATTCGCACCAGATTATACGCACCACGAAGATCTATCTTTGTGAACCAACTAGCCCCCTTAATCCGAGCAAACAGATCAGATAACAATGGCAAGGGGTACTGAAATTTAACCGTGATCTTATTAAGAAGGCGGTAATCTATACAAGGTCTCAGCAAACCATCCTTCTTGGCTACAAAAAAGAACCCTGCTCCTAATGGCGACGATGACGGGCGAATATGCCCCTTTTCCAGGGATTCCTTCACATAACTGCGCATAGCGGTGTGCTCAGGCACGGACAAATTAAACAATCGACCTTTTGGGAATTTACTACCAGGAATCAAATTGATAGCACAATCACAATCCCTATGCGGAGGTAGGGTATTGGACTTGTGCTCATCAAATACATCCCGGTAATCAGACAAGAACTCTGGGACTTCAGAAGGAGTGGATGATGAAATTGACAGAAATGGAACATCACCATGTACCCCCTGACAACCCCAGCTGGACACCGACATGGATTTCCAATCTAATACTGGATTATGGGCTTGTAGCCATGGCAACCCCAACACGACCACATCATGCAGATTATGCAACACCAGAAAGCGAATAACCTCCTGATGTGCAGGAGCCATGCACATGGTCAGCTGGGTCCAGTATTGAGGCTTATTCTTGGCCAAAGGCGTAGCATCAATTCCTCTCAATGGAATAGGACACTGCAAGGGCTCCAAGAAAAACCCACAACGCTTAGCATATTCCAAGTCCATCAAATTCAGGGCAGTGCCTGAATCCACAAATGCCATGACAGAATATGATGACAAAGAGCAGATCAAGGTAACGGACAGAAGAAATTTTGACTGTACAGTACCAATGGTGGCAGACCTAGCGAACCGCTTAGTGCGCTTAGGACAATCAGAGATAGCATGAGTGGAATCACCACAGTAGAAACACAGACCATTCAGACGTCTATGTTCTTGCCGTTCAACTCTGGTCAAGGTCCTATCACACTGCATAGGCTCAGGTTTAAGCTCAGGTAATACCGCCAAATGGTGCACAGGTTTACGCTCACGCAAGCGTCGACTGATCTGAATGGCCAAAGACATAGACTTATTCAAACCAGCAGGCATAGGAAATCCCACCATGACATCCTTAAGGGCTTCAGAGAGACCCTTTCTGAATATTGCTGCCAGCGCAGATTCATTCCATTGAGTGAGCACTGACCACTTTCTAAATTTCTGACAATATACCTCTATCTCATCCTGAGCCTGACAAAGAGCCAGCAAATTTTTTTCTGCCTGATCCACTGAATTAGGCTCATCGTACAGCAACCCAAGCGCCAGGAAAAACGCATCGATATTACTCAATGCAGGATCTCCTGACGCAAGAGAAAACGCCCAGTCCTGAGGGTCGCCGCGCAAAAAAGAAATGACGATCCTAACCTGTTGAATTGGGTCACCAGAAGAGCGAGATTTCAAAGCCAGAAATAGTTTACAATTATTTTTGAAACTCAGAAATTTAGTTTTATCTCCAAAAAACAAATCTGGAATAGGAATTCTCGGTTCAAGCAAAGAATTCTGGACCACAAAATCTTGAATATTTTGAACTCTTGCCGTGAGCTGATCCACACATGAAGACAGACCTTTAATGTCCATTGCTACACCTGTGTCCTGAACCACCCAAATGTCTAGGGGAAAAAAAAGACAAAACACAGTGCAAAGAAAAAAAAATGGTCTCAGAACTTCTTTTTTCCCTCTATTGAGAATCATTAGCACTTGAGGCTTCCTGTACTGTTATGAAAGGCAATTCAGAATCACAATGGACATGGAGGTCAGAGCACATACAGTGAACTGACAATAACCCAAAATAATAGAACGAGCTCTGAGACGTGGGAACTCTGCAGACCGCAATCCCTAAGCCTATCAAACCACACTAAAGGTAGCCGTGGAGCGCTCCTGACCAGAACCTAGGCGCCTCGTCACAGCCTAAGAAACTAGCTAATCCTGAAGATAGAAAAATAAGCCTACCTTGCCTCAGAGAAATTCCCCAAAGGAAAAGGCAGCCCCCCACATATAATGACTGTGAGTAAGATGAAAACACAAACATAGAGATGAAACAGATTTAGCAAAGTGAGGCACGACTAGCTGAACAGAACGAGGATAGGGAAGATAACTTTGCGGTCAGCACAAAAACCTATAAAAAACCACGCAGAGGGGACAAAAAGACCCTCCGCACCGACTAACGGTACGGAGGTGGTCCCTCTGCGTCTCAGAGCTTCCAGCAGGCGAGAAAAACCAATAAAGCAAGATGGACAGAAAAATAGCAACAAAATAACAAGCAACTTAGCTTTGCAGAGCAGCAGGCCACAGGAATGATCCAGGGAAAAAACAAGTCCCACACTGAAACATTGACAGGAAGCATAGATCAAAGCATCAGGTGGAGTTAAGTAGAGAAGAAGCTAACGAGCTCACCAGATCACCTGAGGGAGGAAACTCAGAAGCTGCAGTACCACTTTCCTCCACAAACGGAAGATCCCAGAGAGAATCAGCCGAAGTACCACTTGTGACCACAGGAGTGAACTCTGCCACAGAATTCACAACAGGTCCCCCTCTGCGGTATAAAGGGTCTGTATTGTGTCCCTGGGGGATGCGCGCCCAACGCCTTATGAGGCTGGTCGGCTTGGGGGCGTCTATAAGCTGGGCTGCATCAGCGGCTGCAGCTGACCGTGACAGCAGCTTTCTGGGCTTCTAAGATGCTATTCCCCAACTCAGAACCCAATGCTGCCACCACCACTCCTCACTGCAAAATACATTCCTCAGTATTAACAGCTGAAGAGAAACTACCAGACAAAGCATCTGCTTTGACATTCTTTGTCCCAGGGATATAAGTTGGAGGTGGGCAAAAAATAGTGTGCACCTAGCTTGACGGGCATTCAAACGTTTAGCAGCATCCAAATATATCAGATTCTTATGATCAGAAAAAACCTGTATCGGATGTCTAGCCCCCTCCAAAAAAATGTTGCCAATGCACAAATGTGAGTTTAATAGCCAGGAAGTCTCGGTTCCCAACATCATAGTTGAGCTCAGTCCTCGAAAAATTTTTAGAAAAGAAAGCACAGGGAAGCACCCTATCCTCCCCCTCCTGGGACAGAACTGCCCCCACCCCTACTGATGAGGCATCCACCTCTACCAAAAATGGCTTAGTCTCATCTGTCTGGATCAAAACAGGAGCAGAGCTAAACCTCTCCTTGAGATGCTCAAAAGCCTTAACAACCTTAGTCGACCGTTGGACAATATTAGAACCCTTCTTGGTGAGGTCACTTATAAGTTTAGCGATAACAGAAAAATTCTTAATGAATTTTCTATAATAGTTAGCAAACCCTAAAAATCTTTGAACCGACTTTAAACATTCAGGCCTAGGCCATTCCAAAACTGCCTGAACTTCACCGGGTCCATCTCAAACCCATCACTGGAGACAAAGTACCACAAAAAACTAATTTTCTGGACCGCAAACTCGCACTTCTTCAATTTAGCAAAGAGTGTGTTTTCGCTCAAAATCTGTAAAACTTTGTGAACTCTTTGCCAATGCGACTCCAGATCAGGTGAGTAAATCAAAATATCATCCAAATAAACAATAACACTTCTACTGATCAACGGCCTCAGAATGTCAATAATGAAAATTTGAAAAAAACGCAGGCTTTTTTTGATTAAAAAAAAACCTACGGCTACAGGGGACTTAGAGGGTCTTATACGACCTGCAGCTAAACTAGTCTGTAGGTATTCCTTTAAGTCCTCCCTCTCGGGAATCATCAGATTAAATAAACAACTCTTAGGGAGTGTAGCACCTGGAACGAACTCATTAGCGCAATCGTAATCTCTATGGGGTGGTAGAGCTTGCGACTTAACTTCTAAAAATACCCTCCAGAAATCCTGAATGGCTTCAGGTAGCTCCCTCTTCACAATAGCAGAAACATGAACATTACAAACATTACAGCATTTATCAAAACACCCCTGACCCCAGGACCTTATAGTACTAAACGACCAGTCCAGCAAAGGATTGTGCAGGATGACTGGGAAAGGCAATTTAGCAAGAACAAACAAGTCTATACACTCCTGATTATTATTATTTTATTATTATTTATTATTACATGTGAGGAGGGGTATACATAATAAAAACAGGTAACATAATCTTGAACAATACAAGTCACAACTTGTACAGGAGGATCCTGCCCGCGAGGGCTCACTATCTACAAGGGATGGGTGAGGATACAGTAGGTGAGGATAGATTTGGTCGTGCAGTGGTTTGGTCAATCGGTGGTTACTGCAGGTTGTAGGCTTGCCGGAGGAGGTAGGTCTTCAGGTTCTTTTTGAAGGTTTCGATGGTAGGTGAGAGTCTGATATGTTGTGGTAGAGAGTTCCAGAGTAGGGGTGATGCGCGAGAGAAATCTTGTATGCGATTGTGGGAAGAGGAGATAAGAGGGGAGTAGAGAAGGAGATCTTGTGAGGATCAGAGGTTGCATGCAGGAAAGTACCGGGAGACGAGGTCACAGATGTTTGGAGGAGACAGGTTGTGGATGGCTTTGTATGTCATGGTTAGGCTTTTGTACTGGAGTCTCTGGGTAATGGGGAGCCAGTGAAGGGATTGACAGAGAGGAGAGGCCGGGGAATAGCGGGGGAAAAGGTGGATTAGTCGGGCAGCAGAGTTTCGAATAGATTGGAGGGGTGCGAGAGTTTTAGAGGGAAGGCCACAGAGCTGGAGGTTACAGTAGTCGAGGCGGGAGATGATGAGGGCATGGACTAGGGTTTTTGCAGATTTTTGGTTTAGGAATGTACGGATCCGTGAAATATTTTTGAGTCGAAGGCAGCAGGAAGTGGAAAGGACTTGGATGTGCGGTTTGAAGGAGAGATCAGTGTCAAGGATTACCCCGTGACAGCGAGCTTGTGGGACTGGAGAGAGTGGGCAGCTGTTTACAGTAATGGATAGGTTTGTTGGTGGGGTCGCGTGAGATGGGGGAAAGACAATGAATTCTGTTTTGCCCATGTTAAGTTTTAGAAATCTAGTGGAGAATAAGGATGAAATAACAGATAGACATTGAGGGATTCTGGTTAGTAGGGTGGTGATATCTGGTCCAGAGATGTAGATCTGTGTGTCATCAGCATAGAGATGATACTGAAAACCGTGAGATTTTATGAGCTGTCCCAGGCCAAAAGTGTAAATGGAGAAGAGCAGGGACCCTAGAACTGAACCTTGCGGGACTCCGACAGATAGGGGGCGAGGTGAGGAGGTGGTGTGTGAATGGGAGATGCTGAATGTTCGGTCAAGTTAGGTATGATGAGATCCAGGATAGGGCCAAGTCCGTGATGCCAATGGATGAGAGGGTCTGTAGTAATAGGGAATGGTCCACTGAGTCAAAGGCAGAGGACAGGTACAGGAGGAGGAGGATAGAGTAGTGTTGCTTGCTCTTGGCGGTTAGGCTACGTTCAGACTAGCGTTGTGCGCCGCTGCGTCGGCGACGCAACGCGCGACGCACGCAAAAACGCTGCGTTTTGCGACGCGTGCGTCGTTTTTTGCCGAAAATCAGACGCAAGAAAAATGCAACTTGTTGCGTTTTCTTGGTCCGACGCTTGCGGCAAAAAAGACCCATGCGTCGCAAAACGCAACAAACAAAAACGCATGCGTCCCCCATGTTAAACATAGGGGCGCATGACGCGTGCGTCGCCGCTGCGTCGCCCGACGCTAACCCGATGCACACTAGCACAACGCTAGTCTGAACATAGCCTTAATAAGTCATTGGTGACCTTAGTTAGGGCAGTTTCAGTGGAGTGGTGTGACCGGAAGCCTGATTGTAAGCGGTCGAAGAGGGAGCAGGAAGATAGATGGGAGGACCGTTCAAGAAGGACGTGTTGTTCCAGTAATTTTGAGGCATAGGGGAGAAGTGATATAGGGATGATAGCTAGATACAGAGGATGGGTCAAGAGAGGGCTTTTTGACTATAGGTGTGATTGAGGCATGTTTAAAGCTTGAGGGGAAAACACCAGTTGTTAGTGATAGGTTAGAGTTGGGATGAAGACTGTGGCCAGGTTTGGGATGAAGTGGGAAAGGATCGGGTCAAGTGCGCAGGTGGTGAGATGCGATCTTGAGAGTATAGTGGAGAGTCGATCTTCTGTAATGGTGGAGAAGTTGGTTTTGGAGGTGGAGGGCTGGGTAGTTGGGAGGAAGGGTTCTGGCTGTCGACTAAAACTGTCTCTGATGTTCTCAATCTTCTGCTTGAAAAATGAGGCAAAGTCTTCAGCTGAGATGAGTGGGGAGGGAGGAGGTGCTGGGGATGGAGGAGAGAGTTGAAGGTGTTCCATATTTACAATAAGTGGAAAACCTGTGACCTTTTGAGATACGCACCCATGCTCCAGTTGAGTGTTATCAATCACCAAAACAGGAAAAGGAGATGACAATGGTTCAGAATCAAATTTATATTTGTTCAGAAATTGTTGATCAGTCAAATTAAGTGCAGAACTACAATCCACCATTACCTGAAAATCAATGGAATGACCACGATAGGTGGTATTACCAGAAAAAAAAATGCGGACTGTAAAAACGCAATACGAACGGGAGTGTTGCTCCTACTGACCTTTTTTTTTCCCTTCCTTATTCGATCCTTGCATTGCTTAATAAAATTGTCAGCCTTACCACAATACAAGCAAAGACTACCAAAGAACCTCCTCTCCCTCTCCTGGGACAAGACGACATTTCCCCAAGTTGCATAGGTTCCCCGCTGTTGACGGGGGTATCCTGAGGAGCTGGGTCCAGCTTTGGAAGAGCCTTCTCTTCATTCTGCTTGTCTCTCAATCTTCTATCCATATGGATAGCTAACTGCATAGCTGTCACGGGACTACCGCAACAGAGAGGTTCCAGAGAACCGCAGCGCTCTGGGCCTCGTTCACACACAGTGAACAGAAGCTCTTCACCTGTATTCTGACCTGGCTGCTTTGTGCCAGCAGTGCAGGAGTTAACCTCATTGCTGAGAGCTGGGTCTCTCAGCTGAAGTGGATTTTGTAATCTGATCCTCTATATAGACCCAGTCCTGACTACAGCTAGTGTCAGTGATCAGTGCCTGGCTTGGAGGTTGATGGAGCGTAGTGTTGGTGTTGGAGGTTTATTTACAGAGATTAGTGTCTGCTGTTTTGGTTGATTGTTAAACCTGTTTTCCTTCCTAAGTTTTTTATTTCTCTTCCCTTCTCTGTGTTCCTCTGTGGTTGTGTGAGCATTTGGTGCGTTTGAGTCTTTTAGTTACCTTGTCTGTATACCCTGTTATTTGTTGTATTATTACACTGGTGCAGTCCACCTCCTTTGGGGGGAGAGGGGGCCACTGATAGGGCCTGCACAGGAGACAGGGATACGCTGGCGGCTCGGGCCTCCTAACCATCATAGGTACCCCCGAGATAAGGGAAAGCCAGGGCCCCATTAAAGTGGTAGGGACAGGTGCGGGTCCCAGTACGCCGTCCTGCCCCTTTATTGCCGCTTATGGCGTGACAATAGCAGTTTCCAAAGTATCAGGTGCAGGATATGCAGTGAGTAATTCTTTAACCCTTTCACTCAAACCTGCTAAAAACTGACTCTTAAGCGCTGGGTCATTCCACCTGACCTCTGCGGACCATCGTCTGAACAGGGTGCAATACCTCTCAGCATCACTAGAACCCTGTTTAAGCCATCTGAGCTCTGTCTCAGGTGCTGTGACCCGATCAGGATCATCATATAACAACCCCATAGAAATAAAAAATGCTTCTACTGATGTCAAATAAGGATCATCAGGACGTAATGAAAATGCCCAAATTTGGGGTTCACTTCGCAATAAAGACATGATAATCCCCACACACTGTAATTCATCCCCCGAAGATCTAGGTCTAAGCCGAAAATATAGTAAACATGCTTTTTTAAACGTAAAAAATTTGTTTACCAGAAAAAACTCAGGTAATCCTACCTTTGGTTCTTCAGAGCATGTTCCAGGGCAATTACTCACGTGCTGTTGCATGCTGGCCACTTCCAAAGTTAACCCTTGCAAGCGTTGAGAAAGTTCTTGGAAGCTGTTCATATTGCAGGAATCCAGGAGATCATTTTTTTTTTTTTATATGTGGTTGGATAAACTGTTACGGATCTGAAACTCAGGACTAGGGTAGAAGGGGGAAAAGCTGACCCTGTACTAGGACTATGCCAGAACTGCACAATATCAAACACAGAAACCTAACAAGCAGTAGCGTAGCTACTGGGGGGGCAGAAGGGGCCATCGCCCCGGGCCCAGTCACCTGAAGGGGCCCACCGGGAGCCAGGGCCACTTCTGTGTCAAGGCAGAACATAGATAGGAGCAGACATTATACTGCTCTGCTCCTATGCTGACGGAGACCCTGCAAGCTGGCTACTAGCACAGTGGCCGGCTGCAGTCTCCCCTCTGCAGTGAATGGTTTCGCCTGTGTCTGTCTCTGACCTGAAGCTTTTCCCCAGTTTTCTTCACTCTGTGCAGTGCACACTGGGATTGGCTCAGGCTCGCTGGGTCCTAGTGCCCACACCTTGCATTTCACCTAGACACTTCCTGGTCCTGCCTGCAATAATTATCAGTAAGTGCTGGGGATGGAACATGTTAGGTTTATTAATTCAGGTATGTCACTGTGATGTGAATGTGAGACCATTGGGGTATTGTGGGGGCTGAAAGTGGGTGAGGGGGGATAGGGTACTGAGGGGGTGAATGTGAGATGATAGGAGTATTGTGGAGGAGGGGAGACAGGGCACTGAGGGGTAAATGTGAGACCATGGGGGTGTTGTGGGGGCTGAAGGTGGGTGAGGTGGGACAGGGCACCGAGGGGTGGATGTAAGTTGATGGGGGCATTGGGGCGGAAGTGGGGGAGTGGGAACGGGGCACTGGGGGCTGAATATTATAATGTTTTGTTATGATATTATATGTACTCCATCACGTAATATTTGCTGTCTGGGGAGCCTGGAGATGGGGGGGGGAGAGGGGTTCGGGGGGTGGGTGGGTAGGGGGCTTTTGATAAGAGCCACCTGGGTCTTTTATGAGTATTAGTATACGAAGCCCCCATATAGTAACCAAGAGCTGCATCACATTTACAGCACCACTCCAGCATTTTTTTAAATTTCACTGCTGGAGCGGTGCTGAAAATTCACGTCCCCTACCCTCTGTCTGATACTCACCTTCTGGCGTTTTCATCTGTTTTTGTCTCCGCTCGGCTCCGTCTTCTGCAGTTTGTGACCTGTGCACTGCTCCAGTGTTTCATGCCGCAGCGCAGAGGTCACTAATCCATGTGAGTCTATGGGAGCCTCGTTCTGGCCTCTTTCTCACTCTCAGGCTATGTGCACACGTTGCGGATTTGGCTGCAGATCCGCAGCAGTTTTCCATGTGTTGTACAGTACCATGTAAACCTATGGAAAACCAAATCCACAGTGCACATGGTGCAGAAAATACCGCACAGAAACGCTGAGTTGTATTTTCCGCAGCATGTCAATTCTTTGTGCGGATTCCGCAGCGTTTTACACCTGCTCCTGTATAGGAATCCACAGGTGTAAAAACGCAGGTGAAATCCTCACAAAAACGCAGGAAATCCACGGTAAATCCACAGGTAAAACGCAGCACGTTTTACCTGTGGATTTTGCAAAAACGGTGTGGAAAAATCCGCAACGTGTGCACATAGCCTCATAGTCTTACACTGAGCGCTTGTGACATAGCTTCTAACTTCTGGCTTGTCAGAAGCTGCGCTCACAAGTTTGAGCCGCGGCACTGCAGCAGTGCCACAAAATAGTGAATACGCCAGAAGATGAGTAAATGACCGGGGACTTGCGCATCAAACACCACTACAGCGGTGGAAAAAAAGGCCTCCTAGAGTGGTGCTTTAATAATTTAATAATAAACAATTTATTACTATAAATTTGATAAAGGTTTGGAATAAATGTCTGCAGTCACTTTATGTGACTGCAGACTGCCAAATCATGACAGGGAGCTGCAGGCCCATCATACTGTGTATAAGGGAGCTGCGGGCCCATCATACTGTGTATAAGGGAGCTGCGGGCATATCATACTGTGTATATGGAAGCTGTGCCTGGCCCCATCATACTGTGTAAAGGGAGCTGTGGGCCGATCATACTGTGTATAAGGAAGCTGTGCCTGGCCCCATCATACTGTGTATAAGGGAGCTGTGCCTGGCCCCATCATACTGTGTATAAGGGAGCTGCAGGCCCATCATATTGTGTATAAGGGAGCTGCGGGCCCATCATACTGTGTATAAGGGAGCTGTGGCCCCATCATACTGTGTATAGGGGAGCTGTGGCCCCATCATACTGTGTAAAGGGAGCTGTGGGCCCATCATACTGTGTATAAGGAGCTGTGCCTGGCCCCATCATACTGTGTATAAGGGAGCTGTGCCTGGCCCCATCATACTGTGTATAAGGGAGCTGTAGGCCCATCATATTGTGTATAAGGGAGCTGCGGGCCCATCATATTGTGTATAAGGGAGCTGCGGGCCCATCATACTGTGTATAGGGGAGCTGTGCCCCCATCATACTGTGTATAAGGAAGCTGTGCCCCCATCATACTGTGTATAAGGAAGCTGTGGCCCATCATACTGTGTACAGGAGAACTGTGAGGGACATCA
This sequence comes from Ranitomeya imitator, assembly GCF_032444005.1. NCBI lineage: Eukaryota > Metazoa > Chordata > Amphibia > Anura > Dendrobatidae > Ranitomeya > Ranitomeya imitator. The sequence continues at coordinate 322,153,364 of NC_091283.1, forward strand.
TACTGTGATAAGGGAGCTGTGGACCCACCATACTGTGTATAGGGAACTCTGAGGGCATATTGTGCATATGGGAGCTGTTGGCCCATTACACTATATATAGGGGAGCTCTGGGGGGCATTATACTTTGTATAGTGGAGCTCTGTCAGCATTATACTGTGTAAAGGGGAGCAGTGAGAACATCATACGGTGTATCGGGGAGTTATAGAATCATCATACTGTGTATAGAGGAGCTGTGGGGGCCTTATACTGTGTATATGGAAGCTTTGAGCGCACCATACTGTGTATAATGGAGCAGTACATGAGGGAACTTAGGGGACATTATTAAATGTAAAGTGGGCACTTAAGCATTACTGTATTGTTATAGGGGCACTCAGAGTATTGCGACCATCAAAATTGCATATTGTTACAATATGGCTGTAAAATCAATGTTTGTTTTTATCTATAGGTTTATTTTCAATAACAGAGCGGTCATATTCTGAGGTTCCACTATATTCACAATTAGAGTGCGCAACCGTAGCTGTAATCAAGGTTAGCTGGTTAGGGGCCCACTCAGATGTTTCGCCCCCCCTAAGTTGAAACCCTAGCTACACCTCTGCTAACAAGGTACCAAGCCAGAACACTAGCAGATTAACACTGTTGTCCAAGCAAGGACTCGGAGGAAGGTGCTGATAAATAAAGGGTGATACAATCACCTGACCTAGGACAAACCCAGCACCAAAGGAAAAAGACCAGCAGCCTAAAAACCACAACAAAATGGCGGATGGTCAAAACGAAATAGATTCTAACAGTAACTCCCCTTTTACGAGGATCCTCCGGATCCTCTTGGCCGAGCCTTATTCGGAAATCTATGAACCACCTTAATCAGCCTTGAGGCTGAGACGTCCTCAGCTTTCACCCAGGAATTATCCTCGGGACCAAAACCCTTCCAGGGAACGACATACTGCAACCCTCCTCTGTGCCACCTAGAATCTAGAATGTGTGAAATCTCAAACTCGCCATCCTCATCAATTGGAGGAACAATCAGCATCGTCTCCTTATCTGGCGTGTCAATTCTCTTCAGTAAAGATACATGAAAAACTGAATTAATTCTCCAGGACGAGGGGATGTCCAATCTCACCGCTGCTGAGTTGACAACTTGAACCACTTTGAAGGGTCCTACAATCTTGGGCCCCGGTTTTTTAGAAGGGATTTTCAAACGCAGATAACCTCCTAGTAGGAAAATAGAGGAAGCTACAGAAATGAATGGAAAACCAAAAACAAAACTGGCAGAACTAGAGATCCCAGAACTGCACAATATCATACACAGAAAGCTAACAAGGCACCAAGCCAGAACACTAGCGGATTAGCACTGTTGTCCAGCAAGGACTGGGAGGCAGGTACTGGGTAATAAATGGTGATACAATCAATCATTCTATACAGCACTATTTAGCTTCCAAAATTACAAAAAGGCCACATATTTGGCAGTGTGGTATTTCACAACACCTATCAAATATCCTAGAGTGGTTGGCCAGACATGAAATAATCACCTATAAAAAGAGGCACCACGCAATTATAATATATTCAATATTTTATTAGAGACATAAATAAAGACCACAACATGGTCATAAAACCGCCCAAGCAGGCACAGATGAAAACACAACAAACACAGGAAAAGAAGGTGGACCTCCTGGAAATGGTTACAAAATTATCAATACCAGTGTATTTAGTGCAGCTCACATTCAAAAGGAAGAGCATAGTAATGTTATAGGACCAGACGGTGTTTGTTCAACTTGTTCGTATGTAATACTATGATCATTATATAAGCTTATAAATTAAATAATTATATGCAGTAAAAGATTTTTCTAATGGAAAAAATAAGTAAATATTGCACTCTTAGTGGAGAGAGGCCACATATGCCAATATGTACTCATACGGATAACGAACAAGAGCCGTCAAACAAATATATATGTGTCCTATGTAAAGCAAATAACAGATCATAATTACCGAATGAATGGAGCCAGACCAGGAGACCACCATACCCGACGCGCGTTTCGCAATCAAATGCTTCGTCTGGGGGCCACATATATGCCATTGTGGTATTTCCATGACAGCCCTCTTATATCTGTGTGGTCCAAGTTTAGTCATTGTAGGCCGGTGGACCCCTTTTTTGCTGTCTGATGCTCTAATTCTTTACGTCACTATTTAGGTTCCAAAATTATAAAAAGGCCACATATTTGCCAGTGTGGTATTTCCGTGACAGCCCTCATATATCTGCCTGCTCCAAGTTTGGTCATTGTAGGCCAGTGTACCCCTTTTTTTGCTGTCTGGTACTCTAATTCACTAAAGCACTATTTCACTTCAAAATATATAAAAAGGCCACATATTTGCCAGTGTGGTATTTCTGTATTTCTGTGACAGCCCGCATATATCTCCGTGCTCCAAGTTTGGTCATTGTAGGCAGGTGGACCCCTTTTTTTGCTGTCTGATACTGTAATTCTATACAGCACTATTTCACTTCAAAATATATAAAAAGACCACATATTTGCCAGTGTGGTATTTCTGTGACAGCCCGCATATATCTGCGTGCTCCAAGTTTGGTCATTGTAGGCTGGTGGACCCCTTTTTTGCTGTCTGATACTCTAATTCAATACACCACTATTTTGCATTAAAAAAAAAAAAAACAAGCCACATTTTTGCCAGTGTGGTATTTCCGGGACAGCCCTCATATATCTGCGTGCTCCAAGTTTTGTCATTGTAGGCCGGTATATGCCATTTTTTGCTGTCTGATACTCTAATTCTATACAGCACTATTTTGCATAAATTTACTTCACAAAAAAGCCCCCCAAAATTGATTGCAGTCTGTTATATCAGGCTCAGGCCTGCCTGGATTTAAAAAATCATAGATTTGCAGGCATACTGATCAGATATTATTTTGTTACTAATAAATATATTTGTGTTGAGCATTTTAAATAGTGCAGTAGTCCATTTAAAATGGGCAAGGCAAGAGGCGGGGAATTGGACGTGATGATGATGGTGCATGCAGAGGACAAGGCCGTGGCCAAGGTGAAAGTGGGCAACAACAAAGACCCACATCTTCTAGCTCAACCTTCCTGTCCCAGTTTATAGGTGATCGCAGCACACCACTATTGAAGCCAGAGCAGTGTGAAACAGTTGTTGGTTGGATAGCAGATAATGCTTCCAGTCACTTAGCCACCACCACCATGTCTTCCACACGGTCAAGACTGAGTAGCCGTGAGTGTGGCTCGGATATTCCTCACCCTGATCCTCTTTCCTCCCACTATGCCGAGTGCCCTGAGACAACTGATCCCACACTTGGACACTCTGAAGAGCTGTTCAGTTTTCCATTTCAAGATTCAGAACTCTCGGCCAGTCAACTTGAAGTGGGGACAGATGAGATCGCATGTACAGATACCCAAAGCTTTGACAAGCCCGGTCACGCGAAAGCGATGGTGGGAAAGTGTCAGAAGAGGTAGACAATGATGAGACACAATAGCCAGAAAGTCAGGAGGAGGAGCAGGGTGCGGATGTGGAATACGAGGTGTTGGATGACATAGTGACTGACCCAACCTGGCAGGAGGACATGCAGAGTGAGGGCAGCAGCACAAATGGGGACGGAGGCATATCACCACAACAGGCAGGAAGAAGCAGTGTGGTGGCCACAGACAGAAGGCATGCATCCATTCCCCCTAACACCAACATGAGGGAAGTAGCCATTCCAACGGTTAGATCTTCCTGAAACTGGTTATTTTTTAAAGACTCTACCGATACCCCCAAACAGGCCATTTGCCATTTGCAGTACTGGCCATGCGCGCATCAGCAGGGGTAGCAAAACAACCAGCCTGACTACCATCAGCATGATCAGGCACATGGCAGCAAAGCACCCAACATTGTGGGCCAGGCTCCAGGACCACTGCCTGCAGGTCACACCACTGCTTCTTCGACTGTTTTGCGGAGAAGCCAATCCCCAGTACACCGTGCATGTGAAGATGCCTCTAGCCCAGCACCTGTTGTGGCCCACAGTCAAGCAGCACCATCATCAAGCCCGTCTACATCTTTGTCCCAGCACAGCCTTAAGTTGTCTATAACCCAGTCTTTGGAACACAAGCGGAAATATATTTCTCTTCTGCTTGCGCTAGAAATGCTGCCTTTTAGGCCCGTTGAGACAGAAGCCTTCCACAACCTGATGGCGGCAGCAGTCCCAAGGTACTCGGTCCCCAGTCACCACTATTTCTCCCTGTGTGCCGTACTGGCATTACACCAGCAACACATCAGTCAGAAGCTGGAAGCACTGTCTCAGTCAAGCGGCAACAGGCTGTGCTGAAGCTAATCTGCATAGGCAACAAACCGCACAATGCAGAAGAGTTGTGGACAGCGCTGGAAGAGCAGTCAGATGTTTGGATGACACTGCTGAACCTACAGCCAAGCATGGTCGTTTGTGACAATGACCATAATCTGGTGGCGGCTCTGAGGCAAGGTGAGCTCAGACATGCCTTGCTTGGCCCATGTGCTTAACCTCATGGTTCAACGTGTTCTGAAAAGCTACCCAGATCTGCTAGTGAACGTATGCTGTCTGTCTGCCTATTTTAGAAAGTCAGCTACAGCTTCAGCTGCCCTTGCCATGCTTCAGCAGCGTTTGCACCTTCCAGCTCACCGGCTGGTGTATGATGTCCCCACGTGCTGGAACTCTATGTTGCTTATGTTGGAAAGGCTTTGTGAGCAGAAGAGGGCAGTTGTTGACTACCAACATCAACAAGGCCGTCGATATTCAGTTCAGACTCCACACATAAGACCTCAGGAGTGGACATGGATGTCCGACATATGTACCATCCTCCAAAACTTTGAGAACTGCACCAGGATGGTGAGCACTTCTCAGCATTCTGAAAACCTCTCTGCTCACAATTAAAAAGGATGCATTGCAGGCAGAGCACAAGGACATGGAGCAAGGAACCATACAGGGGGATTACACTCAGCCCAGCCTCATGTCTTCTCATCGTGGATTGGTAGTCAATGAGGAGGAGGAGGAAGAACAGGAGCTACTTTCATGCGCTATAGACGGTACTGCAAACACAGCTGTCATATAGTCTGTTCAGCGAAGATGGCCTGAGGACAGGGAGAAGGACGAGGACAGGTCAGTCGTCCTGTTGGTGAGGACACGGAAGTCTTGCCTGTTAGCAGTCTGGCACACATGGCGGACTTTATATTGCGCTGTGTTTCACGTGACCCTCGCATTATAAAAATTTTGGGTGACACTCATTACTGGTTGGTGACACTTCTAGACCAACGCTACAAGGAGAACTTTCAATCTCTTCTACCAGAGGCAGAGAGGCTGTACCAGAGGGTCCTTGTAGCGGAATTACTTAGAAAATTCCCATGTGAGAACGCTGGCAGATGTCAGAGTTTGCTGTACAACCAAGGAGTCCAAGCAAAAGAGACAGAAGTGCAATCCAGCTCAGGCAGGGAAACAATGTAGAAGTTCTGGGACAGTTCTCTCAGACCCTCCCATCGTGGATCGCATAGAGGCAAGGGGTTCTGTCACAAGAAGTGCAATGTTTGTGAAGATGGTCAGGGAGTACCTTGCAGATCGTACAAATGTCCTCTGTGATTCCTCTGTGCCTTTTAATTATTGGGTATCCAAGCTGGACACGTGGCATGAACTGTCTCTCTACGCCTTGGAAGCCCTGGCCTGCCCTGCTGCTAGCCTTCTGTCAGAGCGGGTTTTTAGTGCCGCTGGTGGAATTATAACAGATAAACGCATCCGCCTGTCAACTGAAAATGCTGACAGGCTGACTTTTATAAAAGGGTGGATTGGGAAATACTTCTGTACACCACCAATTGAAAACAGCGAAACATAACCTAAAATACATTCTCTCTTATGGGGAGATGTATTCTCATGCATCTCTTCACAACCACACATGGCTGTGCACTTCCACATTTGGTCTGTTTGTTGTTATCCTCCTTATCCTCCTCCTCATCATCCACAACCACTAGATGACCAGAGTGAACGTGCTCTGTACTGTTATAGGCCATTGAATTTTGGGCATGGGGGCTGTGATGGCACTAGTTTATTTAGCAAAAAAAGAACCCCACATTGGGGAATTGGGCATTACATTACGTTGGGCCTACTTCTTAACTCTGTCTCCTGCAGTGTGTCCTTCACCTGCCACTAGATCACCGGGGTGAAAGTGCTCTGTAAGGTGCATTTTGGGCAAGGGGGCTGTGATGGCACTAGTTTATTTAGCAAAAAAAGAACCCCACATTGGGGAATTGGGCATTACATTACATTTAGCCTACATCTTAACTCTGTCTCCTGCATTGTGTCCTTTACATGCCACTAGATCACCAGGGTGAATGTGCTTTGTACTGCTATAGGTACCCCCATTGAGGAATTGTTTGGCAGCTCGTGCACTCCATTTTAAGTCTCAGTGACCCACACCACTACATTGGGCTTACTTCTTAACTCTGTCTCCTGCAATGTGTCCTGTAACTGCCACTAGATGACCAGGGTGAACGTGCTCAGTACTGATATAGGTCGGTGAATTTTGGGCAAGGGGCCTGCGATGGCACTAGTCTATTTTTAAAAAAGAACAATCCCAAACACCTAGATTACAGACTAACCAGAGACCAACACCACACAAGGGATTATATTATAATTATATCTGCTTTTATTACATCATCTTTTAAAAATAACAATCAATATTTCATAAAAACATAAAAACATCATTTAGTCCATACCACAGGGCAATATAAGAATATTTAAAAATAATAGCGTACCCAATATAATTATCACAAGGTCCCCACTATGATATATACATAAAAAATCTCTACTTTATGATTCCCATAAAACAAAACAAAAATCTAAAAAATGTATATATATAAACAAATGTAAAAAAATATATAGTGAAAAACAAATGAATAAATAGTATCTATTATATAAGGTGCTATGAGCCAAAAAATATATGCACAGCAATAAAATATAAAATATAACTACAGGTGCTAATTAATTCAGTTATATCTAAAAAAGACTGAGTATTAAATACTAGAACAATCAATACCACCGCAAATAAAAGTGCTGAGTGCAAAAAAATCTACAGGGGATACTAGCATGTGCCAACACAAAGTGCTAAGTGCTATATATGAAGTCAGTAAATAGAGATTACACCAGTGTGGTATCAAATATAAAGAGGCACACCTGCCACTACAATTGCCGATATGTACCAGGCTGCCAAGTGTGCAAAGAGTGCATTAAGGGGACCTGAGTCATAAACTTATTGACGGTAAATACCTTGGGTCGCTTGTGCCCTGTGGTAACGCACCCCACACATTTTTTGCACTCAGCACTTTTATTTGCGGTGGTATTGATTGTTCTAGTATTTAATACTCAGTCTTTTTTAGATATAACTGAATTAATTAGCACCGGTAGTTATATTTTATATTTTATTGCTGTGCATATATTTTTTGGCTCATAGCACCTTATATAATAGATACTATTTATTCATTTGTTTTTCACTATATATTTTTTTACATTTGTTTATATATATACATTTTTTAGATTTTTGTTTTGTTTTATGGGAATCATAAAGTAGAGATTTTTTATGTATATATCATAGTGGGGACCTTGTGATAATTATATTGGGTACGCTATTATTTTTAAATATTCTTATATTGCCCTGTGGTATGGACTAAATGATGTTTTTATGTTTTTATGAAATATTGATTGTTATTTTTAAAAGATGATGTAATAAAAGCAGATATAATTATAATATAATCCCTTGTGTGGTGTTGGTCTCTGGTAAGTCTGTAATCTAGGTGTTTGGGATTGTTCATTCCACGTGGTGATGGTAATCACAAAACTGCACAGAATACCTGGGACTGGTAAATAAGTTATATGAGACACAATGAGATATATATAATATATATACAGTCACCATCTGGTATTTCTATGTATTAATACTATTTTTAAAAAAGGTACCCCATTGGGGAATTGTTTGGCAGCTCATGGACTCCATTTTAAGTCTCAGTGACCCACACCACTACATTGGGCTTACTTCTTAACTCTGTCTCCTGCAATTTCTCTTGTTTAACTGCCACTAGATCACCAGGGTGAACGTGCTTTGTACTGTTATAGGCTGGGGAAGTTTGGGCAAGGGGCCTGCGATGGCACTAGTCTATTTTTAAAAAAGGTATCCCCATTGGGGAATTATTTGGCAGCTCATGCATTCCATTTTAAGTCTCAGTGACCCACACCACTGCATTGCGCTTACTTCTTAACTCTGTCTCCTGTAGTGTCTCTTGTTTAACTGCCACTAGATCACCAGGGTGAAAGTGCTTTGTACTGTTATAGGCCGGTGAAGTTTAGGCAAGGGGCCTGCAATGGCACTAGTCTATTTAAAAAAAAATGTACACCATTGGGGAATTGTTTGGCAGCTCATGCACTCCATTTTAAGTCTCAGTGACCCTCATAACTACATTGGGCTTACTTCTTAACTCTTTCTCCTGCAATGTCTCTTGATTAACTGCCACTAGATCACCAGGGTGACCGTGCTTTGTACTGTTATAGGCCGGTGAAGTTTGGGCAAGGGGGGGGCTGTGATGGCAATAATATATTTTAAAAAAGGTACCTCACATTGGTGAAACCACATCTTTGACTTCATAACATTTGCGTACCTTAAAGAGCTCCCTTAAAAAGCTCCTTTTTGTGTTGCCTGGTTGCTCACATTAGACACATCACACTTCATATAAATTTGATAAAGCAATGCTGTTAGTTTGGCTCTGTAGTGAATTAAAAATATAGCTTTGTCCACTATATTAGTTTGCCTCCTTGAGAGCCATAACTTTGGCTGCCTCAAATGTACAAATGGCGAATATACAAATGGCAATTTGTAAACAAGATTAAAATACTGTATACCGAATGCATTCAGACAACACATAGCTGTATTTCTTGTAAAACATTTACAGATATGACAAACAATGCTCATAGTGACACAATCTTGATAAATGTTTGCTTACTCACTTCACAAACAGTTCTAAGTCTCTATATGTTTGCTGTTTGTCATTGTAAAACATTAAGGTTTACTGAAACTATGCCTGTGTTGGTTTGATCTAAATCCTTGTGGCTTTTATTTTCTAGGGGTTTATGGCCCCTCGTCTGATGACTCCATGATATCTCAGTTTCATCCAACCTTGAAAAGTGGCCACTTGAAGGTCTGGGTGAAACTAGAGTTACTACATAGTGTAAATCACTATACAAGACCAGAGAAACATGACTAAGACAGATGCCAAAATTGGAGTACATGTACAGTGTGCTGATACCTGCATAATTGGGGATGCCCATGCAGTGTAGGTAATTTTCTGCAGTGTGGTGTTGCTTCTCTGATATTCCAGACGGATGATGTTTAAAAGCCTCTTGGTGATGATCTAAGTATACTATATGTAGTTAATCTTCATATATACGTAATCACTATATTTATTTAATCCTTCTATGTACTTATTAACCTTTGTATGTTGACATATACAAAAGTGTACGCACTCACACTATTCAATCATACTATTCCTTGAATTTTGTAGTTTGCAATAAAATTGTGTTGTATTGCAAGTATTAGCCTTTTTTTACAGCCGTATCTGAACCTTAGTGTTAAAAACATGGCAAATAAAATTGCCAAATTCTCCTGTAAATAATTGTGCAAAGAGGGAACCATCATATCATCAAAAAATATGAGTGGATTTCTATGGGCCCATCCAGCATGTGGGTTCAATGGCGTAATGGGGTTCATATGACTGACTATGCAGCAGGGCTGGCCTTGCTGCCAATGTGTAAAACAAAGGAGTACGGGAGTACAAAATGCATATTGTGAAGTGGATTTTCCTGGGCCCATCCAGTATTTGGGTTCCAAGGCGTAATGGGGTGCATATGACTATGCAGCAGGGATGGCCTTGCTGCCAATGTGTAAAACAAAGGAGTGCGGGCGTACAAAATGCATATTGTGAAGTGGATTTTCATGGGCCCATCCAGCATGTGGGTTCAAAGGCTTATTGGGGTGCATATGAATTGGTAGTAGGGCAGGCCTTGCATTCAATGCAACACTTTTTCAGGAGGCCCTCTTGTACATCTTATGAAAGGGGTATTGTGGTGCATGGTAATTCTTGGCCACCCATCCACTCACGGCATAGGCTACAACAACTTAGGAGACCCACTGTTTAATAATGGTCCTTTAAGAAGATTAATGCCACCTGATGCACCAGTAAAGATAGGCTCTGTGACTTTAAGAGTCCCTCCTTCATAAATGAAACAAGATGGGTCTGCGTATGTGTCACACACTACATGGCCAGCTAGGGTTGGTAAATGTTACAATGACATTTCCCAGTGAATGCATTTGTAGTGGTTGAAAGCAATGTTAAAGTTCAAAAAAGCTTCAAAAATGCTGCGTCTGAACTAAACCTAAGTGGGGGTGGAAATTTTCAGTCTGGTGTTAAATATTTGGCCTTACAGGCAAGTCATTAACCTGCAAAGGATGTACCTTGACATATTTCCAAGCAAAACCCGTTTTGGTTTTGTTTTAATGTGTTTTTTGTTGCACCGGGAAAAATGGCATAAATCTCGGAAAAAAATGATTAAAGCTGTGACCTAGGAGTCAGGAATACTTCCAGGGGCGATCCTCATGATGTTCCTGTGTCATTTGAGCAGTGTTTCCATCATTTTCAGACTTTGTTAGACCTTAAAAGGACCCCCCGGGGGGATCGCGGTAAAAATACTCGGGTCTCCCATAGACTTACATTGGGCTCGTTGTTCTGGCTGAGTACCCGAGTATTCCAATCTGCTCGACCCAAACAATGAGCACCTGAGCATTTTAGTGCTTGCTCTTCACTAGTAACTAGGTGTCCACCAGGTCTTCACTGGAGCTACTGATGAGGATAGGCTGGACAGCAGGTAGACACCAGGATTAGAAACACAAGTGTGAGGTACAACATGTAACACACACTAACCCCTAGCAGATTGAACAGTCTAGGAACCAACATTCAGCAGGGCGGTGGGTGGAGCTGCCTAATATAGGACCTGCATGGGATAGACTGGGGAACCTAATCTCTGAAGGACACAGCAGGGTTATATTCCTGTAGAGACTGGCCAATCCTGCCATAAGGCCACATGGAAGCAACATGCTGAGCAGCCGTGCTGTTTCCATAGTGAGTAGGGAGACACTGAGAGGGCACGTGAGGTACCACCGTGACACCTGGTTAGGAGCCCACTCAGATGTTTCCCCCCTGAGCTGAACCCCTCGCTGCGCCTCAGAACAAATGTAATATTATCTTCACAGCCAAATGGTAAAGATCAGTGACACCTGTGGGATCAAAATGCCCATTACACCCTGAGATGACTTCCCTGTTGGGTACTGGGCCTGAAATTGGGTCACTTTAGAGGGTTATATGTCATCACACCCCTCGGGGGCTTTGTAATTTGCCCCCACAAGTGAGGACTGCCAAATTACTGCTCCAAAAGCAAAACTGTGACTCTCCCCATTGGAGCCCGGCCGTGTGCAGTCATTTCTGGCCTCAGCTTTGGGGAGAAATTTCTGTATTCATTGTGGCTCCATTTTACTCTGTGAAATTGAAAAGTTTGGACCCAAAACATTTTAATGGAAAAAATAATTTTTCCACGACCCAGAAATATAAAGATCCATGGTGGGAAAAAAACACCACCCAGACCCAGATGGATTCCCTGAGGACTGTCAGTCTGATATGGGGTCACTTTGGGGGTGGGGGGTCACTGTTCTGGCAGCTGCACATTATTCCAGACAGATTTGTAATCCTGAATCCAAACAGTGATTCTTCCCTTTGGAGCCGCGGAAGCGAGATCTCCAGCCACATTCTGGGGGTCGCCTCATTCTCCAGAAATTACTTTATACATTGTGAAGGGTCCTATAAGATATTCCTGCCCACAGCGCCCCCATCCAGCGAGTGTCTGAGAAAGGTCACCGAAATGTCACAATATTCACGTGCTATATATGTTCTTCTCTATACAGCTCATACACACGCGGCTCTGCTCCGTACACCTCGTACACACACGGCTCCTCTCCGTACACATGCGGCTCCGCTCTGTACACCCAGTACACATGCGGCTCCGCTCTGTACACCTCATACACACACGGTTTTGCTCCGTACACCTCATACACAAATGGCTCTGCTCCGTACACCTCGAACACACGGCTCCGCTCCATACACTCAGTACACATGGGGCTCCGCTCCGCTCTGCACACCCCGAACACGCGCAGCCCCACTCTGTACACCTCATACACATGCGGCTCTGCACACCCAGTACACATGCGGCTCCGCTTCATATACCTCATACATGTGGCTCCATACACCTCGTACACACGCGGCTCTGCTCCATACACCTCGTGTACACACACACACACGGCTCTACTACATCCGCACTGTAAACCCCTCCTGACCCCATACATAATCTTCCTCTCATCCAGCATCATGACAACCAGCACAGCAGAGTCCTACATACACTCACTGAGGCCCCTGATCATGTGACCCCTGACTCCTCCCCTCCTGTGACATCATCACAGGTCCTGTCTTCACAGAACAGCCATTCAGCTCGTCTGCTGGAGTTGCTCCTTTAAGAACAGGTAACATTGCAAAAAGTAGAACAATTCCCCCATTAAGTGATTGGATCCCCCAGATCTTTCATAGATCTTAGTGATATTACTGACTGGAGTTTCCAGAGCGCTGGATTCAGGGCAGTCCTAGTGCTGACTGAGCCGTGCGCCTCCATCTATAGTTCTGTAGTGGTAGGTGGTGGAGCCGCTCGTTCCTCTGCATTGTTCGCAGTGAAATAAACTTTCCATTGTCAGGATAGACGCTGAGATGACGTCTAGTCGGTTGTGTGGCGCAGGTCTCCTGGCAGTGTGCTCCGGGCGCGCGCTCCGGCCTATCACAGGGGCAGCACCTGCACGTCTGCAAACATCCTCAGCCAATAGCCGGGAGACGGATGTCAGAGGCTGCAGATCGTTGCACTGCATTCACTGCAGAAGGTCTCAGTAGTTTGATTTGCAGATGAATGGCCACTTCCCCGGTGCATATGGCCACACCTGCACCTGAGTGTTGATGTACTTGCTGCTGGCAAGCGTGGGTGATATTTCTACTTCCCTGGTGAGTCCTGGAGCTGCAGCAGTCGGCTAGTGTCCTCTTTAGTATTTGAAGGAGGACGGTGTTTCTCTGAGTCTACTCAAGCTAGGTTTCCCCTTGTTTTATGTATCCTGTCTTTAGCGGTAGTGGGGATTGTCTAGCACTCATCCTGTCCTTCCCGATACAGGGCTTATCGTCAGGGTCAGGCAGGGATTATGTATCCTGCTCGGTGATTGGTGCGGAACCTATGTAGGTAAGATAGGGCAGACAGGGTGACATTAGATCTGTCTAGGGGTCTCCACTCCACCATTCCCTAGTGTATGGTTCCCTTTTCCTTATCCCTTCATGTTGCACATAGCCTTTCCTTCTTGTTACATGATGGAGACGTTTGATATTTAAGGCACCCTCCATTATTGGGAAGTACTTTAGCAACTTTAGTAATCAGTGTGTTTTCTGTTGCTTAGTTGTAAGGTCCCTGTACCTGTGCTCCCTTAGCTTGATCCTGTCCATCATGTTTGCCCTGTTTGAACCTGATCATGTGCCTCCTTCTGTAACCTGCTCCTGAGCCCATCCTGCATCTACCAGAACCTGATCCATCTTGTATGCACCTATATCACTACCCTCACCAGTGCAGTCTGAACCTGCACCTGTGTGATCCTGTACCCGAGTCCGTCCTGTGTTCCTGACCGTATCGTGTCTGTTTTCTATCCGGTACCTGTCCTTTTACCAGCCATAGAGTCCTGATCCAGAACTTATTCTGTCTTTATGTGGTGCTCTGCTTAGAAATTCATACTGATGGCTTCTGACAGGTCACTGATCCCTCACTAACCTGCCTCCTATTTTACATACTGAATATAATATGTTTTAAAAAAAATAAATGCACATTCAGCAGGCAGGTGCTGGCGGTGATGCCTGCGCTGTAGCATGATCGCATCTATAATACCCATTTAATCATTTTATGTAATTAATATGTAAGCAGAGCACCACACAAAGAGCCCCACTCACAGACCGCCCCGAAGCACGAGAATCTCATTAACTGAAAATTGTAAATAAAGATTAAACAAAACCACAAGACGGATTTCATCACCAGGTATCATTTTAATCAGTATAATGATGCCGACCTGACACTGTGTGTAGGTTACTGTGCACAATCCTGCTGGCAGGTTCTGTTTAAATCATGTCGATCAGAGGGGCACTGACCATTCAGAAGCTCTTCCCTTTTCTCTGGCCAAGTTGGATTACACGTAACTATAATAAACAAATCTGGACGACCATATATGTGAACATATGTCATGGCGTCCTGAGCGAACTCGTGCATATGTCAGGGATGTCCTGTAAATGTAGCCAGTAAAATAACCATTCCCCCAATGTCCATCACGTTGCCATGATTGGCAATAGCATTTCTTAAATTAAACAACCACCACAAGACGGATTTCATCAACCAAGGTAACATTTTAATCAGTATAACGGCGCCGAGCTGACACTGTCTGTAGGTTACTGTGCACAATCCTGCTGACAGGTTCACTTTAAATCCTGTCCATTAGAGAGACCCTGCTTCGGCTGTACTGTATGTACAAAAGACGCTCGCTCTCCACCTTGGCATACGTATCATATAAATTTATGAAAAAGTTGCCTACACTGTTGTCTGATCATTATTTGGTAGTTGTAGACGTCCATAGCTGATATTTTATTCGTTGGTTTATTGATCGGCCTAGCAGTGTTGGGATCAGTCGGCGTTAGATTATAGTGATCGCCATCTTGGCCATTCCACAATATTATAGGATATTGCAGAGCGTCATATGATCTATGTGTTTCCGTAATACGCTGAAGATATTCGCTTCGTCGCTGAATAATTATATCTCGGCTTAGAAAGTCCCGTCCAACCATTACAATAGCTACTTTGTTAACACTGAGAGAATTAAATCGCCTTCTGTGCTCACCAACCGGTGTCTTGTCTGCTCTTATTACACCCTGATATTCCGCACTTGACATTCTCTCTAAGGCCATGTTCACGCGTTGCGGTTTTTACCGCGGATCCGCAGCGTTTTTGACGCTGTGGATCGGCAGCAGTTTTCCATGCGGTCTACAGTACCATGTAAACCTATGGAAAACCAAATCTGTTGTGCACATGCTGCGGAAAAAAACGCGTGGAAACGCAGCGGTGTTTTTTCCGCAGCATGTCAATTTTTTCTGCGGAACTGCAGCGTTTCTGCACCCATTGACTTGCATTGAGTAGGGCACTTCCGCAGCAAAACCACAGATGTAAAAAAGATCTGCGGTTTAGCTGAGGAGGAAACGCTGCAGTTCGGGAGGAGGGGAAGAGTGTGGGCGGTGACTGTGTGCATGTGTGTGGGCGGGCGGGGTCTGCAAGCTCTTCGTGCCGGGTCTGTGGGCTGTCCGGGGGACTGCAGCCTCTCCGTGCCGGGTCTGCGGGCTGTCCGGGTGGTTTGCGGGCTGTCCGGGTGGTCTGCGGGCTGTCTGTGCCAGCTCTGTGGGCTGTCCGGGTGGTCTGCGGGCTGTCCAGGTGGTCTACGGGCTGTCTGGGGGGTCTGCGGCCTGTCCGGGGGGGGGGGGGTCTGCGGCCTGTCCGGGGGGGGGTCTGCGGCCTGGCCGGGTGTGTGTGGCACTGTGTGTGTCATTGTGTGTGTGCAGCCACAAGGAAAAGAATAGCCTATGCATAAATAAGCGCACACCTAAATATATAAGAAACACAATCTTTATTATAGACATAAACAAGGACAAAAACACATAAATCCATTAAAATCAATTAAAACCATGTGGAAAAAACCACCCTTCCCCCTGAGAGAATGATATGACCAAAGTGAGGTCTAATCCCGCATACAAAAGTATACACCAAAATCACACACTATAGCATATGGATATAGACAAGTGCAATACAATAACATATAACTGATACCTATCCAGCAATATAGCGCACATGGGGCGTCCCTGTCATAATCAATCATAAACCATAAAGGAACAAATAATAACAATTGCTAAAGGACCCTAAATGCAGAAATATTGGTTGCTAAAACTAGCAGCAGCAAAATATCCATATAGCTGGGCATGAAAATACATCCACAAAGAAAGAGGATATGGGGTCACAAAATATAGTGAATAAATAGTGCTACCCAAGAGGGCGCTATAGGATCCCCAAATCCGTCTAAGAAAAGATCCGAGCAATGTGCCAGTATCGGGAATGCCTAGAGCTCAAAGACATACCCTAAACGCCATGGAGAATGCGGGAAGCCTCCAACAAGTAAGGAAGCAAAAAGCATCAGGGGGAGGGAGTGGGGAGAAGTCCCACGCGTATCGCTGCCTCTGTGCAGCTTCGTCAGGGAATGAGCAGCAACGATATGTGTCAGCCTTATATACAAACAGTACCGTATCCTGTTGATTGCCACACCGGAAGGCCCCGTCCGGGGACCGGAAATGTAGGAAAGAGGAAGCGCGCACCCATCATATTCAGCCCCGGCTCTAATTAGTCCCAACTATGTGTCAGGACCGGCGCATGCGCTGACAGAGCCGGCAAAAAGGTAAATGGAGAGAGCGCAGGCGCGGTGTGCGGCCGCACAAAAAAGAGAGAGAGGGAAGGAGGAAAGTCCCAGGCCAATCGCAATCAGCGATTGTGCAGAAGAGGAGCCCCGGAATTCTAAATATATGGACAGATGGAGCCCAGGGGTACACTAGGATGGAGGACAAAGAAAGAAAAGAAGTATATACATATGCATACCATAAATGAAATGAAAAAACAAAGATATTTATATATAATAAGAATAATAATAATGAAAATAATAATAATAAATAAATAAATATGTCAAAAAGGAAAAGCACATGTATGTGCCAAATAACTATGATAAATCCTAAGCCTAGAAGAGGAGCAAAGAGGCGATTGTTATTATTATCATTATTTATGTATAAATCAATCAATACCCTATCCAAAAGGGATAGGAAGACATCCCCTACCTATAAGTAGGAAGATGTACCGGCCTCAATACATGCACATAAACATAATACAACATATAAACAAAATGCAAAACACATATAATAATGTGAAAACATGTATCCAAAAACCAATAAAATACATTTCCATTTGATATCAAAACAAACAGAACATATGGTAATCAAGACATACGGATATATGTCCCAAAGAATAGAATAGAGGGCCAATATCCACAAATGTCTATATTTCTCAAATGCCTCTCCATTCCTTGTATAACATTATACTTCAATCCAGATCCAGTCTTCTAATTCCGTCCATAATACAAATCCCTTGTTCCAATCCCAAAGCGCAATGTACTTGTCCTGGAATCCCGGTTCCAATCCCGGGGAACCAGATATAGGGAAATCCCTTTGTTCCAATCCAAAGTGCCACGTAAGTATCCATATTCTTTATAGTCTTTAATCCTGTCCTAGGAAACCAGTGTACAGGAGCTCCTCATTTAGGCCAAACGGGGAGATAGATTTTAGCCGAAAAATCCAGCGGGCTTCATGTTGCAGCAGTAATCTATGCCGGCTACCGCCTCTTTCATTGCCCTGGATTCTCTGCAGGCCAAAAAAATGGGTGTTAGTAGGTTTGCCTCCATGTTTCCTCATATAATGTGCTGCAACTGGCGTTAACATTTTGCCTTTCTTGGAGTCTGCATGGGCTAGGTTAATAGTTGAGAGATGTTTTTGTGCCCGCTTTCTCAGCTCCTGTGATGTCTGCCCTACATACACTTTCTGACATGGGCAAACAATAGCATAAATGACAGAACTTGTTTTGCAGTTGATATACTGAGCAAGAGAATGCTCCACATTATCACCAGGGTTAATAAAGAAATCCCTGGTGGGAAGCATATATGGACATACATTACATTCACCGCAGGGGAACGACCCCCTGAGGCGAATCCCACGATTGAGCCTAATCACCGGACGCGAGAAATGGCTTCTCGTAACAATATCCCGTAAGTTAGGAGCCCTTCTAGCCGTCATAAGAGGTCTAGAGCTGACACAAGAAGATGTTTGGGCATCCGAAGTTAGGATGTCCCAGTTTTGATTTAAGATGTTTCTCACCTGGCTCCAATTTGTACTATACTCCGTGATGAATCTCACTGAGGAGTCCTGTAGGCGGGGACGCGATGTTAGGAGGGCCTCCTGATTAAGGGTCCTGGCACGTTGGAAGGCAGTGGAAACAGTTCTCTTAGGGTATCCCCTCCCATATAATCTCCTGGTCAAATCCTTTGCCTGTTCTCTGAAACTTGCATCTGTTGTACAATTTCGCCGGGTACGTAGAAACTGTCCCACAGGTATTCCAGTCCGCGTGTGGTGAGGGTGAAAACTCTGATATTGTAACAAGTTATTCGTGGCCGTTGGCTTACGGTATAAATCCGTGAACAGTTTCTCCCCATCGACTCCCACTCGAAGGTCCAAAAAGATAGCTGAATTCGGGGAAAAAGAGGATGTTAAGAAAATATTTAATGAATTTTCATTAAGCTCCCTCAAAAATTGGGTACAAGAAGCTTCGGTCCCCACCCAAATGAAAAAAATGTCATCCAAAAAACGATGCCAATACTTAATGTGATTAAGATAACCCTGCGAACTAAAGACCATCGTCTCCTCCCACCAACCCAAAAAGATGTTTGCGTATGCCGGCGCGCATCGCGCACCCATGGCCACGCCCGATACTTGCTTATAATACGTCCTGTCAAACAGGAAGTAGTTATGATGTAACACAAAGTAAAGGAGGTCCAAGATAAAAGAATCATGGAGGCGATTAGAGCCCTCCAATTTATTAAGGAAGTAAGAGAGTGCCTGAATACCATGGGTATGAGCGATATTTGAATAAAGCGACTCCACGTCACATGTCACTAACAACTCCTGGCCTGTTAAGGTGATGTTACGGCAAACACTAATAAAGTGAGATGTATCTTTAATATAAGCTGGTAATGCCGAGGCAATGGGTTGAATGAAGTAATCAATATAGGTACATACCCGTTCGCTCATACTTCCTATACTGGACACAATTGGTCTTCCTGGTGGCTTTTGGATGTTCTTATGCACCTTGGGCAAAAGGTAAAAGGTAGGGGTAACTGGGTTATCCACCCACATAAATCTCTTTTCACTTGGGGAAATTATTCCCATAGAGGTTGCCCGATCAATCAAATTATGTAATCTCTCCAAAAAGATTCCAGTAGGATCCGATGGCAATCTCATATAGAATCTCTGATCCCCCAATTGTCTGTTGGCTTCTTCAAGGTACATATTGGATGGCCACAGAACTACATTCCCCCCCTTGTCTGCTTCTCTTATAATGATGGAATCATTGTTTTTCAGGGACCTAATGGCCCTTCTCTCTTGAAACGAGAGATTATAAGTAAAGCCAAAGCTTTGTGGGAGCCGCAGGATGTCCCTTTTAGCCGATTCAAAGAAAAATTTAACCGCTGGTACCAACGAAAAAGATGGGGCAGAGGAGGACTTAGTTCTTAATGGGAACTTTCTCCTACCTGTTGTTACAGTATTCTCCTCCAAAAGGTCCAGGAGATCCCGAAAAACCTGTTGATCCTCAATGGAAGTAGTTTGAAGGGCTTCCGGTTGCTTGTGAATTACCTGAAAAATCAATTTCCTACAGAATAAATACAGATCCTTGATTAGGTCAAACTTATCTGTAGTTCGGGTGGGAGAAAAAGAGAGACCTCTACGTAGAACAGAAAGCTCAGCTGGAGATAATACATAGTCCGATAGATTTATTACCTGCAAGGACGTATCCACTTGAGGCGAAAGGTTAGAACCAGTTACCAATGCTTGGTCTTGTGATTGTGCCGGTAGGGGGAATTGGGACCCCTCCGGTTGGTTTGACGTTTTCTGAGATTTCTTGCGCTTACCTCCGCGCCTGGTCCTATATCGAGGTCGCTGCCTCCTGAGGACAAAAAATCACTCGAACTGGTGGCATTAGTTGTAGTAGCCAGAGGAACTGGTATGTGGGCATGAGATGTTTGTTTAAACGGACGAGAGTTCCCCAAGTGTCTCCATCTGTAAGCCCTTTGGTTCTCAAAATCCTGACGATCCCTCTGGAATTTCTTTTGTTTACGATCCATAATTTCTTTTTCAAACTTGTCCAATATTTCTTTAAGTTTTTGTTTGAAGGGAATTACCAGCTGAGTCTCATCAAAAGCCATCAATTTATTTTCTAGGTCCTTAATATTTTGCTTGGTTACAGAAAAAAGCTGCCTATCATGCTCCACAAGCATATTAATAATAATGCTTGAACACTGCAGCAGTCCCTTTTCCCAGATACATTGAAATGCAGTTGACGGCTCCCATGCAGGAAAAATTTGGACCCGTAGACCACGTGGGACTATCCCAGTTTTAAGGTATTCCTCTAGTGTTCTGATGTTCCACCATAAACGGACCGCTAATTTATTAGCTATTGTGATATCCGTTGATAACCTAGTGAAATCTGAATCATTTACTAATGGGGCACTATTAGAAAATAGACCCGATGATTGGGTCTGCCAAATCGCCTCCCTAGCTTCCCAATCCATGACAGGATCTATCCGCAAAGGAACCAACAGGATAAACAATATGAAACAACAAAAATATATCCAAAAGACAATAATAACAAAAATAATTATTATCCAAAAGGGTACCCAATAGCCCCCATACTATATAGATAAGGATCAACAATAAATCCCGTGCCCCCTGAGACTAGAACACACCCCAATAGAAGTGGGGTGTAAAACAGGGATCAACAGGTCAAAGGATCACAGGTGCACTGCCTATATATAAATCATATATCTAAAGAAAAGTAATAAACATAACTAAATAAATTCTATAGGGTGCTGCAAAAATGCATAGAAACAGCATAGCCACAAGGAAAAGAATAGCCTATGCATAAATAAGCGCACACCTAAATATATAAGAAACACAATCTTTATTATAGACATAAACAAGGACAAAAACACATAAATCCATTAAAATCAATTAAAACCATGTGGAAAAAACCACCCTTCCCCCTGAGAGAATGATATGACCAAAGTGAGGTCTAATCCCGCATACAAAAGTATACACAAAAATCACACACTATAGCATATGGATATAGACAAGTGCAATACAATAACATATAACTGATACCTATCCAGCAATATAGCGCACATGGGGCGTCCCTGTCATAATCAATCATAAACCATAAAGGAACAAATAATAACAATTGCTAAAGGACCCTAAATGCAGAAATATTGGTTGCTAAAACTAGCAGCAGCAAAATATCCATATAGCTGGGCATGAAAATACATCCACAAAGAAAGAGGATATGGGGTCACAAAATATAGTGAATAAATAGTGCTACCCAAGAGGGCGCTATAGGATCCCCAAATCCGTCTAAGAAAAGATCCGAGCAATGTGCCAGTATCGGGAATGCCTAGAGCTCAAAGACATACCCTAAACGCCATGGAGAATGCGGGAAGCCTCCAACAAGTAAGGAAGCAAAAAGCATCAGGGGGAGGGAGTGGGGAGAAGTAACATAGTAACATAGTAACATAGTTAGTAAGGCCGAAAAAAGACATTTGTCCATCCAGTTCAGCCTATATTCCGTCATAATAAATCCCCAGATCTACGTCCTTTTACAGAACCTAATAATTGTATGATACAATATTGTTCTGCTCCAGGAAGACATCCAGGCCTCTCTTGAACCCCTCGACTGAGTTCGCCATCACCACCTCCTCAGGCAAGCAATTCCAGATTCTCACTGCCCTAACAGTAAAGAATCCTCTTCTATGTTGGTGGAAAAACCTTCTCTCCTCCAGACGCAAAGAATGCCCCCTTGTGCCCGTCACCTTCCTTGGTATAAACAGATCCTCAGCGAGATATTTGTATTGTCCCCTTATATACTTATACATGGTTATTAGATCGCCCCTCAGTCGTCTTTTTTCTAGACTAAATAATCCTAATTTCGCTAATCTATCTGGGTATTGTAGTTCTCCCATCCCCTTTATTAATTTTGTTGCCCTCCTTTGTACTCTCTCTAGTTCCATTATATCCTTCCTGAGCACCGGTGCCCAAAACTGGACACAGTACTCCATGTGCGGTCTAACTAGGGATTTGTACAGAGGCAGTATAATGCTCTCATCATGTGTATCCAGACCTCTTTTAATGCACCCCATGATCCTGTTTGCCTTGGCAGCTGCTGCCTGGCACTGGCTGCTCCAGGTAAGTTTATCATTAACTAGGATCCCCAAGTCCTTCTCCCTGTCAGATTTACCCAGTGGTTTCCCGTTCAGTGTGTAATGGTGATATTGATTCCTTCTTCCCATGTGTATAACCTTACATTTAGTCCCATGCGTATCGCTGCCTCTGTGCAGCTTCGTCAGGGAATGAGCAGCAACGATATGTGTCAGCCTTATATACAAACAGTACCGTATCCTGTTGATTGCCACACCGGAAGGCCCCGTCCGGGGACCGGAAATGTAGGAAAGAGGAAGCGCGCACCCATCATATTCAGCCCCGGCTCTAATTAGTCCCAACTATGTGTCAGGACCGGCGCATGCGCTGACAGAGCCGGCAAAAAGGTAAATGGAGAGAGCGCAGGCGCGGTGTGCGGCCGCACAAAAAAGAGAGAGAGGGAAGGAGGAAAGTCCCAGGCCAATCGCAATCAGCGATTGTGCAGAAGAGGAGCCCCGGAATTCTAAATATATGGACAGATGGAGCCCAGGGGTCTTGATTACCATATGTTCTGTTTGTTTTGATATCAAATGGAAATGTATTTTATTGGTTTTTGGATACATGTTTTCACATTATTATATGTGTTTTGCATTTTGTTTATATGTTGTATTATGTTTATGTGCATGTATTGAGGCCGGTACATCTTCCTACTTATAGGTAGGGGATGTCTTCCTATCCCTTTTGGATAGGGTATTGATTGATTTATACATAAATAATGATAATAATAACAATCGCCTCTTTGCTCCTCTTCTAGGCTTAGGATTTATCATAGTTATTTGGCACATACATGTGCTTTTCCTTTTTGACATATTTATTTATTTATTATTATTATTTTCATTATTATTATTCTTATTATATATAAATATCTTTGTTTTTTCATTTCATTTATGGTATGCATATGTATATATTTCTTTTCTTTCTTTGTCCTCCATCCTAGTGTACCCCTGGGCTCCATCTGTCCATATATTTAGAATTCCGGGGCTCCTCTTCTGCACAATCGCTGATTGCGATTGGCCTGGGACTTTCCTCCTTCCCTCTCTCTCTTTTTTGTGCGGCCGCACACCGCGCCTGCGCTCTCTCCATTTACCTTTTTGCCGGCTCTGTCAGCGCATGCGCCGGTCCTGACACATAGTTGGGACTAATTAGAGCCGGGGCTGAATATGATGGGTGCGCGCTTCCTCTTTCCTACATTTCCGGTCCCCGGACGGGGCCTTCCGGTGTGGCAATCAACAGGATACGGTACTGTTTGTATATAAGGCTGACACATATCGTTGCTGCTCATTCCCTGACGAAGCTGCACAGAGGCAGCGATACGCGTGGGACTTCTCCCCACTCCCTCCCCCTGATGCTTTTTGCTTCCTTACTTGTTGGAGGCTTCCCGCATTCTCCATGGCGTTTAGGGTATGTCTTTGAGCTCTAGGCATTCCCGATACTGGCACATTGCTCGGATCTTTTCTTAGACGGATTTGGGGATCCTATAGCGCCCTCTTGGGTAGCACTATTTATTCACTATATTTTGTGACCCCATATCCTCTTTCTTTGTGGATGTATTTTCATGCCCAGCTATATGGATATTTTGCTGCTGCTAGTTTTAGCAACCAATATTTCTGCATTTAGGGTCCTTTAGCAATTGTTATTATTTGTTCCTTTATGGTTTATGATTGATTATGACAGGGACGCCCCATGTGCGCTATATTGCTGGATAGGTATCAGTTATATGTTATTGTATTGCACTTGTCTATATCCATATGCTATAGTGTGTGATTTTGGTGTATACTTTTGTATGCGGGATTAGACCTCACTTTGGTCATATCATTCTCTCAGGGGGAAGGGTGGTTTTTTCCACATGGTTTTAATTGATTTTAATGGATTTATGTGTTTTTGTCCTTGTTTATGTCTATAATAAAGATTGTGTTTCTTATATATTTAGGTGTGCGCTTATTTATGCATAGGCTATTCTTTTCCTTGTGGCTATGCTGTTTCTATGCATTTTTGCAGCACCCTATAGAATTTATTTAGTTATGTTTATTACTTTTCTTTAGATATATGATTTATATATAGGCAGTGCACCTGTGATCCTTTGACCTGTTGATTGTGTGTGTGCAGGCATCGTCCAATGGGACTACAAGTCCCATCGGTCTATGCTTGCTACAGTGACAGTGATTTACACATTAGCCAATGACGGGACAGTAGTAGTCCCATCGTCCGGCTAATGTGTTGAATGTATAAAAAAAACAAACCTACAACATGCAACATACATGCAGCATACATGCAACATGCATGCAACATGCATGATATATATATATATATATGTATATATATTTGTATATATATACATATATATATATATATATATATATATATATATATATATATATATATATATATATATATATATATAGGAGAAACAAGAGTAACCAGGTGCACTAAGTAAAAATATATTTTATTGAAAGTTCAAAAATACCAAATAACCACAAATTATCACCAAAAACAACCATAGAAAAAGATACATCAACAGAAAAAGAGATAGAAAAGCCAGGGGGCCACTAATTGCAACTGCCCGATTGATAATAATAATTATTATTATTATTATTTATTATTATAGCGCCATTTATTCCATGGCGCTTTACATGTGAGGAGGGGTATACATAATAAAACAAGTACAATAATCTTGAAAAATACAAGTCACAACTGGTACAGGAGGAGAGAGGACCCTGCCCGCGAGGGCTCACAATCTACAAGGGATGGGTGAGGATACAGTAGGTGAGGGTAGAGCTGGCCGTGCAGCGGTTTGGTCAATCGGTGGTTACTGCAGGTTGTAGGCTTGTCGGAAGAGGTGGGTCTTCAGGTTCTTTTTGAAGGTTTCGATGGTAGGCGAGAGTCTGATATGTTGTGGTAGAGCATTCCAGAGTAGGGGGGATGCACGAGAGAAATCTTGTATGCGATTGTGGGAAGAGGAGATAATAGGGGAGTAGAGAAGGAGATCTTGTGAGGATCGGAGGTTGCGTGCAGGAAAGTACCGGGAGACGAGGTCACAGATGTATGGAGGAGACAGGTTGTGGATGGCTTTATATGTCATGGTTAGGCTTTTGTACTGGAGTCTCTGGGTGATGGGGAGCCAGTGCAGGGATTGACAGAGGGGAGAGGCCGGGGAATAGCGGGGGGACAGGTGGATTAGTCGGGCAGCAGAGTTTAGAATAGATTGGAGGGGTGCAAGAGTGTTAGAGGGGAGGCCACAGAGCAGGAGGTTACAGTAGTCAAGGCGGGAGATGATGAGGGCATGGACTAGGGTTTTTGCAGATTCTTGGTTTAGGAATGTGCGGATCCGTGAAATATTTTTGAGTTGGAGGCGGCAGGAAGTGGAAAGGGTTTGGATATGTGGTTTAAAGGAGAGATCAGTGTCAAGGATTACCCCAAGACAGCGGGCTTGTGGGACTGGGGAGAGTGGGCAGCCGTTTACTGTAATGGATAGGTTCGTTGGGGAGATCGCGTGAGATGGGGGAAAGATGATGAATTCTGTTTTGTCCATGTTAAGTTTTAGAAATCTAGTGGAGAAGAAGGATGAAATAGCGGACAGACATTGAGGGATTCTGGTTAGTAGGGAGGTGATATCTGGTCCAGAGATGTAGATCTGTGTGTCGTCAGCATAGAGATGATACTGAAAGCCGTGAGATTCTATGAGCTGTCCCAGGCCAAAGGTGTAGATGGAGAAGAGCAGGGGTCCTAGAACTGAACCTTGCGGGACTCCGACAGATAGGGGGCGAGGTGAGGAGGTGGTGTGTGAGTGGGAGACGCTGAATGTACGGTCAGTTAGGTATGATGAGATCCAGGATAGGGCCAATTCTGTGATGCCAAGGGATGAGAGGGTCTGCAGCAGCAGGGAATGGTCCACTGTGTCAAAGGCAGAGGACAGGTCCAGGAGGAGGAGGACAGAGTAGTGTCGCTTGCTCTTGGCGGTTAATAGGTCATTGGTGACCTTAGTTAGGGCAGTTTCAGTGGAGTGGTGTGACCGGAAGCCTGATTGAAAGCGGTCGAAGAAGGAGCAGGAAGATAGATGGGAGGACAGTTCAATATGGACATGTTGTTCCAGTAGTTTTGAGGCAAAGGGGAGAAGCGATATAGGGCGATAGCTAGATACAGAGGATGGGTCAAGAGAGGGCTTTTTGAGGATAGGTGTGATTGTGGCATGTTTAAAGCTTGAGGGGAAAATGCCAGTTGTTAGTGATAGGTTAAAGAGATGGGTTAGGGTTGGGATGAAGACTGTGGTGAGGTTTGGGATGAAGTGGGATGGGAGTGGGTCAAGTGCACAGGTGGTGAGATGCGATCTTGAGAGTAGAGTGGAGAGTCCGTCTTCTGTAATGGTGGAGAAGTTGGTTTTGGAGGTGGAGGGCTGGGTAGTTGGGAGGAAGGGTTCTGGGGGTTGTTTACTAAAATTGTCTCTGATGTTCTCAATTTTCTGCTTGAAAAATGAGGCGAAGTCTTCAGCTGAGATGAGTGGGGAGGGAGGAGGTGCTGGGGGACGGAGGAGAGAGTTGAAGGTGTTGAATAACTGTTTGGGGTTGTGAGACAGGGAGGATATGAGAGATGAGAAGTAGGTTTGTTTTGCTGTGGCGAGCATGGTTTTGAAAGCAGTGAGGGACTGTTTGAATGCGATGAAGTGCTCGATGGAGTGGGATCTTTTCCATCTGCGCTCAGCAGCTCTGGAAGCTCGCCTCAGTTCTTTTGTCATGCTGGTGTGCCAGGGTTGTCTGTTGATTTTGCGAGCTTTGGTATGTGTGAGAGGGGCAAGAGATTCCAAAGCTGCAGCTATTGTGGTGTTATATAGAGTGGCAGCATCATCCGCATTGTGTAGGGAGCTTATGTCTGTGAGAGGGAGGAGGGATTCAGAGAGTGAGTGAAGATCAAGGTGTTTAAGATTTCTGCGAGGGTGTGAGAGTTTGTGGGGTGGGGGTTGTAGACAAGGAGTGGAAAGGGAAGAGAATGTAAGTAGGTTGTGGTCAGAAAGAGGAAGAGGTGAGTTTGAGAGGTTAGATAGGGAGCAGAGGCGAGTGAGAATGAGGTCCAGTGTGTGACCATCTTTGTGGGTGGCTGTAGAAGACCATTGAGTGAGGCCAAAGGAGGAAGTGAGAGATAGAAGTTTAGTGGCAGCTGAGAGGGAAGTGTCAATGGGGATGTTGAAGTCGCCCATGATGATAGTGGGGATGTCAGCGGCGAGGAAGTGGAGTAGCCAGGTGGTGAAGTGGTCGAAGAAGGTGGTGGCTGGCCCTGGGGGACGGTAGATGACAGCCAGTTGGAGGTTGGAGGGGGAGTAGATGCGCACAGAGTGCACCTCAAAGGAAGGGAGGATAACAGAGGGTGGCAGTGGGATTGGGGTGAAGGAGCAGTTATCTGACAGGAGAAAACCAACTCCTCCGCCATGCTTGCTGCTGGGGCGGGGTGTGTGAGAAAGGTGGAAGCCACCGTAAGAGAGTGCCGCAGGGGAGGCTGTGTCAGAAGGGGTGAGCCAGGTTTCAGTGATGCCGAGGAAGGAGAGTTTGTTATTGATAAAGAGGTCATGGATAAATGGAAGTTTATTGCAGACAGAGCGTGCGTTCCATAGTTCTCCAGATAGGGAAATTGGGGGAGTGGGGGCTGGATGAATGGGTATGAGGTTACTGTGGTTGCGAGGACGTGTAGAGGATCGTGGCAGGGGATTAGAAATGAGTGTGGGGATGTGATGAGGAGGGCCAGGATTTGGGGATATGTCGCCAGCAATGAGGAGCAGCAGACAGAGCGTTAGAAGGTGTGAGCTGGATAGGTCATGATGTGGCCGTGTGTGCCTGGCGAGAAAGGATTGTATGTGGAGGAATAGTTCTGTGGAGGAGGTGAGATGACTGGGGAGGATGGAGGGAGAAATGACTAGTTCTTTACTGGGTGGAGGGACTACAGGAGTTAGGAAGAAATAAAGTAGTATGGGGGTGAATGTGAAAAGAAACCGAAACATTATAGTGGTTTTCTATTCCTTTCCCTTCCAGTCAATTCCAGTCCAATTCTAGTCTAATTCATAGCAATTAAAAAACTGCAATTTAAAAATGCAATTTCTAAGATGGTCAGACACGTCTGGTCAGACTCATGGCTATGAATTTATGGGCACCTAAGGGCTCACAGCTGAGAGGGAGGATGTGGGCGTGTGTGTCTAGAGCACATGTTCACAGTTAAGCCAGGTCATAAAGAGGGGGTGGGGTAGATGGCCACTCAGGTATGCAAGCAAGAAGCAAGGGAAGTGAAATACGAATGGATAGAAAACAATGGGTAAGCAAAGCATACCAGGTGGGAATTATATGCAGTTCACATAAACACACATTGCAGGAAAGGCAGAGTAGATGGACAGCAGCATACCAGGTGGGAATTATATGCAGTTCACATAAACACACATTGCAGGAAAGGCAGAGTAGATGGACAGCAGCATACCAGGTGGGAATTATATGCAGTTCACATAAACACACATTGCAGGAAAGGCAGAGTAGATGGACAGCAGCATACCAGGTGGGAATTATATGCAGTTCACATAAACACACATTGCAGGAAAGGCAGAGTAGATGGACAGCAGCATACCAGGTGGGAATTATATGCAGTTCACATAAACACACATTGCAGGAAAGGCAGAGTAGATGGACAGCAGCATACCAGGTGGGAATTATATGCAGT
Source organism: Ranitomeya imitator (assembly GCF_032444005.1). Lineage (NCBI taxonomy): Eukaryota > Metazoa > Chordata > Amphibia > Anura > Dendrobatidae > Ranitomeya > Ranitomeya imitator. The sequence continues at coordinate 322,182,374 of NC_091283.1, forward strand.
TCACATAAACACACATTGCAGGAAAGGCAGAGTAGATGGACAGCAGCATACCAGGTGGGAATTATATGCAGTTCACATAAACACACATTGCAGGAAAGGCAGAGTAGATGGACAGCAGCATACCAGGTGGGAATTATATGCAGTTCACATAAACACACATTGCAGGAAAGGCAGAGTAGATGGACAGCAGCATACCAGGTGGGAATTATATGCAGTTCACATAAACACACATTGCAGGAAAGGCAGAGTAGATGGACAGCAGCATACCAGGTGGGAATTATATGCAGTTCACATAAACACACATTGCAGGAAAGGCAGAGTAGATGGACAGCAGCATACCTGTGGGTAGACAAAACAGCTTGATTAGAGGATACAGGTGGTGATGAGGATGATGAAAGTACAGCAGTGATGAATGCTCAAATGCCCCATGGAATTCTAGTCTAATTCATAGCAATTAAAAAACTGCAATTTAAAAATGCAATTTCTAAGATTGTCAGACACGTCTGGTCAGACTCATGGCTATGAATTTAAGAATTTAAGAATTTATGAATAACCAGTAGTATTAGTCTAAAGTGCTTGTGCAATAATATGGAGCATGGTAAGAGAACTCCTCCAACAAGGGATATTCAAGTCACTACATCCAATCAAAAAAAACCAAAAATAAAACCGTTAAGGAATGAGAAAACTTTCCACGGGCAGAAGCAGGGAGACCCTAGGCCGGTGTTAGATCACCCCGACGCACGTTTTGCGTGTTCAATCCCCAGCTTTATCAGGAGAAAATACAGAAATATAGCAGCAAGGACCTTTTATGGTCACATGGGGAGTCACATGGTACAATTGAGGCCAATCAGTCCGGTTAGAAGCAGCGCATGCGCAGCGCGTCCCCCAGGTCCTGGAAGGTACATCTCGGCATCATGTGTTACTGCGTGGGGAGGGGAATTGTCCCCGTGCGTTCGAGCAAGATGAAGAGATGCGTCGATGTCCACCAGGGGGCGGGAGTTGCGGTACACATTCGTACAACCACTGTGCCACCAATGTAGGATCCAAGTAACCATTTCGGTGCCATAATGTTACAATCAGATGGCTTAATTGATCAAAAAAACACATCAATCTTAGACCTATACTATTTAAAAACGTCACACATATATGCCAAAGTGGATAATAAAATATCATAATGACTCAGTGCATAAATCACATGTTCAGATATCTAGATGTCGCTAGCACCGTCAGCCAATTGTAAACATAAGATGAACGATACGTCTGTAGTTTCAATGTCCGTGAAAGATCACAGAATCAGTCCTGCTGCAGAAATTATAGAAAAAAAAAATAAAAAGAATTAAAATACACATAAAAAACTAACTAACTAGCACCATGCATGGGGGAATATGGAAAGAACGGAGAGATCTCAGAAGTCCCAGAAGAGCAGAGGCATATTAAAGATTTATTATCACAATAAATCATAGAAAAGATGCAAATGATAATGACTCATTTAGACCCCTAGGAGTCAGGATATCTAGTAACACAATCTATTTTGCTTCAACTAGGGCAAGAATTGTTTTATAAACCAAATCCGCTGTGCACATGCTGCGGAAAAAAACACGCAGAAACGCAGCGTTGTTTTTTCCGCAGCATGTCAATTCTTTGTGCAGAGCTGCAGTGTGCAGTGTTTCTGCACCCATTGACTTGCATTGAGTCGGGCACTTCCGCAGCAAAATCGCAGATGTAAATAAATCTGCAGTTTAGCTGAGGAGGAAACACTGCAGTTCAGGAGGGGGGAAGAGTGTGGGCGGAGTGTGGGTAGTGACTGTGTGTATGTGTGTGTGTGGGCAGAGTCTGCACGCTCGCTGAGACGGGTCTGTGGGCTGTCCGGGTGGTCTGCGGGCTGTCTGGGTCGTCTGCGGGCTGTCCAGGTGGTCTGCGGGCTGTTCAGGTCGTCTGTGGGCTGTCTTGGTGGTTTGCGGGCTTTTCGTGCCGGGTCTGCGGGCTGTCCGGGTGTTCTGCGGGCTGTCAGGGTGTGTGTGGCACTGTGTGTGTGTGTGTGTGTGTGCAGGCATTGTCCAATGGGACTACAAGTCCCATCGGGCTATGCCTGCTACAGTGACAGTGACTGACACATTAGCCAATGATGGGACAGTAGTAGTCCCATCATCCAGCTAATGTGTTGAATGTATAAAAAAAACCACAAACATACAACATACATACAACATATTACATACAACATACATACAACATGCATACTACATACATACGTACAACATACTACACACATGCAACATACTACATACATGCAACATACATGCAACATACATAGTAACATAGTTAGTAAGGCCGAAAAAAGACATTTGTCCATCCAGTTCAGCCTATATTCCATCATAATAAATCCCCAGATCTACGTCCTTCTACAGAACCTAGTAATTGTATGATACAATATTGTTCCGCTCCAGGAAGACATCCAGGCCTCTCTTGAACCCCTCGAGTGAGTTCGCCATCACCACCTCCTCAGGCAAGCGATTCCAGATTCTCACTGCCCTAACAGTAAAGAATCCTCTTCTATGTTGGTGGAAAAACCTTCTCTCCTCCAGACGCAAAGAATGCCCCCTTGTGCCCGTCACCTTCCTTGGTATAAACAGATCCTCAGCGAGATATTTGTATTGTCCCCTTATATACTTATACATGGTTATTAGATCGCCCCTCAGTCGTCTTTTTTCTAGACTAAATAATCCTAATTTCGCTAATCTATCTGGGTATTGTAGTTCTCCCATCCCCTTTATTAATTTTGTTGCCCTCCTTTGTACTCTCTCTAGTTCCATTATATCCTTCCTGAGCACCGGTGCCCAAAACTGTACACAGTACTCCATGTGCGGTCTAACTAGGGATTTGTACAGAGGCAGTATAATGCTCTCATCATGTGTATCCAGACCTCTTTTAATGCACCCCATGATCCTGTTTGCCTTGGCAGCTGCTGCCTGGCACTGGCTGCTCCAGGTAAGTTTATCATTAACTAGGATCCCCAAGTCCTTCTCCCTGTCAGATTTCCCCAGTGGTTTCCCGTTCAGTGTGTAATGGTGATATTGATTCCTTCTTCCCATGTGTATAACCTTACATTTATCATTGTTAAACCTCATCTGCCACCTTTCAGCCCAAGTTTCCAACTTATCCAGATCCATCTGTAGCAGAATACTATCTTCTCTTGTATTAACTGCTTTACATAGTTTTGTATCATCTGCAAATATCGATATTTTACTGTGTAAACCTTGTACCAGATCATTAATGAATATGTTGAAGAGAACAGGTACCAATACCGACCCCTGCGGTACCCCACTGGTCACAGTGACCCAGTTAGAGACTATACCATTTATAACCACCCTCTGCTTTCTATCACTAAGCCAGTTACTAACCCATTTACACACATTTTCCCCCAGACCAATCATTCTCATTTTGTGTACCAACCTCTTGTGCGGCACGGTATCAAACGCTTTGGAAAAATCGAGATATACCACGTCCAATGACTCACCGTGGTCCAGCCTATAGCTTACCTCTTCATAAAAACTAATTAGATTGGTTTGAAAAGAGCGATTTCTCATAAACCCATGCTGATATGGAGTTAAACAGTTATTCTCATTGAGATAATCCAGAATAACATCCTTCAGAAACCCTTCAAATATTTTATCAACAATAGAGGTTAGACTTACTGGCCTATAATTTCCAGGTTCACTTTTAGAGCCCTTTTTGAATATTGGCACCACATTTGCTGTGCGCCAATCCTGCGGAACAGACCCCGTCGCTATAGAGTCCCTAAAAATAAGAAATAATGGTTTATCTATTACATTACTTAGTTCTCTTAGTACTCATACATGCAACATACATGCAACATACTACATACATGCAACATACTACAGACATGCAACATACTACGTGCATGCAACATACTACATGCATGCATGCAACATACTACATGCATGCAACATGCAACATACTACATGCATGCAACATGCAACATACTACATGCATGCAACATACTACATGCATGCAACATACTACATGCATGCAACATACTACATACATGCAACATACTACATACATCCAGGGTGGCTGGGGGCTGGTATTTGTAGTGGGGGGGGGGGCAATATCCATGGCCCCTCTCTAGGCTATGAATATCAGCCCGCAGCTGTCTGCGTAGCCTTTCTGGCTATAAAATATAGGGGGGCCCCACGTCATATTTTTTTGGGTCCCTCTTGTTGTGAATTCTGTGGCAGGGCTCCCTCCTGTGGTCACAAGTGGTACTTCGGTTGGTTCTCTCTGTGAGCTTCTGTTGGTGGAGGAAAGTGGTACTGCGGCTTCTGAGTTTCCTTCCTCAGGTGATGTGTTGAAGTCGTTAGGTGTTTCTCTATTTAACTCTACCTAGTGCTTTGATCCTGGCCTCCAGTCAATGTTCTAGTATTGGACCTGTCTCCTCCTGGATCGTTCCTGTGGCCTGCTGCTCTGCATAGCTAAGTTATTCTTTGCTATTTGTTGCTGTTTTTTCTGTCCAGCTTGTCAATTTGTTTTTTCTGCTTGCTGGAAGCTCTGGGACGCAGAGGGTGTACCTCCGTGCCGTTAGTTCGGTACGGAAGGTCTTTTTGCCCCCTTTGCGTGGTTATTTGTAGGGTTTTGTGTTGACCGCAAAGTTACCTTTCCTATCCTCGCTCTGTTCAGAAAGTCGGGCCTCACTTTGCTAAATCTATTTCATTACTACGTTTGTCTTTTCATCTTAACTCACAGTCATTATATGTGGGGGGCTGCCTTTTCCTTTGGGGTATTTCTCTGAGGCAAGGTAGGCTTATTTTCTATCTTCAGGCTAGCTAGTTTCTCAGGCCGTGCCGAGTTGCATAGGCAGCGTTAGGCGCAATCCACGGCTGCCTCTAGTGTGGTTGGATAGGATCAGGGATTGCCGTCAACAGAGTTCCCACGTTTCAGAGCTCGTTCTTGTTTTTGGGGTATTTGCCAGGTCACTGTGTGTGCGCTGACCTCTATGTCCATTGTGGTACTGAATTACCTTTCATGACAGTACTGGAGGCCAAAAGTACTAATGATTCTCAATAGAGGGAAAAAAGAAGTTCTGAGACCATTTTTTTTTCTTTGCACTGTGTTTTGCCTTTTTTTTCCCCTAGACATTTGGGTGGTTCAGGACACAGGTGTAGCAATGGACATTAAAGGTCTGTCTGCATGTGTGGATCAGCTCACGACAAGAGTACAAAATATTCAAGACTTTGTGGTTCAGAATTCTATGTTAGAACCGAGAATCCCTATTCCTGATTTGTTTTTTGGAGATAGAACTAAATTTCTGAGTTTCAAAAATAATTGTAAACTATTTCTGGCTTTGAAACCTCGCTCCTCTGGTGGCCCAGTTCAACAAGTTAGGATCGTTATTTCTTTTTTGCGTCGCGATCCTCAGGACTGGGCATTTTCCCTTGCGCCAGGGGATCCTGCATTAAGTAATATCGATGCATTTTTCCTGGCGCGCGGATTGCTGTACGATGAGCCTAATTCTGTGGATCAGGCAGAGAAGAATTTGCTGGCTCTGTGTCAGGGTCAGGATGAAATAGAAGTATATTGTCAGAAATTTAGAAAGTGGTCCGTACTCACTCAATGGAATGAAGGTGCGCTCGCAGCTATTTTCAGAAAAGGTCTCTCTGAAGCCCTTAAAGATGTCATGGTGGGATTTCCCATGCCTGCTGGTCTGAATGAGTCTATGTCTTTGGCCATTCAGATCGGTCGACGCTTGCGCGAGCGTAAATCTGTGCACCATTTGGCGGTATTACCTGAGCTTAAAACTGAGCCTATGCAGTGCAATAGGACTTTGACCAGAGTTGAACGGCAAGAACACAGACGTCTGAATGGGCTGTGTTTCTACTGTGGTGATTCCACTCATGCTATCTCTGATTGTCCTAAGCGCACTAAGCGGTTCGCTAGGTCTGCCACTATTGGTATGGTACAGTCAAAATTTCTTCTGTCTGTTACCTTGATCTGCTCTTTGTCATCGTATTCTGTCATGGCATTTGTGGACTCAGGCGCTGCTCTGAATTTGATGGACTTGGAGTATGCTAGGCGTTGTGGGTTTTTCTTGGAGCCCTTGCAGTGTCCTATTCCATTGAGAGGAATTGATGCTACGCCTTTGGCCAAGAATAAGCCTCAGTACTGGACCCAGCTGACCATGTGCATGGCTCCTACACATCAGGAGGTTATTCGCTTTCTGGTGTTGCATAATTTGCATGATGTGGTCGTGTTGGGGTTGCCATGGCTACAAGTCCATAATCCAGTTTTAGATTGGAAATCCATGTCTGTGTCCAGCTGGGGTTGTCAGGGGGTACATGGTGATGTCCCATTCCTGACTATTTCATCATCCACCCCTTCTGAGGTTCCTGAATTCTTGTCTGATTACCGGGATGTAGTTGATGAGCCCAAGTCCGATGCCCTACCTCCGCATAGGGATTGTGATTGTGCTATCGATTTGATTCCTGGTAGTAAATTCCCAAAAGGTCGACTGTTTAATTTATCTGTGCCTGAGCACGCCGCTATGCGGAGTTATGTGAAGGAGTCTTTGGAGAAGGGGCATATTCGCCCGTCATCGTCGCCATTGGGAGCAGGGTTCTTTTTTGTAGCCAAGAAGGATGGTTCACTGAGACCTTGTATAGATTACCGCCTTCTAAATAAGATCACGGTTAAATTTCAGTACCCCTTGCCATTGTTATCTGATTTGTTTGCTCGGATTAAGGGGGCGAGTTGGTTCACCAAGATAGATCTTCGTGGTGCGTATAATCTTGTGCGTATTAAGCGAGGCGATGAGTGGAAAACTGCATTTAATACGCCCGAGGGCCATTTTGAATATCTAGTAATGCCATTCGGACTTGCCAATGCTCCATCAGTGTTTCAGTCCTTTATGCATGACATCTTCCGAGAGTACCTGGATAAATTCCTGATTGTGTACTTAGATGACATTTTGATCTTCTCGGATGATTGGGAGTCTCATGTAAAGCAGGTCAGAACGGTGTTTCAGGTCCTGCGTGCTAATTCTTTGTTTGTGAAGGGATCTAAGTGTCTCTTTGGTGTTCAGAAGGTTTCATTTTTGGGGTTCATCTTTTCCCCTTCTGCTATCAAGATGGACCCTGTTAAGGTCCAAGCCATCCATAATTGGACTCAGCCGACATCTCTGAAAAGTCTGCAAAAGTTCCTGGGCTTTGCTAATTTTTATCGTCGCTTCATCTGCAATTTCTCTAGTATTGCTAAACCATTGACCGATTTGACCAAGAAAGGTGCTGATTTGGTCAATTGGTCTTCTGCTGCTGTGGAAGCTTTTCAGGAGTTGAAGCGTCGTTTTTCTTCTGCCCCTGTGTTGTGTCAACCGGATGTTTCGCTTCCGTTCCAGGTCGAGGTTGATGCTTCTGAGATTGGAGCAGGGGATGTTTTGTCGCATAGAAGTTCTGATTGCTCGGTGATGAAACCATGCGCCTTCTTTTCCAGGAAGTTTTCGCCTGCTGAGCGTAATTATGATGTGGGCAATCGAGAGTTGCTGGCCATGAAGTGGGCATTTGAGGAGTGGCGTCATTGGCTTGAAGGAGCTAAGCATCGCGTGGTGGTCTTGACTGATCACAAGAACTTGACTTATCTCGAGTCCGCCAAACGGTTGAATCCTAGACAAGCTCGTTGGTCGTTGTTTTTTGCCCGTTTTGACTTTGTGGTTTCGTACCTTCCGGGCTCTAAAAATGTGAAGGCGGATGCTCTGTCTAGAAGTTTTGTGCCCGACTCTCCGAGTGTATCTGAGCCGGCGGGTATCCTCAAAGAAGGAGTAATTGTGTCTGCCATCTCCCCTGATTTGCGGCGGGTGCTGCAAAAATTTCAGGCTAATAAACCTGATCGTTGCCCAGCGGAGAAACTGTTTGTCCCTGATAGGTGGACGAATAAAGTTATCTCTGAGGTTCATTGTTTGGTGTTGGCTGGTCATCCTGGAATCTTTGGTACCAGAGACTTAGTGGCTAGATCCTTTTGGTGGCCATCTCTGTCACGGGATGTGCGTACTTTTGTGCAGTCCTGTGGGATTTGTGCTCGGGCTAAGCCCTGCTGTTCTCGTGCCAATGGGTTGCTTTTGCCCTTGCCGATCCCGAAGAGGCCTTGGACACATATCTCTATGGATTTTATTTCAGATCTTCCCGTCTCTCAAAAGATGTCAGTCATTTGGGTGGTCTGTGATCGCTTCTCTAAGATGGTCCATTTGGTACCCTTGTCTAAATTGCCTTCCTCCTCTGATTTAGTGCCATTGTTTTTCCAGCATGTGGTTCGTTTGCATGGCATTCCAGAGAATATCGTTTCTGACAGAGGTTCCCAGTTTGTTTCGAGGTTTTGGCGAGCCTTTTGTGGTAGGATGGGCATTGACTTGTCTTTTTCCTCGGCTTTCCATCCTCAGACTAATGGCCAGACCGAACGAACCAATCAGACCTTGGAAACATATCTGAGATGCTTTGTTTCTGCTGATCAGGATGACTGGGTGTCCTTTTTGCCTTTGGCTGAGTTCGCCCTTAATAATCGGGCTAGCTCGGCTACCTTGGTTTCACCGTTTTTCTGCAACTCTGGGTTCCATCCTCGTTTCTCTTCAGGACAGGTTGAGTCTTCGGACTGTCCTGGTGTGGATACTGTGGTGGACAGGTTGCAGCAGATTTGGACTCATGTAGTGGACAATTTGACTTTGTCCCAGGAGAAGGCTCAACGTTTTGCTAATCGCAGACGCTGTGTGGGTCCCCGACTTCGGGTTGGGGACTTGGTTTGGTTGTATTCTCGTCATATTCCTATGAAGGTTTCCACTCCTAAGTTTAAACCTCGTTTTATTGGTCCATATAGGATTTCTGAGGTTCTTAATCCTGTGTCTTTTCGTCTGACCCTTCCAGATTCATTTTCCATACATAACGTATTCGATAGATCATTGTTGCGGAGATACGTGGCACCTATGGTTCCATCTGTCGATCCTCCTGCCCCGGTTTTGGTGGAGGGGGAGTTGGAGTATATTGTGGAGAAGATTTTGGATTCTCGTGTTTCAAGGCGGAAACTCCAGTATCTGGTTAAGTGGAAGGGTTATGCTCAGGAAGATAATTCCTGGGTCTTTGCCTCTGATGTCCATGCTCCCGATCTGGTTCGTGCCTTTCATATGGCTCATCCTGGTCGTCCTGGGAGCTCTGGTGAGGGTTCGGTGACCCCTCCTCAAGGGGGGGGGTACTGTTGTGAATTCTGTGGCAGGGCTCCCTTCTGTGGTCACAAGTGGTACTTCGGCTGGTTCTCTCTGTGAGCTTCTGTTGGTGGAGGAAAGTGGTACTGCGGCTTCTGAGTTTCCTTCCTCAGATGATGTGTTGAAGTCGTTAGGTGTTTCTCTATTTAACTCCACCTAGTGCTTTGATCCTGGCCTCCAGTCAATGTTCTGGTATTGGACCTGTCTCCTCCTGGATCGTTCCTGTGGCCTGCTGCTCTGCATAGCTAAGTTATTCTTTGCTATTTGTTGCTGTTTTTTCTGTCCAGCTTGTCAATTTGTTTTTTCTGCTTGCTGGAAGCTCTGGGACGCAGAGGGTGTACCTCCGTGCCGTTAGTTCGGTAAGGAGGGTCTTTTTGCCCCCTTTGCGTGGTTATTTGTAGGGTTTTGTGTTGACCGCAAAGTTACCTTTCCTATCCTCGCTCTGTTCAGAAAGTCGGGCCTCACTTTGCTAAATCTATTTCATTACTACGTTTGTCTTTTCATCTTAACTCACAGTCATTATATGTGGGGGGCTGCCTTTTCCTTTGGGGTATTTCTCTGAGGCAAGGTAGGCTTATTTTCTATCTTCAGGCTAGCTAGTTTCTCAGGCCGTGCCGAGTTGCATAGGCAGCGTTAGGCGCAATCCACGGCTGCCTCTAGTGTGGTTGGATAGGATCAGGGATTGCGGTCAACAGAGTTCCCACGTCTCAGAGCTCGTTCTTGTTTTTGGGGTATTTGCCAGGTCACTGTGTGTGCGCTGACCTCTATGTCCATTGTGGTACTGAATTACCTTTCATGACACCCTCTATTTTAATAGCCAGTAAAGGCTACGCAGACAGCTGCAGGCTGATATTCATAGCCTAGGAGGGGGCCATGGGTATTACCCCATTCCCAGGCTACAAATATTGGCCCCCGGCCGTCGACTTCCCCCCTCTGGCACAGAAAATTGCGAGGGAGTCCACGCCATATTTTCCGGGTTTTTTTTTTAAATTAAACGTTCAGTAAGAAACATAGGTCTTGCAATTATATATCTATGGATATACAGTATCTATAGATCTATCCATAGATAAATCTATATATGGATAACTATGGATATATATATAGATATATGTATAGATATAACTGTGGATATATCTATAGATATAACTAAGGCTATATCTATAGATATATTTATAGATGCATAGATATACAGTACAGACCAAAAGTTTGGACACACCTTCTCATTTAAAGATTTTTCTATATTTTCATGACTATGAAAATTGTACATTCACACTGAAGGCATCAAAACTATGAATTAACACATGTGGAATTATACACTTAACAAAAAAAGTGTGAAACACCTGAAATGATGTCTTATATTCTAGGTTCTTCAAAGTAGCCATCTTTTGCTTTGATGACTGCTTTGCACACTCTTGGCATTCTCTTGATGAGCTTCAAGAGGTAGTCACCGGGAATGGTCTTCACTTCACCGGTGTGCCCTGTCAGGTTTAATAAGTGGGATTTCTTGCCTTATAAATGGTGTTGGGACCATCAGTTGTGTTGTGCAGAAGTCTGGTGGATACACAGCTGATAGTCCTACTGAACAGACTGTTAAAATTTGTATTATGGCAAGAAAAAAGCAGCTAAGTAAAGAAAAACGAGTGGCCATCATTACTTTAAGAAATGAAGGTCAGTCAGTCTGAAAAATTGGGAAAACTTTGAAAGTGTCCCCAAATGCAGTGGCAAAAACCATCAAGCGCTACAAAGAAACTGGCTCACATGAGGACCACTCCAGGAAAGGAAGACCAAGAGTCACCTCTGCTTCTGAGGATAAGTTTATCTGAGTCACCAGCCTCAGAAATCGCAGGTTAACAGCAGCTCAGATTAGAGACCAGGTCAATGCCACACAGTTCTAGCAGCAGACACATCTCTACAACAACTGTTAGGAGGAGACTTTGTGCAGCAGGCCTTCATGGTAAAATAGCTGCTAGGAAGCCACTGCTAAGGACAGGCAACAAGCAGAAGAGACTTGTTTGGGCTAAAGAACACAAGGAATAGACATTAGACCAGTGGAAATCTGTGCTTTGGTCTGATAAGTCCAAATTTGAGATCTTTGGTTCCAACCAACGTGTCTTTGTGCGACGCAGAAAAGGTGAACGGATGAACTCTACATGCCTGGTTCCCACCGTGAAGCATGGAGGAGGTGTGATGGTGTGGGGGTGCTTTGCTGGTGACACTGTTGGGGATTTATTCAATATTGAAGGCATACTGAACCAGCATCTTGCAGTGGCATGCTATTCCATCCTGTTTGTGTTTAGCAGGACCATCATTTATTTTTCAACAGGACAATGACCCCTAACACACCTCCAGGCTGTGTAAGGCTATTTGACCAAGAAGGAGAGTGATGGGGTGCTAGGCCAGATGACCTGGCCTCCACAGTCACCAGACCTGAACTCAATCGAGATGGTTTGGGGTGAGCTGGACCGCAAAGTGAAGACAAAAAAGGCCAACAAGTGCTAAGCATCTCTGAGAACTCCTTCAAGATTGTTGGAAGACCATTCCCGGTGACTACCTCTTGAAGCTCATCAAGAGAATGCCAAGAGTGTGCAAAGCAGTCATCAAAGCAAAAGGTGGCTACCTCTAATTACCTAGAATATAAGACATAATTTTAGTTGTTTCACACTTTTTTGCTAAATATATAATTCCACATGTGTTAATTCATACTTTTGATGCCTTCAGGGTGAATGTACAATTTTCATAGTCATGAAAATACAGAAAAATCTTTAAATGAGGTGTGTCCAAACTTTTGGTCTGTACTGTATCTATCCATATATCTATCTGGCTACTTTCACACATCAGGTTCTTGCCGTTGAAAAAATGGATCCGTGGTTTTTTCCACCGGATCCGTTTTTTTCTCAGAGTTATATTAGCGCCAGATTGCGCCTGAGGGCCACACGTTTCATCCGTTTTTTGCCAGATCCATCGATGACGTCGCAGTCACATGAGCAGTTGCGTGACCGCGACGTCATCGCAGGTCCTTCACTCACTGCATTCTTAGGAACGGAGGCAGATGCTTGCACCGCTGAGAGCCAGGGTCCGTCGGAGGGGTGAATATATCCATATTTTTTCTTTTTATTCTTTATTTTTTACATGAATATGGATCCCAGGGCCTGAAGGAGAGTCTCCTCTCCTCCAGACCCTGGGAACCACACGCCGTATAAGATGACTGGGCGTATAAGATGACCCCCATCTTATACGGCGGGTATATCTGAAATTCCATATTTCATATGGACAAGTTGTGGGTCGTCTTATACGCCCAGTTGTCTTATACACCAGAAAATATGGTAATTGTATTATTATTCAGGATTTTTATGATGTTAAATCGGCTCATCTTCTTCTCATTCAGGTCCCTTCAATATCGGATCCTCTCAGTGAAGATCTCTCATACAAAATCATTTTTCTGAATTACCCATCAAAGATGGATATGGACAAAGACAAGATGGCGGAGAGGATATTGCACCTCACCCTAGAGATCCTCTTCCGGCTTACTGGAGAGGTGAGAGATTCTGATGACGTCCCATTACATCATTCTTATCTATGGGAATAACAGATGGACAGAACTGGAGAGGTGAGGACTCTGGAAATGTCTGTAGTGAGATTTATTAATGTGTCTCTCCATAACCAGGATTACACAGTGGTGAAGAAGACCTGTAGTGAGCGCTGTCAGGACCCTGTGTCTGAGGGATGGGGAAGACCCCTGAGCCTTATAATGGGCCCTCCACCTCACCCCCTGATACATGAGGACATTAATGACCAGAAGATCCTAGAACTCATCTACAAGATGATTGAGCTGCTGACTGGAGAGGTGACACTGCTAGAAATGTTGATACATTATGCAGTGATGCTATGAAAGGATCTGATCTGGGAAATAATGGTATTATTGTATGTGTCAGGTTCCTATAAGGTGTCAAGATGCCACCATCTATTTTTCCATGGAGGAGTGGGAGTATTTAGAAGGACACAAAAATCTGTACAAGGATGTCATGATGGAAGTTCCCCAGCCCCTCACATCTCCAGGTAATATGACTAAATACACACAAACTATAATTATTTGTATGTAAAGAATTAATTCAGTTTCAGTTTCCTACAGATCTATCCAATACGAGGACAACACCAGAGAGATGTCCCCATCCTCTTCTTCTACAGGACTGTAAACAAGAAGATCCCAATGCTCCTCAGGATCATCAGGTAGATGGAGAGAAGGTGTCATGAGATCTCCCCTATGATATGTAGACGGCTGTGAAGGTCTTGTGCTAATTCTTGTTTTATCCACCAGCATTATATGTTTTATACTTGTGTAATATGAACATTGGAGATGGCAGGATTAGAGCTGATCATAGATGTGACTTCTCCATCTGTCGGTGACTTTTACAATATTTGTTTCAGGGTGAAGATCTGACCCATATTAATACTACAGAGACATATGTGAGGGGTGATGAGTGGTGTAAAGAGGAGATTCCTACATATGACTACCCAGGTGAGTAGTAATGATGAGCGAATTTTTTCGGAAAACGATCGTCAGGCATAAATTCGGCACGAATATGGCACCTTTATATTCGTAATCGGAAACACAAGCAAAATTTTATAAAATATAAAAAAATCGGAAACATTCAGTTAAAAAGTTTGGGAAAATATGTGCGTTGTCACAAAAGTATTTTCAGCTCTTTTGCAACCATAATAGTGGTGTACGTGTTTGATGAGAAGAGGGGTTTGCAGAGCTCAGAGGTGCTTGGAAAAAGTAATTTTTCCCCCCTAACGTTATGTGTGCACATTGCGACTAGCCAATCAGGGCGCAGGAAACATCCACAATGTCACAATGTCCTGATTCAACGACTTGTGTCATTAGCTGCTGAAATCACATGTCCCTCTCCATATAAATAGACATCTTGTTTTAGCACCATTTTGACACTGTAACAGCGCAGAGAGGCTTCTCCTCATGCTGGCAATGTTAGCAGCTAGTTTTTCCCTTCCCCCATGACAGCACACCTGAGAGAGGGGATCCGCCCAGTCAGGACAGGAACCCTGCTGAAAATAAAATGGCGGTACCTCTCCATCGCTTCAGTTGGGTTTCCTGTCCTGACAGGGACCCTCGTGCTGAACACGGCGGAAGATTTTTTCCTACTTACCCACTCCCGTCCCAGCGTGGAAGAACAAGCAGGGCCTGTGCACTGGTCCTTGGGTGCTGGATGTGCTGTTCGCGGGTCCTTTTGGCCTTAGTGTCCGAGCGGGCGTCGGTGCAGCACAGTCGGGTGTCCAGGTCTCCTCCGTGGCTGCAACGCCGCCCTCTCCCCCTCTGCCGGCATCCAGGAGCTCCAGCCGCTTCCATGTAGCGCGCCTGACATCACGCGCAAGTCGGGGACGGGCGCCGGATCCAAGATGGCGGCGCCCATGAAGAAAACGCCGGCCGGCTAAAACGATCCCAGTGGCGTGGCAGAGGGGGGAGGGACAACCATTGGGCACCAAAGGATGCGGGGAGTGTAGTACCCTCATAAATGGTGGATGACCACAGAAGACGCACTCATGCCCAGAACTTCACCATGGAAGTGGGGCAGCAGGAGCCACAGCAGCAGCAGGAGCTATTGCAAGATGCCATGCCGAGCCACCAGCATTCCAGGAAAGTAGCCGCTTGAGTGCTAGGAGCGGCAGTCGTCCTGTCCGGCAAGACCCCTCTGCGTCCAGGAGGGATGCTGTACTTGCATCTGACCAGCCACTGAAACCGGTACCCTTGATTGACAGCGGTGGTGAGTGATCTACGTGAATGTCACTCTTATGGTAACAGGGTCCATTTTTCTGCTTGGTTACTAGGGGTCAAGGAAGTCTAGCGGTAAAACAAAGAACAGAGTTTGTGCTCTTCGCCAAACCCGCTTGCAGTTCAGTGGCAGAAGGATCTCTGCTCTAACTGCATCAATAAGACCATACAAGAAGAAACCCCTAGTTTCGCCACTAGTTCAAAGGGCCCTCTAGGTCATCAAAAAAATCCCCCAATGACATTACATTAGAGGTTGGGGGAAGGCTCTCTCTCTTCCTCTCTAACTCCCCGCCTGGGTAAACATCTCCCCCAGTAAGTGGGTTTTCAGTATAATCAAAGACGGTTTAAAGTTAAAATTCATCCATCCACCCAGGCAAAATTTCTTAGTGACACCCCGAAGAGAGTCCCAGCAGGAACAATCGGCTCTGGAGACAGAGGTCTTGGGACTTGTTCAGAAACATGTTCTACAGGAAGTCCCGATTCAGGAGGAAGGAAGGGGATTTTGCTCCCCCTTCTTTTTTGATACATAAACCGGATGGTTCCTGGAGAACCATAGTCAATCTGAAGAAGCGAAAATAATTCTCATAGCTCCGTTTTGGCCGAGGAGGCCATGGTTCTCCATTATAAGGCAGATGTCAATAACAGATCAGTGGATTCTACCAGAGGTTCCGGACCTGCTTACCCAGTGGGCTACTCTCAGGTGAAGGGCTTCGATCTGGCAGCCTGGAATTTGAGAGGGCCAAGGATTCTCACCAGGGTTAGTCTCCACCCTATTGAAAAGTAGAAAACCTATAACATCTAGAATCTACGGTAGAACATGGAAGAAGTTTCTAGACTTCCTAGGCGAACCGTTGGGGGATGTATGTAGCTCCAGTGGGACCCATCCTAGAATTTGTGCAGGCAGGGTTGGAACTTGGGATAGCAACAAGCACCCTTAAGGTTCAAGTTTCAGCCTTGGGGGCTCTATATAACTGCAACCTAGCATCAAATAGTTGGGTTTCACAGTTCATAAAATCTTGTAGTAGGTATAGGCCGGTCATTATCCCAAAAATCCCTCCTTGGGATCTGAATTTAGTCTTAAAAGCCTTAACCAGAGACCCCTTTGAGCCCAGGAGTTATCACCAAAGTTACTCTTAAAACAGTGCTACTGGTAGCCTAAACATTGGCCCGTAGGGTAGGTGATTTACAGGCCTTGTCTACAGTCATGGCCAAAATTTTTGAGAATGACACCAAAATTATATTTTCACATGATCTGCTGCCCTCTGGTTTTTATTAGTGTTTGTCTGATGTTTATATCACATACAGAAATCTAATTTCAATCATATTATGAGTACCACTAGGTTATATTGACAGTTAGAATGAGTTAATGCAGCAAGTCAATATTTGCAGTGTTGACCCTTCTTCTTCAAGACCTCTGCAATTCTCCCTGGCATGCTCTCAATCAACTTCTGGACCAAATCCTGACTGATAGCAGTCCATTCTTGCATAATCAATGCTTGCATTTTGCCAGAATTTGTTGGTTTTTGTTTGTCCACCCGTCTCTTGATGATTGACCTCAAGTTCTCAATGGGATTAAGATCTGGGGAGTTTCCAGGCCATGGACCCAAAATCTCTATGTTTTGTTCCATGAGCCATTTAGTTATCACCTTTGCTTTATGGCAAGGTGCTCCATCATGCTGGAAAAGGCATTGTTGGGCGCCAAACTGCTCTTGGACGGTTGGGAGAAGTTGCTCTTTGAGAACATTCTGGTACCATTCTTTATTCATGGCTGTGTTTTTAGGCAAGACTGTGAATGAGCCGATTCCCTTGGCTGAGAAGCAACCCCACACATGAATGGTTTCAGGATGCTTTACAGTTGGCATGAGACAAGACTGGTGGTAGCGCTCACCTCTTCTTCTCCGAATAAGCTATTTTCCAGATGTCCCAAACAATTGAAAAGGGGATTCATCAGAGAAAATGACTTTGCCCCAGTCCTCAGCAGTCCACTCCCTGTACCTTTTGCAGAATATCAGTCGGTCACTGATGTTTTTTCTGGAGAGAAGTGGCTTCTTTGCTGCCCTCCTTGAAACCAGGCCTTGCTCAAAGAGTCTCCGCCTCACAGTGCGTGCAGAAGCACTCACACCAGCCTGCTGCCATTCCTGAGCAAGCTCGGCACTGCTGGTAGTCCGATCCCGCAGCTGAAACAGTTTTAAGATACGGTCCTGGCGCTTGCTGGTCTTTCTTGGGCACCCTGGAGCCTTTTTGACAACAATGGAAGCTCTCTCCTTGAAGTTCTTGATGATGCAATAGATTGTTGACTGAGGTGCAATCTTGGTAGCTGCGAAACTCTTCCCTGTTAGGCCATTTTTGTGCAGTGCAATGATGGCTGCACGTGTTTCTTTAGAGATAACCATGGTTAACTGAAGAGAAACAATGATACCAATCACCAGCCTCCTTTTAAAGTGTGCAGTGATGTCATTCTTGCTTAATCATGACTGATTGATCGCCAGCCCTGTCCTCATCAACACCCACACCTGTGTTAATGGATCAATCACTAAAACGATGTTAGCTGCTCCTTTTAAGGCAGGACTGCAATGATGTTGAAATGTGTTTTTGGGGTTAAAGTTCATTTTCCGGGCAAATATTGACTTTGCAAGTACAGTAATTGCTGTTAAGCTGATCACTCTGACATTCAGGAGTATATGCAAATCGCCATTAGAAAAAATGAAGCAGTAGACTTTGGAAAAATTAATATTTGTCTCATTCTCAAAATTTTTGTCCATGACTGTATATGCCCTCCTTATACTCAAGTATTCGAAGACAGAATAGCTCTAAAACCAGATCCGGCATATCTCCCCAAGGTAGTCCTTAAATTCCGTAAGAGTCAGGAGATTACTTTACCACCATGCTGTAATAATCCTAGGAATCCTGGGGAACAAACGTTCCATACGTTACACATAAGGAGGTCCATGTTACAATACATGTCCAAGACAAGGAAGTGGAGGAAAGACTAGACCCTATTCATAGCCTTTCAGGGTAGCAGAAGAGGGAGCGGAGTAGCTAAAAGTACCATTGCCAGATGGATCAGGGAGGCCATTAGTTTATCCTACTCTGCGAGTGGCACTCCGGTTCCTGAAGGCATCAGTGCTCATTCCACCATAGCCGTGGCTATCTCCTGGGCAGAAAAGGCTGAGGTATCAATTGATCAAATTTGTAATGCCGCTACCTGGTCCTCACCCTCAACTTTTTTCAAACATTACCGGCTAGATCTATTCTCTGCTGACCCAACCTTTGGTAGAAGGGTGCTGCAAGCGGTGGTCCCTCCCTAAGGTGTTTCATTCTACAAAAGTGTCTCAGGTGTGCTGTCAAGGAGGAAAGTGTCATGCTGCAGCAATGCAGGTATGTGCAGACTACACGAGGGAGAGTGGGTGAGAGAAAAAGAGGTCAGACTTGCCGCACCGCAGCCCAGTTCACGCTGCACTGCGCCACCAGGTGGCAACAGAGAGTGGTCAAAACAAGCCAAGTCAGTAACGGTTGGTAATCGTATAGTTTAAAGGGGAAAACAGAACTTGTGGTCAAAATAAAAGCCAAGGGTCAGAACCAGCCAGGAGCAAAGGTACCAGAGACGTGAGACAAAGAACAGAGTCAGAGTAAGCCAAAAGGTCAAAAAGCCAGACAGACGTGTGGTAAAAAAGACGGAAACCAGGAGACGAAATCAGAGTTTTAGCCGAGTGACAAACGGAGGGTATACACACCAGAGTCACACTAGGTTAGGTACAGGAGACAGGGCAGGTACAGGTAAGGGAGGTCAGAGGCAAAAGGAACACTGGGGTTTCACAGGTTAGCAGTCCCAGCAAGCCCAAAACTATCACTGACACAAGCTGCCAGCAAGAGCACCAAGAAATAGCCACTCCCAAATCAAAGAAAGGCAGAAATAGTTAACCCCACCATGACCAGGCCGGAGTAGGAGAAACAAAGCAAATGCCGACCTGGATCATGACAGAAAGGAAAGCACCAAGGTTACTTACCGGTAGCCGTTTTTTCCGGAACCTATGACAGCACCCGTATATCCCCCCCCCATTATCCATTATCTCCCCTTCGGTGTGCACTATAGTTTTGGGTGTTTTTAGTTGATATGATGTGGTAATGGTTTTGCCATGTGTACTGACCAGGGGGGCCTCTCATTCTTTGTAAACCAACTGAAGCGACGGAGAGGTACCGACTAGGGTTGAGCGACCTTGACTTTTTTAGAGTCGAGTCGGGTTTCGCGATACCCGACTATCTCAAAAGTCGAGTCGAGTGGAATCGGCCGATTATCGCGAAAAGTCGGGGGTCGACCGAAACACGAAACCCAATGCAAGTCAATGGGGGAGCATAGTCGGCAGTGAGTGGAGGCCAGGAAAACATGTACAGAGCCCATTTTAATGGCAAAAACATCCATTCTTGTTACTGAAGCTTGTCAATCTTAATTTAGCTTATAATAATAGTAAGGCATTTGTAATTGGGGGTCATTTGGCTAAAGTTGTGGGGGGTAGGGCTGGTTCAAGTAATTAGTGGGCCCAGTAAATCTGGACCACGTCACGGCAGTGGAGCAGGGAGAGGTAAGTATTTCAACTTTGCAAGTGCTGTGATCCTGAGCAAGCAGGGGGGGGCCCACTCGTTGGCATTGGCACTGGCACAGGGCCCCTCAAAGTACAGCGGTGTGTTTGCACGGCGGGGGCGCCTCCCACCGGCAGCAACACTTTTGCGTACTATGAGGGGCCCTGTGCCAGTGACGTCGCCAACGAGTATTCCTCCCCCCACCTGATGAAGGAACCTGCACCTTCATCTGCACCTTCCTCTTTGTCCCCGTGTAAGGTGGTATGGTATGCGGGAAGGGGGACCTGACTTTCAGCAGGGTCACAATCTTGCAGTGTAGCGTGCACGGGGAATGTTGCGTTATGGGTCAATGTACCAGCAGACTCATCTATCACTGGCTGGGCAATGGGCAGGATGAGGGGGAAACAGATATGGGCCCAAAGAATAAAGTGGGCTAAATGCAGTTCAAAATTGGTAACAGCACTAACCAGGGGGCATTGTTTTGTTCAGTGGAGGACAACTGGAATGAGAGTCTGACACAGAGAGTAGGCCCAAATCAGTAAGTAGTCTAAATGCAGTTCAAAATTGGCAACAGTAGTAAACAGGCGGCACAGCTTTGTTCACTGTAGGAGAACAGCAAGGAGCGGCAGACACAGATAGAAGGCCCCAACCCAACTAGTAGGCCCACTGCAGTTTTAAAATTCCAATAGGCTGAAAACCAGATAATTGTAGGTCATTTTTTGTAAAGAGGACAGCTGTATTGAGTGGCGCAGCCAGACACTACAAGTAGGCCTTAAACCACAAAGTTGGCTCGACGCTGGTTTAAAAAAGGTTACATGGGTACACGGTCTGCATTGTTGTGCTCAGTGGAGGACAATTGGAAGGAGGGACCGCAGAAAGACTTTGTAGGCGTAAAATTACAAAATAGGCTCTATGCAGCTTCGATTATGTGGCAACCTGGAGAACACCTTGGAGCAGCAGACACCGTCTCTACGACCCAGACCCAACTTGTAGGCCTAATGTAGTGTTGTTTCAACAACTACTTAAGACGAGCATGAAGATTGAAGCAATGGAGAGGAAACCTGGAGAACACCTTGGAGTGGAAGACACCGTCTCTACAACCCCAGACCCAACTTGTAGGCCTAATGCAGTGTTGTTTTCAACAACTACTAAACGAGAGCCAGAAGATCGAAGCAATGGAGAGGAAACCTGGGGAACACCTTGGAGTGGAAGACACCGTCTCTACACCCCAGACCCAACTTGTAGGCCTAATGCAGTGTTGTTTTCAACAACTACTAAACGAGAGCCAGAAGATCGAAGCAATGGAGAGGCAACCTGGGGAACACCTTGGAGTGGAAGACACCGTCTCTACACCCCAGACCCAACTTGTAGGCCTAATGCAGTGTTGTTTTCAACAACTACTAAACGAGAGCCAGAAGATCAAAGCAATGGAGAGGCAACCTGGGGAACACCTTGGAGTGGAAGACACCGTCTCTACACCCCAGACCCAACTTGTAGGCCTAATGCAGTGTTGTTTTCAACAACTACTAAACGAGAGCCAGAAGATCGAAGCAATGGAGAGGCAACCTGGGGAACATCTTGGAGTGGAAGACACCGTCTCTACACCCCAGACCCAACTTGTAGGCCTAATGCAGTGTTGTTTTCAACAACTACTAAACGAGAGCCAGAAGATCGAAGCAATGGAGAGGAAACCTGGGGAACACCTTGGAGTGGAACACACCTTCTCTACACCCCAGACCCAACTTGTAGGCCTAATGCAGTGTTGTTTTAAACAACTACTAAACGAGAGCCAGAAGATCGAAGCAATGGAGAGGAAACCTGGGGAACACCTTGGAGCGGAAGACACCGTTAGTAGGCCCTAGCGAAGTAGTAGCCCCAATGCAGTTTTCAAATTCCTATAGGCTGAAAACCAGACTATTGACGCTCAGCTTTTTTAAAAGGAGGACAGCTGTATTGAGTGGCGCAGACAGACACAGGTAGTAGGCCTTAAACAAAACATTTGGCTCAATGCAGTTTTAAAAAGGTTACAGGGGTACACGGGCAGCAGTGGTCTGGTCAGTGGAGGACTAGTGGAAGGAGGGACTGCAGACAGGCTTAGTAGGCCTAACATAACAAAAATCGGATGTAGGCACTTTAAAATTGCTTCCAGGGGTACACGGGCAGCAGTGTTCTGGTCAGTGGAGGAGTATTGGAAGGAGGGACCGCAGAGAGGCGTAGTAGGCCTAATATAACAAAATTAGGCTGTAGGCACTTTAAAATTGGTTCCAGGGGTACACGGGCAGCAGTGGTCTGGTCAGTGGAGGACTAGTGGAAGGAGGGACCGCAGACAGGCGTAGTAGGCCTAACATAACAAAATTAGGCTGTAGGCACTTTAAAATTGGTTCCAGGGGTACAAAGGCAGCAGTGGTCCGGTCAGTAGAGGACTAGTGGAAGGAGGGACCGCAGACAGGCGTAGTAGGCCTAACATAACAAAAAAACGGATGTAGGCACTTTAAAATTGGTTCCAGGGGTACACGGGCAGCAGTGGTGTGGTCAGTGGAGGACTATTGGAAGGAGGGACTGCAGACAGGCTTAGTAGGCCTAACATAACAAAAGTTGGCTGTAGGCACTTTAAAATAGCTTCCAGGGGTACATGGGCAGCAGTGGTGTGGTCAGTGGAGGACTATTGGAAGGAGGGACCGCAGACAGGCTTAGTAGGCCTAACATAACAAAAGTTGGCTATAGGCACTTTAAAATTGGTTCCAGGGGTACATGGGCAGCAGTGGTGTGGTCAGTGGAGGACTATTGGAAGGAGGGACTGCAGACAGGCTTAGTAGGCCTAACATAACAAAAGTTGGCTGTAGGCACTTTAAAATAGCTTCCAGGGGTACACGGGCAGCAGTGGTGTGGTCAGTGGAGGACTATTGGAAGGAGTGACCGCAGACAGGCTTAGTAGGTCTAACATAACAAAAGTTGGCTGTAGGCACTTTAAAATAGCTTCCAGGGGTACACGGGCAGCAGTGGTGTGATCAGTGGAGGACTATTGGAAGGAGGGACCGCAGACAGGCTTAGTAGGCCTAACATAACAAAATTAGGCTGTAGGCACTTTAAAATAGCTTCCAGGGGTACACGGGCAGCAGTGGTCTGGTCAGTGGAGGACTAGTGGAAGGAGGGACCGCAGACAGGCGTAGTCGGCCTAACGTAACAAAATTAGGCTGTAGGCACTTTAAAATTGGTTCCAGGGGTACACGGGCAGCAGTAGTTTGGTCAGTGGAGGAGTATTGGAAGGAGGGACCGCAGACAGGCGTGTAGGCCTAACATAACAAAAGTAGGCTGTAGGCACTTTAAAATAGCTTCCAGGGGTACACGGGCAGCAGTGGTGTGGTCAGTGGAGGACTATTGGAAGGAGGGACCGCAGACAGGCTTAGTAGGCCTAACATAACAAAAGTTGGCTGTAGGCACTTTAAAATAGCTTCCAGGGGTACACGGGCAGCAGTGGTGTGGTCAGTGGAGGACTATTGGAAGGAGGGACCGCAGACAGGCTTAGTAGGCCTAACATAACAAAAGTTGGCTGTAGGCACTTTAAAATTGATTCCAGGGGTACACGGGCAGCAGTGGTGTGGTCAGTGGAGGACTATTGGAAGGAGGGACCGCAGACAGGCTTAGTAGGCCTAACATAACAAAAGTTGGCTGTAGGCACTTTAAAATAGCTTCCAGGGGTACACGGGCAGCAGAGGTGTGGTCAGTGGAGGACTATTGGAAGGAGGGACCGCAGACAGGCTGAGTAGGCCTAACATAACAAAAGTTGGCTGCAGGCACTTTAAAATTGGTTCCAGGGGTACACGGGCAGCAGTGGTGTGGTCAGTGGAGGACTATTGGAAGGAGGGACCGCACACAGGCGTAGTAGGCCTAACATAACAAAAGTGGGCTGGAGACACTTGGAATTCTCTTGCAGGGGTACACAGGCAGCATTGGTGTTGTCAGCGGAGGCCGATTTTAATGAGTGTCTGCCAGTTAGTACTCCCAAAAAATAAATGGATGTTAATGTCTCGCATTACACCAAAACCAAAACACAAAAGGGTGGAATACTTAGGTACAGGGGTGGGCTCCTCTGCTGAGTTTCAGACCTAGTAATTTGGCGCAAAGTATGTACTGGTGTAAATATAGGACACTGCCCCTGACTATGTTAAGTACCATCATGCATGTCAACACAATGGTATTGTCAGTGCCAGGCATTGAAGGATGTCAGCGCATAGACTAAACATTGGTGGAACTGTGAGAGATAATTTTGCAAGTGGTAGAGCAATGTTTGAGCTGGGGGGGGGAACTCTCTTGTGGCCGGCGGTACAGGACCAGGGCCCCTCATGTTACAACGGTGTGTCTGACGTTGGGTGCGCACCACCACCACCAGAGACACTTTATTGTACTACGAGGGACCCAGTGGCAGTGCCGTCGACCAAAAGCGGGCACACCCACCTCTTCAGACAAACGGCACTCTCACGGGTGCTTGCGCCAAGTGGCGAGACCACGGCCCCGTGGGGGGAGTTTGGCCATTTAGGGTGGTGTAAACATGTCGTATGCTGGACAAACAGCTGCTGCAAATTACGAGATTGGAAAAGTCAGTCAGAGTAGTCCACAAGCAAGACCTTTTCATAGGAAAGCTAGGTGTCAGCTGGGCAAGGTGGGGCAAAAGAATTCAAAATCCAGTTGTGGTTCATTTTAATGAAGGTTAGATCATCAACATTTTGGGTAGCCAGACGAGTCCTTTTTTCGGTTAATATTGAACCTGCAGCACTGAATACTCTTTCTGATAGGACACTAGCTGCTGGGCAAGCAAGCTTCTGCAATGCATATTCTGCCAATTCTGGCCAGGTGTCTAATTTGGATGCCCAGTAATCAAATGGGAATGACGGTTGAGGGGGAACATCGATAAGGGATGAAAAATAGTTTGTAACCATACTGGACAAATGTTGTCTCCTGTCACTTTGAATTGATGCTGCAGTACCTGTCCTGTCTGTGGTCATAGCAAAATCACTCCACAACCTGGTCAGAAAACCCCTCTGTCCAACGCCACTTCTGATTTGTGCACCTCTAACACCTCTGGCCTGCTGACCCCTGCAGCTCGTGTGATAACGATCACCGGTGCTGTGTGCTGGGAATGCCTGAATCAAACGGTCCACAAGAGTTGATTTTTTGGTTGCTAATAATTGTTCCAGGTTCTCATGTGGCATAATATTTTGCAATTTGCCTTTATAACGAGGATCAAGGAGGCAGGCCAACCAGTAATCGTCATCGGCCATCATTTTACAAATGCGTGTGTCCCTTTTGAGGATACGTAAGGCATAATCCGCCATGTGGGCCAAAGTTCCAGTTGTCAAATCTGCGGTTGTGCTGGGTTGAGGTGCAGTTTCAGGGACTTCTAAGTCACTTGTCTCCCTAAAAAAACCTGACCCCGGCCTTGCAACGCCACCAGTTGCTATTGGCCCCGTAGAAGCTTCCTCATTACAAAAATAATCATATCCATCATCCTCCTCGTCCTCCTCCTCCTCCTGTTTGCCCGCTACCTCGTCCTGTACACTGCCCTGACCAGACAATGGCTGACTGTCATCAAGGCTTTCCTCTTCCTCTGCTGCAGACGCCTGCTCCTTTATGTGCGTCAAACTTTGAATCAGCAGACGCATTAGGGGGATGCTCATGCTTATTATGGCGTTGTCTGCACTAACCAGCCGTGTGCATTCCTCAAAACACTGAAGGACTTGACACACGTCTTGTATCTTCGACCACTGCACACCTGACAACTCCATGTCTGCCATCCTACTGCCTGCCCGTGTATGTGTATCCTCCCACAAATACATAACAGCACGCCTCTGTTCGCACAGTCTCTGTAGCATGTGCAGTATTGAGTTCCACCTTGTTGCAACGTCGATGATTAGGCAATGCTGGGGAAGGTTCAAAGACCGCTGATAGGTCTGCATATGGCTGGAGTGTACGGGCGAACGGCGGATATGCGAGCAAAGTCCGCGCACTTTGAGGAGCAGGTCAGATTACCCCGGATAACTTTTAGGTTTAAGGTGTGAGCCAGGCAAGGAATGTGTTTCAGTTGGGAAAGGGAGATGGCAGCCATGAAATTCCTTCCGTTATCACTCACTACCTTGCCTGCCTCAAGCTCTACAGTGCCCAGCCACGACTGCGTTTCTTTCTGCAAGAACTCGGACAGAACTTCCGCGGTGTGTCTGTTGTCGCCCAAACACTTCATAGCCAATACAGCCTGCTGACGCTTGCCAGTAGCTGTCCCATAATGGGACACCTGGTGTGCAACAGTGGCAGCTGCGGATGGAGTGGTTGTGCGACTGCGGTCTGTGGACGAGCTCTCGCTTCTGCAGGAGGACGAGGAGGAGGGGGTGCGAACGGCTACAGCCAACTGTTTCCTAGACCGTGGGCTAGGCAGAACTGTCCCAAAATTGCTGTCCCCTGTGGACCCTGCATCCACCACATTCACCCAGTGTGCCATGATGGACACGTAACGTCCCTGGCCATGCCTACTGGTCCATGCATCTGTTGTCAGGTGCACCTTTGTACTCACAGATTGCCTGAGTGCATGGACGATGCGCTCTTTAACATGCTGGTGGAGGGCTGGAATGGCTTTTCTGGAAAAAAAGTGTCGACTGGGTAGCTCGTAGCGTGGTACAGCATAGTCCATCAGGGCTTTGAAAGCTTCGCTTTCAACTAACCAGTAGGGCATCATCTCTAACGAGATTAGTCTAGCTATGTGGGCGTTCAAACCCTGTGTACGCGGATGTGAGGCTAAGTACATCCTTTTTCTAACGAGAGTCTCATGTAGGGTGAGCTTGACTGGAGAGCTGGAGATCGTGGAACTAGCGGGGGTGCCGGTGTACATGGCAGACTGAGAGACGGTTGGAGACGGTATTGTTGCCGCCGGTGCCCTAGATGCAGTGTTTCCTACTACGAAACTGGTGATTCCCTGACCCTGAGTGCTTTGGCCTGGCAACGAAACCTGCACAGATACTGCAGGTGGTGCGGAAAATGGTGGCCTTACAGTGACGGAAGGGATGTAGCGTTGCTGACTAGCTTCATTGGCCGAGGGTGCTACAACCTTAAGGGACGTTTGGTAGTTAGTCCAGGCTTGCAAATGCATGGTGGTTAAATGTCTATGCATGCAACTTGTATTTAGACTTTTCAGATTCTGACCTCTGCTTAAGGTAGTTGAACATTTTTGACAGATGACTTTGTGCTGATCAATTGGATGTTGTTTAAAAAAATGCCAGACTGCACTCTTTCTAGCATCGGATCCCTTTTCAGGCATTGCAGACTGAGCTTTAACCGGATGGCCACGCTGTCCTCTAACAGGTTTTGGCTTTGCCACGCGTTTTGGACCAGATACGGGCCCGGCAGGTGGAACCTGTTGCGATGTTGATGCCTGCTGCGGCCCCTCCTCCTCCGCTTCAGAACTACTGCCGCCTGCACCCTGTTCCCCCAATGGCTGCCAATCGGGGTCAACAACTGGGTCATCTATAACCTCCTCTTCTATCTCGTGTGCAACTTCGTCTGTGTCACCGTGTAAGTCGGTGGTATAGCGTTCGTGACGGGGCACCATAGTCTCATCAGGGTCTGATTCTGGATCAGTACCCTGCGAGGGCAATGTTGTGGTCTGAGTCAAAGGAACAGCATAGTAATCTGGCTGTGGCTGTGCATCTGTGCACTCCATGTCCGATTCAACTTGTAATGGGCATGGCCTGTTAACTGTTTCACTTTCTAAGCCAGGGACGGTATGTGTAAAGAGCTCCATGGAGTAACCCGTTGTGTCGCCTGCCGCATCCTTCTCTGTTGTTGTTTTTGCTGAAGAGGACAAGGAAGCGACTTGTCTCTGACCGTGAACATCCACTAACGACGCACTGCTTTTACATTTACCAGTTTCAGAAGAGGAGGCAAAAGAGCTAGAGGCTGAGTCAGCAAGGTAAGCCAAAACTTGCTCTTGCTGCTTTGGCTTTAAAAGCGATTTTCCTACTCCCAGAAAAGGGAGCGTTCGAGGCCTTGTGTAGCCAGACGACGAACCTGGCTCCACAGCTCGAGACTTAGGTGCTATATTGTTTTTCCCACGACCACCTGATGCTCCACCACCATTACCATCATTACCAGCTGTCAATGAACGCCCACGGCCACGACCTCTTCCACCAGACTTCCTCATTGTTTTAAAAACGTAACCAAAGTAACAGTATTTGTTACTGTCAAACAACTTACAAGGTGAACTCTAACTTCTGTAGGATTTAGATATCCCTTTATAGGTGGGTGAGACCGCAAGGAAAATCTGGCACAATGTTACACACTCGGTTTTCTGTGGCACCAAATGAGAGAGATGCCACACACGCAGGACTGTCACTCAAGCACAAAGGCCAATATTAATGTCCCACTGTTTGTTTTTTTTAAGGGAGAATTTAAACACCAAAAACAGGCACTAGGCTTTCTGTGGCTCACTATTTGAGAGAGATGGCATACAGGACTGGCACACAAGCACAAAGGCCAATATTAATCTCCCACTGTTTTTTTTTATTTAAAGGAGAATTTAAAAACCAAAAACAGGCACTAGGCTTTCTGTGGCTCACTATTTGAGAGAGATGGCACACAGGACTGGCACACAAGCACAAAGGCCAATATTAATCTCCCACTGTTTTTTTTTGTCAGGGAGAATTTATAAACCAAATACCAAAAAAAAACAAAACACTAGGCTTTCTGTGGCCCACTATTTGAGAGAGATGGCACACAAAGGACTGGCACACAAGCACAAAGGCCAATATTAATCTCCCACTGTTTTTTTTTTTTTAAGGGAGAATTTAAAAACCAAAAACAGGCACTAGGCTTTCTGTGGCTCACTATTTGAGAGAGATGGCACACAGGACTGGCACACAAGCACAAAGGCCAATATTAATCTCCCACTGTTTTTTTTTTTGTCAGGGAGAATTTATAAACCAAATTAAAAAAAAAAACAATAGGCTTTCTGTGGCCCACTATTTGAGAGAGATGGCACACACACGACTGGCACACAAGCACAAAGGCCAATATTAATCTCCCACTGTTTTTTTTTAAGGGAGAATTTAAAAACCAAAAACAGGCACTAGGCTTTCTGTGGCTCACTATTTGAGAGAGATGGCACACAGGACTGGCACACAAGCACCATGGCCAATATTAATCTCCCACTGTTTTTTTTTATTTAAAGGAGAATTTAAAAACCAAAAACAGGCACTAGGCTTTCTGTGGCTCACTATTTGAGAGAGATGGCACACAGGACTGGCACACAAGCACAAAGGCCAATATTAATCTCCCACTGTTTTTTTTTGTCAGGGAGAATTTATAAACCAAATACCAAAAAAAAACAAAACACTAGGCTTTCTGTGGCCCACTATTTGAGAGAGATGGCACACAAAGGACTGGCACACAAGCACAAAGGCCAATATTAATCTCCCACTGTTTTTTTTTTTTTAAGGGAGAATTTAAAAACCAAAAACAGGCACTAGGCTTTCTGTGGCTCACTATTTGAGAGAGATGGCACACAGGACTGGCACACAAGCACAAAGGCCAATATTAATCTCCCACTGTTTTTTTTTTTGTCAGGGAGAATTTATAAACCAAATTAAAAAAAAAAACAATAGGCTTTCTGTGGCCCACTATTTGAGAGAGATGGCACACACACGACTGGCACACAAGCACAAAGGCCAATATTAATCTCCCACTGTTTTTTTTTAAGGGAGAATTTAAAAACCAAAAACAGGCACTAGGCTTTCTGTGGCTCACTATTTGAGAGAGATGGCACACAGGACTGGCACACAAGCACCATGGCCAATATTAATCTCCCACTGTGTTTTTTATGTCAGGGAGAATTTATAAACCAAATACAAAAAAAAAAAACCACTAGGCTTTCTGTGGCCCACTATTTGAGAGAGATGGCACACACAGGACTGGCACACAAGCACAAAGGCCAATATTAATCTCCCACTGTTTTTTTTTTATTTAAGGGAGAATTTAAAAACCAAAAACAGGCACTAGGCTTTCTGTGGCTCACTATTTGAGAGAGATGGCACACAGGACTGGCACACAAGCACAAAGGCCAACATTAATCTCCCACTGTTTTTTTTTTTTTGTCAGGGAGAATTTATAAACCAAATAAAAAATAAAAAAAAACAATAGGCTTTCTGTGGCCCACTATTTGAGAGAGATGGCACACACACGACTGGCACACAAGCACAAAGGCCAATATTAATCTCCCACTGTTTTTTTTGGTCAGGGAGAATTTATAAACCAAATTAAAACAACAACAAAAAAATAGGCTTTCTGTGGCCCACTATTTGAGAGAGATGGCACACACAGGACTGGCACACAAGCACAAAGGCCAATATTAATCTCCCACTGTTTTTTTTTAAGGGAGAATTTAAAAACCAAAAACAGGCACTAGGCTTTCTGTGGCTCACTATTTGAGAGAGATGGCACACAGGACTGGCACACAAGCACAAAGGCCAATATTAATCTCCCACTGTTTTTTTTTGTCAGGGAGAATTTATAAACCAAATAAAAAAAAAAAACAATAGGCTTTCTGTGGCCCACTATTTGAGAGAGATGGCACACACACGACTGGCACTCTAGCAGAAATGCCAATCTTAATCTCCCACTGCTTTTTTTGGTTAGGGAGAATTAAAAAAAAAAAGGGGACTGTCCTACTATTACTATCTCCCTGCAGTAATCTCAGCCAGGTATGGCAGGCAGCAATAAGAAGGAGTGGACTGCTGCACAAATTAAATCAAAAGTGTGGACAAACAAAAAAGATAGCTGTGCAGAAAGGAAGGAACAACAGGATTTGTGCTTTGAAAAAAGCAGTTGGTTTGCACAGCGGCGTACACACAGCAATGCAGCTATCAGGGAGCCTTCTAAGGCAGCCCAATGAGCTACAGCGCTGAGAAAAAAAAATGTAGCTTCCACTGTCCCTGCAAACAAAAGGGGGTGTTGGACAGTGGAAATCGCTACAGCACAGGCGGCTTGGGGTTAATGGACCCTGCCTAACGCTATCCCTGCTTCTGACGAAGCAGCAGCAACCTCTCCCTATGCTCAGATCAGCAGCAGTAAGATGGCGGTCGGCGGGAACGCCTCTTTATAGCCCCTGTGACGCCGCAGACAGCAAGCCAATCACTGCAATGCCCTTCTCTAAGATGGTGGGGACCAGGACCTATGTCATCACGCTGCCCACACTCTGCGTCCACCTTCATTGGCTGAGAAATGGCGCTTTTCGCTTCATTGAAACGCGACTTTGGCGCGAAAGTCGCGTACCGCATGGCCGACCCCACACAGGGATCGGGTCGGGTTTCATGAAACCCGACTGTGGAAAAAGTCGGCGACTTTTGAAAATGAACGATCCGTTTCGCTCAACCCTAGTACCGACCTTTTATTTTCGGTAGGGTTCCTGTCCTGACTGGGCGGATCCCCTCTCTCAGGTGTGCTGTCATGGGTTCGGGAAAAAAACGGCTACCGGTAAGTAACCCCTAGTGTTTTATCTAGTTAGCTATTCATTTTTTTCTTACTCAGATAGTTTAGCTAGGTAGTGTCCTGTGATATCTACCTTCCAGCAATATTTTCTTTTAGCATTGTTTGGTGTTTTTTCATTCCATATTTGGGAGGCAAAATGAGCAAACAGATGAACACCATGCTCTACTGGTTCATCCTGTTAGTTTACAGTTTAATAGAAAACCTGTCATTGTCTTGGTGAATAATTCAGTATTTTTACCTAACTTGCTATTTTTACTGACAGTTTAAGTAGAAATGTTCAAAAAATAATAATTAAGGATATTTAATTCACAAATAAATATTGGTTTTATTCTTGGCAGATGACTGTACAAGAAGACCAGAGGGACTTCTGACATCTTCAATTTGTAAATCAGATGATCTTGACATCCCACAGGATACAATTGAAGGGAATGCCATTACTCTAGATATATCATCATCCCTTCACAGTAAAGATCTATCATCTGATCCTTTGAAACAGGTCCTGTCTTCTGATTCATTACCGACTTCTAAGGAAAATCAAAGTCACAAAATAAGAATTCAAAAACAAACTGCTCCTAAAGCAAAGAAGCCATTTTCAGTTTCAGAAGGTGGAAATAGTTTTCCCGTCGAAACGTCTTTTCTTAAACATCAAGAAATTCACACAACAAAAAATTGCTTTTCTTGTTCCAAGTGTGGGAAATTGTTTAACCAGAAAGCAAATTTTGATAGCCACCAGAGAACCCATACAAGGGAGAAGTCTTTTTCATGTTCAGAATGTGGGAAATGTTTTAACAAGAAAGCGCATCTTGATAGGCACCGGAGAACTCACACCGGTGAGAAGCCTTTTTCATGTTCAGAATGTGGGAAATGTTTTACCAGGAAAGTGCAACTTGATAGCCACTGGAGAGCTCACACAGGGGAGAAGCCTTTTTCATGTTCAGAATGTAGGAAATGTTTTAACAGGAAAGCGCAACTTGATAGCCACAGGAGAACTCACACAGGGGAGAAGCCTTTTTCTTGTTCAGAATGTGGGAAATATTTTCGAGATAAATCAACTCTTTTTAAACATCAGAGAACTCACACAGGGGAGAAGCCTTTTTTATGTTCAGAATGTGGGAAATGTTTTAAATGGAAAGCGCATCTTGATAGCCACAGGAGAGCTCACACGGGGGAGAAGCCTTTTTCATGTTCAGAATGTGGGAAATGTTTTAACGGGAAAGCGCAACTTAATAGCCACAGGAGAACTCACACAGGGGAGAAGCCTTTTTCTTGTTCAGAATGTGGGAAATATTTTCGAGCTAGATCAACTCTTTTTAAACATCAGAGAACTCACACAGGGGAGAAGCCTTTTTTATGTTCAGAATGTGGGAAATGTTTTAACATGAAAGCGCATCTTGATAGGCACCGGAGAACTCACACCGGTGAGAAGCCTTTTTCATGTTCAGAATGTGGGAAATGTTTTACCAGGAAAGTGCAACTTGATAGCCACTGGAGAACTCACACAGGGGAGAAGCCTTTTTCATGTTCAGAATGTGGGAAATGTTTTACCAGGAAAGCGCAACTTGATAGCCACAGGAGAACTCACACACAGGAGTAGCCTTTTTTTATGTTCAGAATGTGGGAAATGTTTTAGCCATAAAGTGGACCTTGATAGGCACATGGGAACCCACGCAGAGGAGAAGCCTTGTTCAGATTGTGGGAAATGTTTTAGATATACCGTATATACTCGAGTATAAGCCGACCCGAGTATAAGCCGACCCCCCTAATTTTGCCACAAAAAAATGGGAAAACTTATTGACTCGAGTATAAGCCTAGGGTAGGAAATGCAGCAGCTACCGGTGAATTTCAAAAATAAAAATAGATGCTCCATACCGTTCATTATTGCCCCATAAGATGCTCCATATAAAACTGTGCCATATATAATGCTCCATACTGTTTATTATTGCCCCATAGATGTGCCATAGAAAGCTGTGCCATATAGTGCTCTGCACCGTTCATTATTGCCCCATAGATGTACCATATAGTGCTTTGCACTGTTCATTATTTCCCCATAGCTGTGCCATATAGTGCTCTGCACCGTTCATTATTGCCCCATAGCTGTGCCATATAGTGCTCTGCACCGTTCATTATTGCCCCATAGCTGTGCCATATAGTGCTCTGCACTGTTCATTATTTCCCCATAGCTGTGCCATATAGTGCTCTGCGCCGTTCAGTATTGCCCCATAGCTGTGCCCCATATAGTGCTCTGCGCCGTTCAGTATTGCCCCATAGCTGCCATATAGTGCTCTGCGCCGTTCAGTATTGCCCCATAGCTGTGCCATAGAAAGCTGTGCCATTGCTGCTGCTGCTGCTGCAATAAAAAAAAAATGACATACTCACCTCGCTGCTTGCAGCTCCCAGCGTCCCGCCCGTCTCGGCGTCTCTCCGCACTGACTGATCAGGCAGAGGGCGCCGCGCTCACTATATGCGTCATCACGCCCTCTGACCTGAACAGTCAGAGCAAGAGGACGCGAAGACAGAGCGGCGCCCGGCAGGTGGAACGGGGACAGGTGAATATGACATACTTACCTGCTCCCGGCGTCCCGCTCCCTCTGCCTGTCACACGTTCTTCGGTGCCGCAGCCTCTTCCTCTATCAGCGGTCACCGGCACCGCTGATTAGAGAAATGAATACGAGGCTCCACCCCTATGGGAGGTGGAGCCGCGTATTCATTTCTCTAATGAGCGGTCCCACGTGACCGCTGAACAGGGGAAGAGGCTGCGGCACCGAAGACCGTGTGACAGGCAGAGGGAGCGCCAGGATCGCCGGGACTCGGTAAGTATACCTCAGCGCCCTCTCCCCCTCACCCGCCGACCCCACCGCTACTGTGACTCGAGGATAAGCCGAGAGGGGCACTTTCAGCCCAAAATTTTGGGCTGAAAATCTCGGCTTATACTCGAGTATATACGGTAAATCAGCTGTTTTTACACCGCAAAGAACTCACGCCGGAGAGAAGCCTGGACATGAAATTACTTGTATTAAAAGGTAACTTCAAATCTCAGAGACAAAAGAGTGTGGGAGTATAAATTCATGACAACCTTTGACACACTCGGCGCAGGAATGAATGTGTCACAGGGATTTGTCTTTTCACATCAATTAAGGAATTTGCTCCTCATACCTTGTGGAGGCATCACAACACAGAATCAGACCCCAATCAGAGGACAATAAAACTTTCACACTCCTTATCTATGAACTGGTCCAATATTTATGGACACAACTGTTTATCCCTCTTCCATAATAATAGCTCTGCTTCACGTTAGTTGTCTTATCTATTGCATTATTTCTGTGCCCTGTTGTGTATAAATGTGACCCTTCAGACGTTGTATTATTCTATACCTCACGAAGAGACTTGATTAGTCTTGAAAGCTTGCAATTTGTAACTATATTTTCATTTAGCCATTAAAAGGCATCAACCACTGAGGACTCTCAGTTCTAAATATTTTTCTATCTACTGGCTAACACTGTACAAAGATCTTTCCTGTATCTCAATGGGTGAAGATAAATCAGATGAAATAGACATAGAACTGTAAATATAATCTATGATAGTATGAAAACACAGAGACCCCTGTAGTCTCTGTACTTGACGTAAAACTTGCATCCTTTTTGACACCCCTGCCTTATGCAGGAATGATAGGATGAGACTGCAGATATTGTGGCGAACAAAATCTCTGTGGGGTTTATTACTGTGTCTTTTGGGTTCCCATGCCATGGATGCCTAAGGTGCCTCTGGTCCCCATGAAGATGATGAGTCATGTACACTTTCTACCTTCTGGGATAGAAAGTAACCTGCATTTACATGATCATCCACCGGTATAGCCAAAAGCATAACATTGGCCCTGGCCCCTTAGTGAGCTTATCTCTCGTTAACCAGCTCCCGGACCCCTAACAGAATGTGTCTCCAGGGTGCTGAGGAGACATATTGGGCCACATGGGATGATCTAGTCTCAGTCATTTTATAGTGTCCCCTTACTATTGCTGCAGTGTTTCATGAATGGTTTTATACCTTTAGTCCAGATCGCAGTATGTACTAGTCGTCCGAAGTGGTGTAATATGCAATGGGTTCTTCTGAAGGAAATAGCCCAGGGTGCTGAACTAGAAAGCATGTAAAAAAAAAAGAGTTAATTAGGACCCGTGCAGCCCAGAAAGGGAAGTGGGAGAGGCGGAAGTAACTAGCAAGGAAGAAATAGACTGCAGGAAAGTTAAATGTTGGTATTGTGGGCAAAAAGGAAATTTTTCTTCCAAATTTTCTACAAAATCAATAGCTACAATCCTGAAACCTCCATAGGAAACTGGTCTTCCAGATGTCTCCCTGTGCTCCGTTGTCACCCCCAGGGACCCACATTCACTGTCCACATTTTCTCAGGGAGAGACAAACTGTTTCATTCATGATAAACACTGGAGCAGCCCGTACAGTATTAATGTAAGACCACATCTCAGAGGAGATACTGTCCCCCCGAATAAGTAACTTGTGGAGGGATAGAGGGGCTGTGTAGTATTATAAATGGTTTCAACACTCCAATTTACTAATACTAATTATATATATATATATATATATATATATATATATATATATATATCATTCATTAAAAGTTCATTAAAAAGTTCATTAAAAGTTAAATGTTTAACCGGATGACCCAGCTAACAAAGGAATGTAATGACCCAGTTATTTACACTTATCTTCTAAGATGAGTCACCTAATGAGAAGGTTCCCAGGGATGACATGTGGTGAAATCTTATCTATTTGGTTTAATGGGTTTTCACACTGGCATACCATGATAGATCAAAGCCTTTAGAGAAGTTTCAATAGACAGTTTTAACATATAAAAGAGGACTATATTTTATGAGAAGGAGGGACAGACACAGGGGAGATGGACATACAGAGATAGAGCCTGATGACTTCTACCTTGTAATGTGTGAATAATGCCTGTTTTTGTGTTTGCAATCATTTTCAGGAAGAAACTGAGTATTATCTGACAGAATTGCAGGGGGGTCAATACTTTTGGCCACAACTGTAAATGTTTGCAAAATTGAATAAGTTTGGTAAGAATAGGAAAGTAGTTGAGAGTGTCAGATCCTGTTACGGCTAGCGGAACGCACCGAATAAATATAGCTGTTTATTATAAATGGTGCGTTCGCAGCCTGTGGTCCACCGTGCAGGAGGAACCTGCTGCTAGTGAATGGTGGCACTGTTTGGCGGTATAGACTAGCTCAGATACTTCACAGAGTAGCCGTGAGAGGAAAGCACTGCGCCCTGTTAGCCTCACAGGAGCACAAGCTTGCTGCCGAACTGATAGCAGTCAGTGGTTATGCACACACGCAATCTCACCGGAGGTGCCGGAATTCTAGGGGCTTATTTCAGCCGGGTCCTTGAATACGTTCATATAATCTCCTCACTGGAGGTGCCGGTATTCTAGGGGCTTATTTCATCCAGGTCCCTGAATCCATTCATACATAACCACACTGGCGCAAAGCACATATTTGGATTGATACTAGTGCATGGCCGTGCGGCCATGCGGGCCTTTTATAGCTGCAGCAAGTACAAGACCTTCCTAGAAGTACCAATGAGAGGCTGCCACAGAGCCTGAGCACCTTCAGGACCTTCCTGGAGAACCAATGGACTTTGCTGCAGTATCCAAGCATATGACCCTCGATCTCCAATGAGAGATCTTACCCTGGGCATGCTCAGAAGGGGAAAAGCAGGACTTAGTCCCAAAAGCGTCTGCTCGCCGCTGCCCAGCACTGGCTTCAATGGCAGAAGCTGGAAAAGCAGCAGTAACCCTTTGTACAGAGACTGATTCAGACGCTGGGACCGACGTCTCCGCTGAGCAGACTCCACTGCGGCAGGAGACGAATGGGAGACCGCAGCGGAGATGGCCCGAGATTCCCCCTGTGCAGAGGTGGGAACTCGACCCCTAACATTACTCCCCCCTCCTAGGGCCCCCCCTCGGACTTCGCTACGCTCGAAGGCAGCAATGAGCTGCGGAGCCTGAATGTGCTCAGCAGGCTCCCAGGACCTGTCCTCAGGACCATAACCCTTGCAGTCCACCAAATAAAATTTTTTGCCACGTACCACCTTGCACCCTAAAATAACGTTCACCTCGTAATCATCCGTAGACGAACCCGTTGTCCCGGCAGATGACTCAGAAAACCGGGACATGTAAACGGGCTTCAAGAGGGACACATGAAAAGTGTCGGTGATACCCAGGCGCGGCGGAAGGGCTAAACGATAGACCACAGGGTTAACCTGTTCGAGGACCTTGAAAGGGCCCAAGTAGCGAGGTGCAAACTTAGTGGACTCAACGCGCAGCCTGATGTTATGGGCGGAGAGCCACACCAAGTCGCCAGGAGCAAAGGTCGGAGCGGGGCGCCGATGTGCATCGACGGAGGACCTCATTCTCTCCTTGGAGGCCCAAATGGCATCCTAAGTGCGGTCCCAAATATCCCGTGCCTCCACAGCCCAGTCTGCCACCCTGGAGTCAGCGGAAGACACGGGCATGGGCACAGGTACCCACGGATGCTGACCATAGTTAAGGAGGAATGGGGTTTGTGCAATGGAATCGGCTACGGCTTTGTTCAGCGCAAACTCCGCCCACGGTAGCAAGGATGCCCAGTCATCCTGCCTGGCTGAGACAAAATGTTGCAGATATGTGACCAAGGTCTGGTTGGCCCTCTCTACCAACCCATTCGTCTCGGGATGATATGCGGAAGAGAGATTCAACTCAATGCTGAGAAGACAACAAAGCTCTCTCCAGAACCGAGATGCAAACTGGGGACCCCGGTCACTGACAATTTTGTCCGGCATACCGTGTAGGCGGAAAATGTGTTTTATAAACAACGCTGCCAAGGCCCGTGCAGAAGGTAGCCGTGGAAGCGATACCAAGTGCACCATTTTAGAAAAATGATCGGTGATAACCCAAATAATGGTACAGCCACGAGACTTGGGCAAACCCACCACAAAGTCCATCTCGACCATCTCCCAGGGCCTGTCTGCCACCAGCAAGGGATAGAGTAACCCAGCTGGCCGTTGTCGAGGAGATTTATTTTTGGTGCAGGAGACACACGCCCGAATATAATCTCTGACGTCACGGACCATATGTGGCCACCAGTACGTCCTCCCCAGCAGTTCAGATATCCTATTTGTCCCACCCACCCTGGATGAATGAGCCCAAGAGAGAACCTCAGGTCGCAAATTAATAGGTACAAAAGTCTTGCCTAGAGGCACAGACTCAAGCAAAATCGGAGCTACAGTTCTCAGACTCTCAGAAGGGACAATAAGGCGAGGCTCCCCTTCCTCCTCAGATGACACAACAGAGCGAGAGGGCGTCAGCATGAATGTTCTTCTCCCTAGCGAGATAATGGAGGGTGAAATGGAACCGGGAGAATAACAAGGACCATCTGGCCTGACGACAATTTAGCCGCTGGGCTGTTTGCAAATATACCAGATTTTTGTGGTCCGTGAAGACTTGAAAGGGAAAGCAAGCCCCCTCCAAAAGATGTCTCCACTCCGAGAAAGCCAACTTCATTGCTAGCAACTCCCTGTCCCCGATGGAATAATTCCTCTCCGCTGGTGTGAAGGCCTTGGAGAAAAAGAAGCAAGGATGCTTCTGACCTTGAGCATCCTTTTGGAAGAGGACTGCTCCTGCACCAACGGATGAGGCATCCACCTCCAATATAAACGGCTTATCAACATCGGGACGATGTAGGATGGGAGCGCTAGCAAAATGAGACTTAATGGAAGAGAAGGCTCTGGAGACCTCTTAAGACCACAATTTGGGATTTGCTCCCTTCTTGGTGAGGGCTACCAAGGGAGCTACCAAAGTTGAAAAGTGGGGAATGAACTGGCGATAGTAATTAATGAACCCCATAAAGCGCTGCACCGCTTTAAGAGAATGGGGTTCTTGCCAGTCCATCACCGCCTGTAGTTTGGCAGGATCCATAGCCAATCCGTGTTCAAACATACACTTCTCAAACTTTGCATACAGGTGGGAGTCAATATCTGGAGAGAGGATGAGAATATCATCCAGATAGACTACAACCGAGGTGGAGAGCATATCCCGGAAGATATCATTGACAAAGTCTTGGAAAACGGCTGGGGCATTACAGAGCCCGAAGGGCATCACTAGATACTCATAGTGCCCATCCCTGGTATTAAACGCCATCTTCCATTCGTCCCCCTCACGGATGCGAATCAGGTTATAAGCACCCCGCAGATCTAATTTGGTAAATACCCTTGCTCCCCATAGCCTATCAAAGAGCTCTAAAATCAGGGGCAACGGGTACTTATTCTTAATGGTGATGGCGTTAAGACCCCTGTAATCTATGCAAGGACGTAACTTTCTGTTCTTCTGCACGAAGAAGAACCCCGCCCCTGCAGGTGACACTGACTTCCTAATGAACCCTCTTGCCAAATTCTCCTGGATGTATTGGGACATAGCCTCCGTCTCCGGGAGAGAGAGGGGATAGACACGTCCCCGAGGAGGTTCTGCTCCAGGCAAGAGATCAATAGGACAGTCATAGGGACGGTGAGGTGGAAGGGTCTCCACAGCCTTTTCGGAGAAGACGTCTGCATAGGACCAATAGCATTTGGGAAGAGAAGAAAGATCTGCGGGTGTCTCAGTGGTGGAAACCTGAACGCACTCTCTCACACATCTGCCCTTACATGATTCACTCCAACCCAATATCCTCCCAGAGATCCACTCAATATGTGGGGAGTGGAAACGGAGCCAGGGTATTCCCAGCAGAATCTCGTCCATTCCCTCGGGAAGGACAATAAGGGAAATAATCTCCTGGTGGGAAGGGGACATGGATAACGTGAAAGGGACAGTCTGGTGTGTGATTTGTGTGGGAAGTGTCAACCCATTCACTACTCTAAGGCTGGAGTCACACTAGCGAGTTTTACAGACGTATGAGCGCATAAAATACGTCCGTAAAACTCGCCTAACAAACGTCCCAATTATTCTCTATGCCCCTGCTCCTATCTGCCGTATTTTACTGATCTGTATTATACGGCTTGCTACGGCCGTAGAAAATCGCAGCATGCTGCGTTTGTCACCGTATTGCGCAAAAAACGCCAATGAAAGTCTATGGAAGCCCCAAAAATACGGATTACACACGGACCAGCAGTGTGACTTGCGAGAAATACGCAGCGGTGTTAGAGAGAAAAGCCGGCAATTCAGTGCGGTGTACAGTAAAATCACACTGACCGCTTACAATAGAATAGGTAGAATAAATGTGTACACATAGAATAGGTATATACAGTGGGGCAAAAAAGTATTTAGTCAGTCAGCAATAGTGCAAGTTCCACCACTTAAAAAGATGAGAGGCGTCTGTAATTTACATCATAGGTAGACCTCAACTATGGGAGACAAACTGAGAAAAAAAAATCTAGAAAATCACATTGTCTGTTTTTTTAACAATTTATTTGCATATTATGGTGGAAAATAAGTATTTGGTCAGAAACAAACAATCAAGATTTCTGGCTCTCACAGACCTGTAACTTCTTCTTTAAGAGTCTCCTCTTTCCTCCACTCATTACCTGTAGTAATGGCACCTGTTTAAACTTGTTATCAGTATAAAAAGACACCTGTGCACACCCTCAAACAGTCTGACTCCAAACTCCACTATGGTGAAGACCAAAGAGCTGTCAAAGGACACCAGAAACAAAATTGTAGCCCTGCACCAGGCTGGGAAGACTGAATCTGCAATAGCCAACCAGCTTGGAGTGAAGAAATCAACAGTGGGAGCAATAATTAGAAAATGGAAGACATACAAGACCACTGATAATCTCCCTCGATCTGGGGCTCCACGCAAAATCCCACCCCGTGGGGTCAAAATGATCACAAGAACGGTGAGCAAAAATCCCAGAACCACGCGGGGGGACCTAGTGAATGAACTGCAGAGAGCTGGGACCAATGTAACAAGGCCTACCATAAGTAACACACTACGCCACCATGGACTCAGATCCTGCAGTGCCAGACGTGTCCCACTGCTTAAGCCAGTACATGTCCGGGCCCGTCTGAAGTTTGCTAGAGAGCATTTTGATGATCCAGAGGAGTTTTGGGAGAATATCCTATGGTCTGATGAAACCAAACTGGAACTGTTTGGTAGAAACACAACTTGTCGTGTTTGGAGGAAAAAGAATACTGAGTTGCATCCATCAAACACCATACCTACTGTAAAGCATGGTGGTGGAAACATCATGCTTTGGGGCTGTTTCTCTGCAAAGGGGCCAGGACGACTGATCCGGGTACATGAAAGAATGAATGGGGCCATGTATCGTGAGATTTTGAGTGCAAACCTCCTTCCATCAGCAAGGGCATTGAAGATGAAACGTGGCTGGGTCTTTCAACATGACAATGATCCAAAGCACACCGCCAGGGCAACGAAGGAGTGGCTTCGTAAGAAGCATTTCAAGGTCCTGGAGTGGCCTAGCCAGTCTCCAGATCTCAACCCTATAGAAAACCTTTGGAGGGAGTTGAAAGTCCGTGTTGCCAAGCGAAAAGCCAAAAACATCACTGCTCTAGAGGAGATCTGCATGGAGGAATGGGCCAACATACCAACAACAGTGTGTGGCAACCTTGTGAAGACTTACAGAAAACGTTTGACCTCTGTCATTGCCAACAAAGGATATATTACAAAGTATTGAGATGAAATTTTGTTTCTGACCAAATACTTATTTTCCACCATAATATGCAAATAAAATGTTAAAAAAACAGACAATGTGATTTTCTGGATTTTTTTTCTCAGTTTGTCTCCCATAGTTGAGGTCTACCTATGATGTAATTTACAGACGCCTCTCATCTTTTTAAGTGGTGGAACTTGCACTATTGCTGACTGACTAAATACTTTTTTGCCCCACTGTATATCTATAATATAACGCTGGGAGCGTCACTCTGTCCGAAGCCTTTATAGACTGCGCAAGCGCCGGCGCAGTCTGGCCCCCACAGAGTGACGCTCCCAGGAGATCGCGGTATGCGTAAGCACTGAACCCATACCGCGATCTCCACAGGAGAAAGGGACCGTGGACGCGCCAGGAGGGAGGGTAAGTATACTCACCTGTCCTCCGTTCCAGCGCTGCGTGCGGCTCCGTCTCCGGCTCCTCTGCTGTGACAGAGTCCAGTCACAGGCAGAGGAGCCGGAGTGTGTGTTCAAGAAAATGGCGGCGGAAAGCGCGGGCTGCGCAGGCGCCGATTCCTGCTGCCGGAATCGGCGCCTGCGCAGTCCGCGCTTTCCGGCGCCATTTTCTTGAAGACACACTCCGGCCCCACTGCAGGTGTGTCTTCAAGAAAATGGCGGCGGAGAGCACGGACTGCGCAGGCGCCGATTCCGGCAGCCGGAATCGGTGCCTGCGCAGTCCGCGCTTTCCGGCGCCATTTTCTTGAAGACATACCTGCAGTGGAGCCGGACGATAGGTGAGTATGGTATTTTTTTTTTTCATATGGCAGCAGCATACGGGGGCATAGTGGCGCAGGATGGGAGCAGCACATGACAGAACGGGCGCAGGATGGCAGCAGCACATGACAGAACGGGCGCAGGATGGCAGCAGCACATGACAGAACGGGCGCAGGATGGCAGCAGCACATGACAGAACAGGCGCAGGATGGCAGCAGCGCATGACATAACGGGCGCAGGATGGCAGCAGGATGGGAGCAGCACATGACAGAACGGGCGCAGGATGGCAGCAGCGCATGACAGAACGGGGGCGCAGGGTGGGAGCAGCACATGACAGAATGGGCGCAGGATGGGAGCAGCACATGACAGAACGGGCGCAGGATGGCAGCAGCGCATTACAGAACGGGCGCAGGATGGCAGCAGCGCATGACAGAACGGGCGCAGGATGGCAGCAGCACATGACAGAACGGGCGCAGGATGGGAGCAGCACATGACAGAACGGGCGCAGGATGGCAGCAGCACATGACAGAACGGGCGCAGGATGGGAGCAGCACATGACAGAACGGGCGCAGGATGGCAGCAGCGCATGACAGAACGGGGGCGCAGGATGGGAGCAGCACATGACAGAACGGGCGCAGGATGGCAGCAGGATGGGAGCAGCACATGACAGAACGGGCGCAAGATGGCAGCAGCGCATGACAGAACGGGGGCGCAGGATGGAAGCAGCACATGACAGAACGGGCGCAGGATGGCAGCAGGATGGGAGCAGCACATGACAGAACGGGCGCAGGATGGCAGCAGCGCATGACAGAACGGGGGCGCAGGATGGGAGCAGCACATGACAGAACGGGCGCAGGATGGCAGCAGCACATGACAGAACGGGCGCAGGATGGCAGCAGCGCATGACAGAACGGGCGCAGGATGGCAGCAGCGCATGACAGAACGGGCGCAGGATGGCAGCGGCACATGACATAACGGGCGTAGGATGGCAGCAGCACATGACAGAACGGGCGCAGGATGGCAGCAGCACATGACAGAACGGGCACAGGATGGCAGCAGCGCATGACATAACGGGCACAGGATGGCAGCAGGATGGGAGCAGCACATGACAGAACGGGCGCAGGATGGCAGCAGCGCATGACAGAACGGGGGCGCAGGATGGGAGCAGCACATGACAGAACGGGCGCAGGATGGCAGCAGGATGGGAGCAGCACATGACAGAACGGGCGCAGGATGGCAGCAGCTCATGACAGAACGGGGGCGCAGGATGGGAGCAGCACATGACAGAACGGGCGCAGGATGGCAGCAGCACATGACAGAACGGGCGCAGGATGGCAGCAGCGCATGACAGAACGGGCGCAGGATGGCAGCAGCGCATGACAGAACGGGCGCAGGATGGCAGCGGCACATGACATAACGGGCGTAGGATGGCAGCAGCACATGACAGAACGGGCGCAGGATGGCAGCAGCACATGACAGAACGGGCACAGGATGGCAGCAGCGCATGACATAACGGGCACAGGATGGCAGCAGGATGGGAGCAGCACATGACAGAACGGGCGCAGGATGGCAGCAGCGCATGACAGAACGGGGGCGCAGGATGGGAGCAGCACATGACATAACAGGCGCAGGATGGGAGCAGCACATGACAGAACGGGCGCAGGATGGCAGCAGCGCATGACAGAACGGGCGCAGGATGGCAGCAGCGCATGACAGAACGGGCGCAGGATGGCAGCGGCACATGACATAACGGGCGTAGGATGGCAGCAGCACATGACAGAACGGGCGCAGGATGGCAGCAGCACATGACAGAACGGGCACAGGATGGCAGCAGCGCATGACATAACGGGCACAGGATGGCAGCAGGATGGGAGCAGCACATGACAGAACGGGTGCAGGATGGCAGCAGCGCATGACAGAACGGGGGCGCAGGATGGGAGCAGCACATGACATAACGGGCGCAGGATGGGAGCAGCACATGACAGAACGGGCGCAGGATGGCAGCAGCGCATGACAGAACGGGGGCGCAGGATGGGAGCAGCACATGACAGAACGGGTGCAGGATGGGAGCAGCACATGACAGAACGGGCGCAGGATGGCAGCAGCACATGACAGAACGGGCGCAGGATGGCAGCAGCACCTGACAGAACGGGCGCAGGATGGCAGCAGCACCTGACAGAACGGGCGCAGGATGGCAGCAGCACATGACAGAACGGGCGCAGGATGGCAGCAGCGCATGACAGAACGGGCGCAGGATGGCAGCAGCACATGACAGAGCGGGCGCAGGATGGCAGCAGCACATGATAGAAC
This sequence comes from Ranitomeya imitator, assembly GCF_032444005.1. Taxonomy (NCBI): domain Eukaryota; kingdom Metazoa; phylum Chordata; class Amphibia; order Anura; family Dendrobatidae; genus Ranitomeya; species Ranitomeya imitator. Next base: position 322,227,255 of record NC_091283.1, read on the forward strand.
GGGCGCAGGATGGCAGCAGCACATGACAGAACGGGCGCAGGATGGCAGCAGCACATGACGGAGACCATATACCAATATAAATGCTCGCCACCCGGGCGTAGAACGGGTTCAATAGCTAATATATATATATGTCAGTGAGACACATATATGTATATATGTTATTATTTCATCCAGCGCTAGATAGCTTTAAAGCCGGTAATTCAATTGCCGGCTTTTGCTATCTCCTTCCTAAACCCGACATGATATGAGACATGGTTTACATACAGTAAACCATCTCATATCCCCATTTTTTGCATATTCCACACTACTAATGTTAGTAGTGTGTATATGCAAAATTTGGCCGTTCTAGCTATTAAATTAAAGGGTTAAATGGCAGAAAAAATTGGCGTGGGCTCCCGCGCAATTTTCTCCGCCAGAATAGTAAAGCCAGTGACTGAGGGCAGATATTAATAGCCTGGAGAGGGTCCATGGTTATTGGCCCCCCCTGGCTAAAAACATCTTCCCCCAGCCACCCCAGAAAAGGCACATCTGGAAGATGCGCCTATTCTGGCACTTGGCCACTCTCTTCCCATTCCCGTGTAGCGGTGGGATATGGGGTAATGAAGGGTTAATGCCACCTTGCTATTGTAAGGTGACAATAAGCCAAATTAATAATGGAGAGGCGTCAATTATGACACCTATCCATTATTAATCCAAAACTAGTAAATGGTTAAAAGAAACACAAACACATTATTAAAAATTATTTTAATGAAATAAAAACAAAGGTTGTTGTAATAATTTATTCTACGCTCAATCCTTCTGAAGACCCTCGCTCTGTAACAAAGTAAAAATAATAAACTAACAATATACATACTGTTGTGAATTCTGTGGCAGAGTTCACTCCTGTGGTCACAAGTGGTACTTCGGCTGATTCTCTCTGGGAGCTTCCGTTTGTGGAGGAAAGTGGTACTGCAGCTTCTGAGTTTCCTCCCTCAGGTGATCTGGTGAGCTCGTTAGCTGCTTCTCTACTTAACTCCACCTAATGCTTTGATCCATGCTTCCTGTCAATGTTCCAGTGTTGGACTTGTGTATCTCTGGATCATTCCTGTGGCCTGCTGCTCTGCATAGCTAAGTGCTTCTTTGCTATTTGTTGCTTTTTTTTCTGTCCAGCTTGTCTATTTGTTTTGCTGGAAGCTCTGGGACGCAAGGGGTGTACCTCCGTGCCGTTAGTTCGGTACAGAGGGTCTTTTTGCCCCCTTTGCGTGGTTTTCTTTAGGGTTTTGTGTAGACCGCAAAGTTATCTTTCCTATCCTCGTTCTGTCTAGAATATCGGGCCTCACTTTGCTGAATCTATTTCATCCCTGCGTTTGTCTTTTCATCTTACTCACAGTCATTATATGTGGGGGGGCTGCCTTTTCCTTTGGGGTATTTCTCTGAGGCAAGGTAGGCTTATTTTTCTATCTTCAGGCTAGTTAGTTTCTCAGACTGTGCCGAGTTGCATAGGGAGCGTTAGGCGCAATCCACAGCTGCCTCTAGTTGTGTTTGGAGAGGATCAGGGATTGCGGTCTGCAGAGTTCCCACGTCTCAGAGCTCGTTCTATTATTTTGGGTTATTGTCAGATCACTGTATGTGCTCTGATCGCTATGTACATTGTGTTACTGAATTGCCTATCACAACAGTACAGGAAGCCACAAGTGCTAATGATTCTCAATAGAGGGAAAAAAGAAGTTCTGAGACCATTTTTTTTCCTTTGCACTGTGATTTGTCTTTTTTTCCCCCTAGACATTTGGGTGCTTCAGGACACAGGTGTTACAATGGACATTAAAGGTCTGTCTTCATGTGTAGATCAGCTCACGGCAAGAGTTCAAGATATTCAAAATTTTGTGGTTCAGAATTCTTTGTTAGAACCGAGAATTCCTATTCCAGATTTGTTTTTTGGAGATAGAACTAAATTTCTGAGTTTCAAGAATAATTGTAAACTGTTTCTGGCTTTGAAACCTCGCTCTTCTGGTGACCCAGCGCAACAGGTTAGGATCGTCATTTCTTTTTTGCGTGGCGACCCTCAGGACTGGGCATTTTCTCTTGCGTCAGGAGATCCTGCATTAAGTAATATCGATGCGTTTTTCCTGGCGCTTGGATTGCTGTATGATGAGCCTAATTCAGTAGATCAGGCAGAAAAGAATTTGCTGGCTCTTTGTCAGGCTCAGGATGAGATAGAGCTATATTGCCAGAAATTTAGAAAATGGTCCGTGCTCACTCAATGGAATGAATCTGCGCTTGCAGCCATTTTCAGAAAGGGTCTCTCTGAAGCCATTAAGGATGTCATGGTGGGATTTCCTATGCCCGCTGGTTTGAATGAGTCTATGTCTTTGGCCATTCAGATCGGTCGACGCTTGCGTGAGCGTAAATCTGTGCACCATTTGGCGGTATTACCTGAGATTAAACCTGAGCCTATGCAGTGCGATAGGACTATGACCAGAGTTGAACGGCAAGAACACAGACGTCTGAATGGGCTGTGTTTCTACTGTGGTGATTCCACTCATGCTATCTCTGATTGTCCTAAGCGCACTAAGCGGTTCGCTAGGTCTGCCGCCATTGGTACTGTACAGTCAAAATTTCTTCTGTCCGTTACCTTGATATGCTCCTTGTCGTCGTATTCTGTCATGGCGTTTGTGGATTCAGGCGCGGCCCTGAATTTGATGGACTTGGATTATGCTAAACGTTGTGGGTTTTTCTTGGAGCCCTTGCAGTGTCCTATTCCATTGAGAGGAATTGATGCTACACCTTTGGCCAAGAATAAGCCTCAATACTGGACCCAGCTGACCATGTGCATGGCTCCTGCACATCAGGAGGTTATTCGCTTTCTGGTGTTGCATAATCTGCATGATGTGGTCGTGTTGGGGTTGCCATGGCTAAAAGCCCATAATCCAGTATTGGATTGGAATTCCATGTTGGTGTCCACCTGGGGTTGTCAGGGGGTACATGGTGATGTTCCATTTCTGTCAATTTCGTCATCCACCCCTTCTGAGGTTCCAGAGTTGTTGTCTGATTACCGGGATGTATTTGATGAGCCCAAGTCCGATGCCCTACCTCCGCATAGGGATTGTGATTGTGCTATCAATTTGATTCCTGGTAGTAAATTCCCAAAAGGTCGACTGTTTAATTTATCCGTGCCTGAGCACACCGCTATGCGCAGTTATGTGAAGGAATCCCTGGAGAAGGGGCATATTCGCCCGTCATCATCGCCATTAGGAGCAGGGTTCTTTTTTGTAGCCAAGAAGGATGGTTCGCTGAGACCGTGTATAGATTATCGCCTTCTTAATAAGATCACTGTTAAATTTCAGTACCCCTTGCCATTGTTATCTGATTTGTTTGCTCGGATTAAGGGGGCTAGTTGGTTCACTAAGATAGATCTTCGTGGTGCGTATAATCTGGTGAGAATCAGGCAAGGCGATGAATGGAAAACTGCATTTAATACGCCCGAGGGTCATTTTGAGTATCTAGTGATGCCGTTCGGACTTGCCAATGCTCCATCAGTGTTTCAATCCTTTATGCATGACATCTTCCGTGAGTACCTGGATAAATTCCTGATTGTGTACTTGGATGACATTTTGATCTTCTCGTATGATTGGGAGTCTCATGTGAAGCAGGTCAGAACGGTTTTTCAGGTCCTGCGTGCTAATTCTTTGTTTGTGAAGGGATCAAAGTGTCTCTTTGGTGTGCAGAAGGTTTCATTTTTGGGGTTCATCTTTTCCACTTCTACTATCGAGATGGATCCGGTTAAGGTCCAAGCCATCCATGATTGGACTCAGCCGACATCTCTGAAAAGTCTGCAAAAGTTCCTGGGCTTTGCTAATTTTTATCGTCGCTTCATCTGCAATTTTTCTAGTGTTGCCAAACCATTGACCGATTTGACCAAGAAGGGTGCTGATTTGGTCAATTGGTCTTCTGCTGCTTTGGAGGCTTTTCAAGAGTTGAAGCGTCGTTTTTCTTCTGCCCCTGTGTTGTGTCAACCAGATGTTTCTCTTCCGTTCCAGGTCGAGGTTGATGCTTCTGAGATTGGAGCAGGGGCTGTTTTGTCACAGAGAGGTCCTGGTTGCTCAGTGATGAAACCATGCGCTTTCTTTTCCAGGAAGTTTTCGCCTGCTGAGCGAAATTATGATGTGGGCAACCGAGAGTTGCTGGCCATGAAGTGGGCATTCGAGGAGTGGCGTCATTGGCTTGAAGGAGCTAAGCATCGCGTGGTGGTATTGACTGATCATAAGAACTTGACTTATCTCGAGTCTGCCAAGCGCTTGAATCCTAGACAAGCTCGTTGGTCGTTGTTTTTTGCCCGTTTTGACTTTGTGATTTCGTACCTTCCGGGCTCTAAAAATGTGAAGGCGGATGCTCTGTCTAGGAGTTTTGTGCCCGACTCTCCGGGTTTATCTGAGCCGGCGGGTATCCTCAAGGAAGGAGTAATTGTGTCTGCCATCTCCCCTGATTTGCGGCGGGTGCTGCAAAAATTTCAGGCTAATAAACCTGATCGTTGCCCAGCGGAGAAACTGTTTGTTCCTGATAGCTGGACGAATAGAGTTATCTCTGAACTTCATTGTTCGGTGTTGGCTGGTCATCCTGGAATCTTTGGTACCAGAGAGTTAGTGGCTAGATCCTTTTGGTGGCCGTCTCTGTCGCGGGATGTGCGTACTTTTGTGCAGTCCTGTGGGATTTGTGCTCGGGCTAAGCCCTGCTGTTCTCGTTCCAGTGGGTTGCTTTTGCCCTTGCCGGTCCCGAAGAGGCCTTGGACACATATCTCTATGGATTTTATTTCTGACCTTCCCGTTTCTCAAAAGATGTCAGTCATTTGGGTGGTCTGTGATCGCTTTTCTAAGATGGTCCATCTGGTACCCTTGTCTAAATTGCCTTCCTCCTCTGATTTGGTGCCTTTGTTCTTCCAGCATGTGGTTCGTTTGCATGGCATTCCAGAGAATATTGTTTCTGACAGAGGTTCCCAGTTTGTTTCGAGGTTTTGGCGAGCCTTTTGTGGTAGGATGGGCATTGACTTGTCTTTTTCCTCGGCTTTCCATCCTCAGACTAATGGCCAGACCGAACGAACCAATCAGACCTTGGAAACATATCTGAGATGCTTTGTTTCTGCTGATCAGGATGACTGGGTGTCCTTTTTGCCTTTGGCTGAGTTCGCCCTTAATAATCGGGCCAGCTCGGCTACCTTGGTTTCGCCGTTTTTCTGCAATTCTGGGTTCCATCCTCGTTTCTCTTCAGGACAGGTTGAGTCTTCGGACTGTCCTGGTGTGGATACTGTGGTGGACAGGTTGCAGCAGATTTGGACTCAGGTAGTGGACAATTTGACCTTGTCCCAGCAGAAGGCTCAACTTTTCGCTAATCGCAGACGCCGTGTGGGTCCCCGACTTCGTGTTGGGGATCTGGTTTGGTTATCTTCTCGTCATATTCCTATGAAGGTTTCATCTCCTAAGTTTAAACCTCGCTTTATTGGTCCGTATAGGATTTCTGAGGTTCTTAAACCTGTGTCTTTTCGTCTGACCCTCCCAGATTCTTTTTCCATACATAACGTATTCCATAGGTCATTGTTGCGGAGATACGTGGCACCTATGGTTCCATCTGTTGAGCCTCCTGCCCCGGTTTTGGTGGAGGGGGAATTGGAGTATATTGTGGAGAAGATTTTGGATTCTCGTGTTTCAAGACGGAAACTCCAGTATCTGGTTAAATGGAAGGGTTATGCTCAGGAAGATAATTCCTGGGTTTTTGCTTCTGATGTCCATGCTCCCGATCTTGTTCGTGCCTTTCATGTGGCTCATCCTGGTCGGCCTGGGGGCTCTGGTGAGGGTTCGGTGACCCCTCCTCAAGGGGGGGGTACTGTTGTGAATTCTGTGGCAGAATTCACTCCTGTGGTCACAAGTGGTACTTCAGCTGATTCTCTCTGGGAGCTTCCGTTTGTGGAGGAAAGTGGTACTGCAGCTTCTGAGTTTCCTCCCTCAGGTGATCTGGTGAGCTCGTTAGCTGCTTCTCTACTTAACTCCACCTAATGCTTTGATCCATGCTTCCTGTCAATGTTCCAGTGTTGGACTTGTGTATCTCTGGATCATTCCTGTGGCCTGCTGCTCTGCATAGCTAAGTGCTTCTTTGCTATTTGTTGCTATTTTTTCTGTCCAGCTTGTCTATTTGTTTTGCTGGAAACTCTGGGACACAAGGGGTGTACCTCCGTGCCGTTAGTTCGGTACGGAGGGTCTTTTTGCCCCCTTTGCGTGGTTTTCTTTAGGGTTTTGTGTAGACCGCAAAGTTATCTTTCCTATCCTCGTTCTGTCTAGAATATCGGGCCTCACTTTGCTGAATCTATTTCATCCCTGCGTTTGTCTTTTCATCTTACTCACAGTCATTATATGTGGGGGGCTGCCTTTTCCTTTGGGGTATTTCTCTGAGGCAAGGTAGGCTTATTTTTCTATCTTCAGGCTAGTTAGTTTCTCAGGCTGTGCCGAGTTGCATAGGGAGCGTTAGGCGCAATCCACAGCTGCCTCTAGTTGTGTTTGGAGAGGATCAGGGATTGCGGTCTGCAGAGTTCCCACGTCTCAGAGCTCGTTCTATTATTTTGGGTTATTGTCAGATCATTGTATGTGCTCTGATCGCTATGTACATTGTGTTACTGAATTGCCTATCACAACAACATACCTTCCTGAAGATCTGTAAGGTCCCACGATGTAAATCCATCTGAAGGGGTTAAAAAATTTTGCAGCCAGGAGCTCTGTTAATGCAGCGCTGCTCCTTGCTGCAAAACCCCGGGGAATGAAGGTAAAGTAGGTCAATGACCTATATTTACCTTCATTTGCGGTGAGGCGCCCTCTGCTGGTTGTTCCTGGAGCGTGGGAACTTTCCTAGAAAGCTCCCAGGCTCGAGTTCATATGAGGGCGCCCTCTGCTGGTTGTCCTCATATGAACTCGAGCCTGGGAGCTTTCTAGGAAAGTTCCCACGCTCCAGGAACAGCCAGCAGATGGCGCCTCACCGCAAATGAAGGTAAATATAGGTCATTGACCTACTTTACCTTCATTCCCCGGGGTTTTGCAGCAAGGAGCAGCGCTGCATTAGCAGAGCTCCTGGCTGCAAAATGTTTTAACCCCTTCAGATGGATTTACATCGTGGGACCCTACAGATCTCCGGAAGGTATGTATATTGCTGGTTTATTATTTTTACTTTGTTACAGAGCGAGGGTCTTCAGAAGGATTGAGCGTAGAATAAATTATTACAACAACCTTTGTTTTTATTTCATTAAAATAATTTTTAATAATCTGTTTGTGTTTTTTTTTAACCCTTTACTAGTTTTGGATTAATAATGGATAGGTGTCATAATTGACGCCTCTCCATTATTAATTTGGCTTACTGTCACCTTACAATAGCAAGGTGGCATTAACCCTTCATTACCCCATATCCCACCGCTACACGGGAATGGGAAGAGAGTGGCCAAGTGCCAGAATAGGCGCATCTTCCAGATGTGCCTTTTCTGGGGTGGCTGGGGGAAGATGTTTTTAGCCAGGGGGGGGCCAATAACCATGGACCCTCTCCAGGCTATTAATATCTGCCCTCAGTCACTGGCTTTACTACTCTGGCGGAGAAAATTGCGCGGGAGCCCACGCCAATTTTTTCCGCTATTTAACCCTTTAATTTAACAGCTAGAATGGCCAAATTTTGCATATACACACTACTAACAGTAGTGTGGAATATGCAAAAAAATGGGGCTATGAGATGGTTTACTGTATGTAAACCATGTCTCATATCATGTCGGGTTTAGGAAGGAGATAGCAAAAGCCGGTAATTGAATTACCGGCTTTAAAGCTATCTCGCGCTGTATGAAAGATTAATATATATACATATATGTGTCTACTGACATATATATATATATATATATATATATGACAAAAAAAGACTCGCACATCCAAACTAGTGTGAATAGGTGCATACCAGGAGCAGCTACCTCCATACATGAATATACAAAAACGGTTGCACTCTATCGTGCAAAAGCATGTCTAATATGAAATATAAATAGCAAAATGGCTTTTGAACATTGGGAAAATATTTAAGAGACGCTTTGCACAGAATTTGATATAATCAAATAGTGTGAGCCCATCAACCAGTCGTCAAGGTGGTCTCATAAGTGATGGGTCCCTGACCCCCCTGTCCAAATGTGAACACTTACCAAAGGCCAATGTCTGTATGCCTGGGTGAATGTGGATACCTCTGTTCAGCAAAGCCTACATATGAGTTGGCCGGGACCAAGTGTGATGAAATGCAATTAAAAACCACATGGTGATGGGAGGAGTGCGCAGTCAGTAAGCTACCATAGAAATGACAAAAAAAGACTCGCACATCCAAACTAGTGTGAATAGGTGCATACCAGGAGCAGCTACCTCCATACATGAATATACAAAAAAGGTTGCACTCTATCGTGCAAAAGCATGTCTAATATGAAATATATGAAATATGAATAGCAAAATGGCTAGGTAGGTATGAAAGAACGTATTGACACAGTTTCAACAAGATCATCTAAACTATCATGTTGCTGTTCATCTGAAGCAACTTCAATTTGCTCCTCAGTTACAATACTGTGTTCCTCTATTTCAAACATTTCTGTGTCTGTGGACCCAGAATGTTCTTCTAGCTGCTGGTCACCATCATTACTCTCATTCATTAGCTTAATAGTACTTATCATATTTGAAGCATTGTCAGTTACGACAGAAAGAACTTGCTCTTTTTTAAGTTCATAGTCTTGCAGAACCTTTTCCACCAAGACCTGGAGAAACTCACTGGTGTGATGAGCTTTGGTATCTTTTACTGCCAATGTCTTGGTAACTATTTCATTTTTGTCACAAACAAATCGGACATTGATGGCAAAATAGTTCACTCTGTGACGTTTGCACGCATTTATTTTAAGAAACAGAAAGCGTCCCTTGAGAGTTTTTTTAAGTTCTTCCTTTTGTTTAAAAGCTTCTTCGATTACTAATTTTCTAATACGCTCTTTCTCCAGAGAAACACCAAGCTTGCGGGCCATTTCCCCATTCAGACACATAAAAGCTGGTCGTGAAAATAATGAAATAGGCACACTATCCTTTACAACAAGCTCTATGATCTGTTTTTTAAATGTATCTACTGTCATTGTCACAGTAACTTTGTCACTGCCAAAATATCTTGCAACTGGTGGCTGCAAAGTTCTCTGCTCCTTTGTTTGGCTGGAAGAGCTGGGCACTGGTTCATTGGTTTAGATGCAGTCTTTCTCATCCACTGCTTTCAGTACTTCTGGATGAAAGCGCTGTAAATGTCTCTTTAGATTAGAAGCCCTGGTAGGAGCATTTTTATCTTTGCCTGAATATGCACTTGGCATCACAGCATTTGTTTTTGTCTGGATCATTTGTCATACACTAACAGACATAATGTTTTCTATCTTGAGTGATGGTGAAATGTTCAAATAAAGCTGATTTAATGTGACGCTTCGTTGACATTCTCAGGTTTTTAATTCTGCATTCACAATCCAAATGACAATTGTTTTTCCTAAAAACAATTGTACAAAATTATTGCCAGGTCGTACAACTGATATAGTGGTCAGTAATACTGTTATTCCTCATGTACTCACAGTTAACTGACGCAAAGTTTGTTGAAATACTTCTTACAGTCTTCCTCTTTTGAGTAGCAGCTTTGAGATGCTTGGAAGACGCACACCTAGTAAACATCTAGTCTAGAGGAGGAGCTTTACTACTAAGAATTTGCAACACATTTTCACTTTCAGTTTCATACATTCTAAGTAGGGGGGTTGGGGCAGCATGAGGTTAACCAAGTATAAGATTAGATAAGGGCAGTGGAGAACAGTGACACACAAGAAGTAAGAAATGTCTCTATCTCCAGCAGAACTGCTTATCACTGTTCATAGTTTGATAGAACATATATATTTGAGTAACCTTTATAAAATTCATATGAAAGTTCAATTATGAAATATTAATACATTTCTTTTAAAGCTGGAGTCGGAGTTGGTACATTTCTACCGACTCCGACTCCAACCAAAACTAACTCCGACTCCACGACTCCGACTCCACAGCCCTGCTCAGGAGAAAAGCAGGACTTAGTCCCAAAAGCGTCTGCTCGCCGCTGCCCAGCACTGGCTTCAATGACAGAAGCTGGAAAAGCAGCAGTATCCCTTTGTACAGAGTCAGACTGAGCGAGACGCTGGGACCGATGTCTCCGCTGAGCAGACTCCAATGCGGCAGGAGACGAATGGGAGACCGCAGCGGAGATGGCCCGAGATTCCCCCTGTGCAGAGGTGGGAACTCGACCTCTAACAGATCCTTGCCAGAATGGGTGTTATCAGGATCCAGGACCCCAGTGGCACAGGAATGTCACAAGTATATGGTGGGACAGGGCTTACCAAATCCCCAGATGTGGCTGCCAAGTTTGATCTCTCAAGGTATGATGCAAAGGAAAAGAAAGTTTCTGCAGCAGTTGGGTGATTTGTGTTCAGGCACTTCAAAGTTTGCAGGAGGACATTGATAACTTGTGTTTAGTGCTGCATACAGCTATAGAGCAAAGGATTAGGTTGCAATGAGCCTTGAGAGACCAAATGAAACAGCATAACAATATGCAAAGGAAGTTTTAAGTATATGTTGTAAAAAAAATGAGTACGCGTAGACGCAGGAGAAGGCAGCAGCTTGTGTCAGACTCCTTTACAAGACGGGTCAGGACCTTGATCACCTGTGAACAATGGTCAGACTTGCCAGAATGGGACAGTTCTGACAGTGAGATACAGTTAGGGCCAGAAATATTTGGACGGTGACACAAGTTTTGTTATTTTAGCTGTTTACAAAAACATGTTCAGAAATACAATTATATATATAATATGGGCTGAAAGTGCACACTCCCAGCTGCAATATGATAGTTTCCACATCCAAATCGGAGAAAGGGTTTAGGAATCATAGCTCTGTAATGCATAGCGTCCTCTTTTTCAAGGGACCAAAAGTAATTGGACAATGGACTCTAAGGGCTGCAATTAACTCTGAAGGCGTCTCCCTCGTTAACCTGTAATCAATGAAGTAGTTAAAAGGTCAGGGGTGGATTCCAGGTGTGTGGTTTTGCATTTGGAAGCTGTTGCTGTGAGCAGACAACATGCGGTCAAAGGAACTCTCAATTTAGGTGAAGCAGAACATCCTGAGGCTGAAAAAAAAGAAAAAATCCATCAGAGAGATAGCAGACATGCTTGGAGTAGCAAAATCAACAGTTGGGTACATTCTGAGAAAAAAGGAATTGACTGGTGAGCTTGGGAACTCAAAAAGGCCTGGGCGTCCATGGATGACAACAGTGGTGGATGATCGCCGCATACTTAATTTGGTGAAGAAGAACCCGTTCACAACATCAACTGAAGTCCAGAACACTCTCAGTGAAGTAGGTGTATCTGTCTCTAAGTCAACAGTAAAGAGAAGACTCCATGACAGTAAATACAAAGGGTTCACATCTAGATGCAAACCATTCATCAATACCAAAAATAGACAGGCCAGAATTAAATTTGCAGAAAAACACCTCAAGAAGCCAGCTCAGTTCTGGAAAAGTATTCTATGGACAGATGAGACAAAGATCAACCTGTACCAGAATGATGGGAAGAAAAAAGTTTGGAGAAGAAAGGGAACGGCACATGATCCAAGGCACACCACATCCTCTGTAAAACATGGTGGAGGCAACGTGATGGCATGGGCATGCATGGCTTTCAATGGCACTGGGTCACTTGTGTTTATTGATGACATAAGAGCAGACAAGAGTAGCCGGATGAATTCTGAAGTGTACCGGGATATACTTTCAGCCCAGATTCAGCCAAATGCTGCAAAGTTGATTGGACGGCGCTTCATAGTACAGATGGACAATGACCCCAAGCTTACAGCCAAAGCTACCCAGGAGTTCATGAGTGCCAAAAAGTGGAACATTCTGCAATGGCCAAGTCAATCTCCAGATCTAAACCCAATTGAGCATGCATTTCACTTGCTCAAATCCAGACTTAAGACGGAAAGACCCACAAACAAGCAAGACCTGAAGGCTGCGGCTGTAAAGGCCTGGCAAAGCATTAAGAAGGAGGAAACCCAGCGTTTGGTGATGTCCATGGGTTCCAGACTTAAGGCAGTGATTGCCTCCAAAGGATTTGCAACAAAATATTGAAAATAAAAATATTTTGTTTGGGTTATGTTTATTTGTCCAATTACTTTTGACCTCCTAAAATGTGGAGTGTTTGTAAAGAAATGTGTACAATTCCTACATTTTCTATCAGATATTTTTGTTCAACCCTTCAAATTAAACGTTACAATCTGCACTTGAATTCTGTTGTAGAGGTTTCATTTCAAATCCAATGTGGTGGCATGCAGAGCCCAACTCGCGAAAATTGTGTCACTGTCCAAATATTTCTGGCCCTAACTGTATATAAGGTAGAAATGCATGCTAGCCGTATTGTAATAACAAAAATTAGGAGGTCACACAGCGTAGTGGAGATAGGAAAGATGCAGGAAATGCAGCTACTGGAGCAGAATCCACAATGACAGTAGAGACTAGGGGGTACACAGCAGGAGTGCTAACAACTGGGTACCAGGTACAGGCAGCAAGCAGGAGAACATTTGTTAGCATGGATTGTCAGATTATGGGATCATGGGGCAGATACTATCATTTTAAACAGGGGTCCCCAACTCCAGGCCTCGAGGGCCGCCAACAGTGCAGGTTTTCAGGATTTCTTTAGTATTGCATCGGTGGTAATGTGATCATCTGCACAGGTGATGATTCCAACCCCTGTGCAATACTAAGGAAATCCTGAAAACCTGCACTGTTGGCGGCCCTCGAGGCCTGGAGTTGGGGACCACTGATTTTAAACAATGGAGAAGCTATAGGATTATGTGGTACTAGATTGTGGCGCATCGGGTATTCTAGGATATGCATGTCCCCGTAGTACATGGACAATGATGATTCCAGAATTCGCGGCAGACTGTGCCCGTCGCTGATTGGTCGAGGCAACCTTTATGACATCATCATCGCCATCGCAACCATTATGACATCTATGTCGATACTGTGCCTGTCGCTGAATTAGAAACGTGGGATTTCTATGTCCTTTATGACATCATCGTCGCTGTGCCTGGCGGCCTCGACCAATCAGACGCGGGATGTCTACGTCCTTTATGACATCATCAATACTGTGCCCGTCGCTGATTGGTCGAGGCCTGGTGGCCTCGACCAATCAGAGACGCGGGATTCCAACGTCGATACTGTGCCCGTCGCTGATTGGTCGGGGCCTCGACCAATCAGAGACACGGGATTTCCAGGACAGACAGACAGACAGAAAGACAGACAGACGGAAAAACCCTTAGACAATTATATATATAGCTTTGTATTGATCCTATGGTACGTCTAAAAATGAGATGTGCAAGGTACACTGCAGAAAACTTCTTTGTTGCAGTTGGTGAGAGATTCTGTGGCAAAAGTGTATGATTCTCCTATTGAATTAATACCACAAACTCAATGGGAGTCTCTTGCAGACGGAGTTCAGAGATTGAGAGAAATCGCATGCATAGGTGGTACAACTCGCAATCCTTTGCCAGATTTGAATGATCATTTTGCTGTTGTAGAGGATTGTAAGGGACCAGATGTTGCAATGTTGACAGTAATGATGAAGAATAAATTGAAGAAAAAATTCAAAGTGCCCCAGCTGCTTACAAATCCCCATTATTCACTATATTCAGTGCGCTTATGGGAAATTCCACTACTGTCTATACAGCATGCAACTTAATTTCTCAGTTATCTGCTTTAGAGAAAGCAAAAGGGTCAAAAACTAGCACAGTAGAGAGAGTAGATCAAGAAAGGAGAAAAGAGGATGATACCCAAATTAGAGCAGGAAGGAGTTGTGTTGTGACCTGATAGCTAGTGGGGTTCCATTCCAGGAGATAGATGGGATCTCTATTAGTGAAATGTTGAGATGGCAAGAGCTGAGGAGGAAAAGGAAATTCCAAATCGCCAGGCCCAGGAGGGTGGTGACAAATGAGATAGGGGGTTGGAAAGATAGAGTTGGTGAAGCAGGTACAAGAATGCAGTAATGGTTGGAGGCAGAGCAAGGGTTAACAGAGGGATTTAATATAACAGCTTTACTCCACGCAGGGAGTATATGGTAAATAGGATAGTGAAACTGAGTATGATAGACTTAGGGGCAACAGGTGTGTAGTTAGGTAGGGGGGAGTTCAAAGGAATCAGACTTATCACTCCGACATTGATGAGGAGCAGTCTCTGAGATGATGACGGTAGCATCCCGGCCTGGACGCTTGAAGATACCGATGTCGTACTGATGCAGAAGGGGTCTTCGATCCCGGCGTTGTCGGTGGTCCTGGGATGTCCAGTCACAGGTATCTGACTGCAGCCTGGTAGTAATGTCTGGAAGTATGCCCACTGCGATCCAGTCGTAAGGAGGGATCACTCACGCTCAGTAATGTCATGGGAGTCAGCACTGTCAGCGATCTCTGGATGCATCTCCGCCTGAAGTCTCCGGTAAGCTTCCGTAGACCACTCTGGCTTGGGCTTACCTTTTCCTGACTGTACACTACAGTCTGCACACTACAGCATCCTGCCACTACTGACCTTTTCCCTGCGCATTGTTGCCATTTTATGCTCTCCACGCCCCCTGGTCAAAGGTCTGTGAGGGGAACTAAACTCTCCCTCCTACAACTCGGGTGACAGCACCAGTAGTTCTGGACTTGTCCCAGACATGGCACGCTGAGGCCGGCTCTCCTCCTTACATTTCTCCTTCCTTTGTGCTCACCATTCCACGGGGGCGAGATTTCTTGCAGTAGGTGTTTGAATTCTCCTATTCCTTTCACAATTTGTCGCCAGATGAAGTGTTCCTGATCAAAATGGTTAAGCGGTTTTCCTACGGTTGAGAGTTCAGAAAGACATAAACTGGGACTCTGTCAGGTCCTGGGGGATGGTTGCATTTGATTGGACTTACAAGGCTGGGGACACACCCAATTCAGGTAGAACAGTCATTTCTGGAATTACAGAAGCCTCAGATGTCTCAGGTGTCCGTTCTCTCTCTCCCACTGGCAATTGTTCAGCATATTCCTCTTCCTTCAACTAAATTAACGGAGGTCTTTCGGCAGGAGAAACCTCTTCTTCCTCTTTTACAATTGGATCGTTGGATACACACGGCCGGAGCATGTTACGATGCACCACACGAAAAGGGGCACCTTCTTCTTCGGGTCGAATTTTGTAGACTGGCCCTCCAGGGTGGAGCTGACATACGACCCGGAGTGGTGTTTCTTCCCACCGATAGCCGAGCTTGTTTTGTGGATGCTTGTCTGTCACCAGCACCCGATCTCTGGCCTGTAGAGCTGTCCCTCACTGCAACATGTTCCAACTCTTGAAACCTAGTTCATACCAGGCGATGCAGAGTCTGTAACCGATGCCGATGTTCTCGTACCCAGTTGGACACCCCCGTCCATGGGTTGTCCTCCTCTGGGTCCAGTTCCAGCTCAGTAATCTCTTTGCCGGACCTGCAGATAAGTAGGAGTAAGTAAGGTGTGTGTCCCGTCGTGTTATATACCCACACCAGCTCTGGCACAAATTCCGGCCAACGGGCCATAAGATTCTCCTCCATGGTCCTTAACATTTGAATGAGGGTGCGGTTGAAACTTTCCCAAGCTCCGATGCCCTAAGGGTGATAAGGGGTTGTCCGCGACTTCTGAATCTGGTATAAACGCTACAGCTCTTCCATCACTTTCCCCAGAAAGCAGGCTCCCTGATCTAAATGTATCCTCTTCAGGCAACCATATACTGAAATTTTTACAGATGGAATAGGCTGCGGACTCTGTAGTTTGGTCTCGGGTTGGGGTCACTGCTGCAAATTTAGTAAAGTGATCCACCATTACCAGACAATGTTCGTATCCTTGACAGGCTGGTTTAATTGTTACATAGTCGATCATCAGCATGTCCATCGGGGCCAAGGTCATGTCACGATCAGCTGCAGCCGCTGGTGTGGCCCAGCCCATAGACTCACCCAAACGGACCGACCTCAGAAAGCGTGGGACGAAATAAGGACCCTTTACACCACAGAGGTGGAACCGGGCCTACCCGAACTAGGGGAGGGCAGAGACCAGAGTTCTGTGGCAGCTGAGCATGTGGACAAGGAAAGAGACACTTAGGACTTGATTACACAGCATAACTTCAGGTATAGAGAAAGTAAAGTTTACTAAAGTAAAGTCACACAGTATATAAACCAAACAAGACTATGCCAGGCTCCTGATTCCACACCTCCCAGATGGGTACCACCCAGTGGACCCCAAGGCACCAACGGATCACCAAGGCACACATAGGCAGAACATCAGGACACAGGCAGGACATCAGGGTACACGAGGTCATCAGGACGCAGGCAAGACATCAGGACACACGAGGACGTCAGGACATCAGGGTACACAAGGTCATCAGGATACACAAGGTCATTAGGACATCAGGGTACACAGGGTCATCAGGACATCAGGGTACACGAGGTAATCAGGACGCAGGCAGGACATCAGGGAACAGACAGGACATCTAGACCCAGGGTCACCGGCAGACATCAGACAGGAGTCGTTCAGTTCCGGACATCCGACATGACCTACAGGCACCTCCACACAGGCAAGTTCCAGACAGCGGTCATCAGGCTCCAGGCATCGGACCTAGGAAGGAACTCAAGTGGGATGGTGCTAGAACCGCAGGATTGCGGGGCCTGCCAGGAACTAGCACCGCATTGTATCCAGAGCACAGAGTAGTTGAGGCTCAGCAGAAACACCAGTTACAAGAGACTCAAAGTCACTGGGTGCGAGGCTCCAGATGCAGAGGGATTCCAGGAACATAATCACAGCAGACACAGTTCAGGTACAGGACAGGTACAGAATCAAGGATTCGGGCCTGGATATACTGCCTCCAGGACAGGCGACAGAACAGAACAAAACAGGAATCAAGGCAAAGACTTTGGTACCAAAACATAGACAGGAGAGGTGCATGAACACAAACACACATAGCAAAGTTCAGGAGCTTTGTGTGTAGCTCAGGCCCTGCCCATAGGGCAGGGGAACTTTATATAGGAATTCCCCTCAGCAAATGGATGAGGACAGCATTTCAAGCACACACCCTAACCCTGATAAAAGCAGGGGAGGTGTGACTGTGCACGCCCTTAGTACACACAGAAACCATTACAGCAAAATCAATGCAGGAACTGAGGCTCAGGGCACCAGGCTGTAACTGCACGCACTGACACACGTGGAAAGTCATGCACCAGCTGAAAATGACCTCGCAGCCCGCGGACAGCTTCCACAGCGGCAACCAGGGACCTCACATGCAGATGGTCATGCAGCAGGGCAAAGACCTAACCACCCATGTACGGCTGCGCAGCAGAGCAGGGAACTGAGAATGTTCTATTCAGGTAACAGCCAACAGTATCCCAGCTCAAATTAGGGGGAAAAGAGCAAAGGGTTAAAGCAAACATATGCATTGTCACAACGAAAACCAGATACAGACAGAATGGCGTGACATTATCCCCTCTTAAAGCCCCCTCTTCTTAAGTCCCCCCCAAAAAATACACAGAAACTTTTCTTAGGATATGCGGTAAGTCCCAGCTCATCAGCTGGGACACTGTCATGGCAGCCCAGGTCATCAGCTGGGACACTGGTGTGGCAGCCCAGGGCATCAGTTTACAAGAGTCTGAAAGTCACTGGGTGCAAGGCTCCAGATGCAGAGGGATTCCAGGAACATAATCACAGCAGACACAGTTCAGTTACAGGATCAAGGATTCAGGCCTGGATATACCGCCTCCAGGACAGGCGACAGAGCAGAACAAAACAGGAATCAAGGCAAGGACTTTGGTACCAAAACATAGACAGGAGAGGTGCAGGAACACAAAAACATATCAGAGTTCAGGAGCTTTGTGAAGTAGCCCAGGCCCTGCCCATAGGGCAGGGGAACTTTATATAGGAGCTGCCCCTCAGCAATTGGCTGAGGACAGCATTTCAACTACACACTCTAACCCTGATAAAAGCAGGGGAGGTGTGGCCGCGCACACCCTTAGCACACACAGTAACCATTACAGCACAATCAGTGCAGGAACTGAGGCTCAGGGCACCAGGTTGTAACAACCCTGCTGGCATCACTGTATGGCCTTACATCCCCCACCTGCATTACACTCAAACTCTCTTACTTCTCTGGGCCATGTTGTGACTTCTCTCTGCTGCCAGCTCCATGCTGTGTGCCTCATGTCTGCTGCTTGCTCTGTGCATGCTGTCTGTGTGCATAGGGGGCGCCGCCGGCAACTCCTGTTTCTTATTGAGACTGTGTGCACCTTGCTAAGTTGCGCCTGGCCAATTGCCATGAGGTTTCCTGTATTTAAGACATCCCCACCCATTGGTGGGGGCCTGTGCAATTTACTCCCTCAGTAAGTTCTTAGCTGCTGCCCTGTCTCTGTGACTCTTGGGTCCGCCACCCAGGGGGGCTTAGTACTCTGGCCTGTGTCCTTGTGTAGCCACCCAGTGGGGCGTCATACCCTGGCTTGTTTCTGTATCTCTGTTCCTTGTCCTGTTCCTGTGTTCTTTTATATCCCTGTCTTTGTTTGCTTTCTCTGCTGTGCGTACTCTGTGTCTTGCTTTGCCCTGCTCTGCACTCTGTATCTAGCTTTGCTCTGCATCTTGCTTTGCTCTGCTTTCGGCTCTGCTCTCTGCGACCTTGCTTTGCTCCTTGCTCTGCACTCTGTGGCTTTGCTCTGCTTTCAGCTCTGCACTCTGTCTTACTTTGTTCTGCTCTCAGTGACCTTGCTTTGCTCCTTGCTCTGCATTCTGTGACCTGCATTCTGCACTCTGTGGTTTTGCACTCAGCTCTGCACTGACTTTGCTCTGCTCTCAGCTCTGTTATGACCTGGTGGTTAGGACAACAATGGACCTGGTGGTTAAGAGCACACAAAATGACCTGATAGTTTCTAATAACATGGGACAAGCTCTGAGACGCGGGAACTCTGCTGACTGCAATCCCTAATCCTATCACACCACACTAGAAATAGCCGTGGAGCGCTCCTGACGCTCCCTATGCGCCTCGGCACAGCCAAAGAAACTAGCTAGCCCTGAAGATAGGAAAAATAAGCCTACCTTGCCTCAGAGGAAATTCCCCAAAGGAAAAGGCAGCCCCCCACATATAATGACTGTGATTAAAGATGAAAATACAAACACAGGGATGAAATAGATTTAGCAAAGTGAGGCCCGACTTACTGAATAGACTGAGGATAGGAAAGATAGCTTTGCAGTCAGCACAAAAACCTACAACAGACCACGCAGAGGGCGCAAAAAGACCCTCCGCACCGGCTACGGAGGTGCTCCCTCTGCGTCCCAGAGCTTCCAGCAAGCAAGAACAAACCAAAATATCAAGCTGGACAGAAAAAATAGCAAACAAATGAAACACAAGCAGAACTTAGCTTATGCAGGGAAGTCAGGCCACAAGAACGATCCAGGAGAGAGCAAGACCAATACTGGAACATTGACTGGAGGCATGGAGCAAAGCACTAGGTGGAGTTAAATAGAGCAGCACCTAACGACTTAACCTCATCACCTGTGGATGGAAACTCAGAAGCCGCAGCCCCACTCACATGCACCAGAGGAAGCCCAAGGACAGAAACTGCCGAAGTACCATTCATGACCACAGGAGGGAGCTTGCCAACAGAATTCACAACAGTACCCCCCCTTGCGAAGGGGTCACCGAACCCTCACCAGAGCCCCCAGGCCGACCAGGACGAGCCAAATGAAAGGCACGAACCAGATCGGCAGCATGAACATCGGAGGCAAAAACCCAGGAATTATCTTCCTGACCATACCCCTTCCACTTAACCAGGTACTGGAGTTTCCGTCTCGAAATACGAGAATCCAAAATCTTCTCCACCACATACTCCAACTCCCCCTCAACCAAAACCGGGGCAGGAGGATCAATGGATGGAACCACAGGCGCCACGTATCTCCGCAACAATGACCTATGGAACACATTATGGATGGCAAAAGAAGCTGGAAGGGTCAAACGAAACGACACAGGATTAAGAACCTCAGAAATCCTATACGGATCAATGAAACGAGGCTCAAACTTAGGAGAGGAAACCTTCATAGGAATATAACGAGATGACAACCAAACCAAATCCCCAACACGAAGTCGGGGACCCACACAGCGCCGGCGGTTAACGAAACGTTGAGCCTTCTCCTGGGACAATGTCAAATTGTCCACCACATGAGTCCAAATCTGCTGCAACCTATCCACCACAGTATCCACACCAGGAAAGTCCGAAGAATCAACCTGTCCTGAAGAGAAACGAGGATGGAAACCAGAATTGCAGAAAAACGGCGAAACCAAAGTAGCCGAGCTGGCCCGATTATTAAGGGCGAACTCAGCCAAAGGCAAAAAGGACACCCAATCATCCTGATCAGCAGAAACAAAGCATCTCAGATATGTTTCCAAAGTCTGATTGGTTCGTTCAGTCTGGCCATTAGTCTGAGGATGGAAAGCCGAGGAAAAAGACAAAACAATGCCCATCCTAGCACAAAAGGCTCACCAAAACCTCGAAACAAACTGGGAACCTCTGTCCGAAACGATGTTCTCCGGAATGCCATGTAAACGAACCACATGCTGGAAAAACAATGGCACCAAATCAGAGGAGGAAGGCAATTTAGCCAAGGGTACCAAATGGACCATCTTAGAGAAGCGATCACAAACCACCCAAATGACCGACATCTTTTGAGAGACAGGGAGATCCGAAATAAAATCCATAGAGATATGTGTCCAGGGCCTCTTCGGAACCGGCAAAGGCAAAAGCAACCCACTGGCACGAGAACAGCAGGGCTTAGCCCGAGCACAAGTCCCACAGGACTGCACAAAAGAACGCACATCCCGCGACAGAGACGGCCACCAAAAGGATCTAGCCACCAAATCTCTGGTACCAAAGATTCCAGGATGACCAGCCAACACCGAACAATGAACCTCAGAGATAACTCTACTCGTCCATTTATCAGGGACAAACAGTTTCTCCGCTGGGCAACGGTCAGGTCTATTAGCCTGAAATTTTTGCAGCACCCGCCGCAAATCAGGGGAGATGGCAGACAAAATGACCCCCTCTTTGAGAATACCCGCCGGCTCAGGCAAACCCGGAGAGTCGGGCACAAAACTCATAGACAGGGCATCAGCCTTCACATTCTTAGAGCCTGGAAGGTACGAAACCACAAAGTCAAAACGGGAGAAAAACAGCGACCAACGAGCCTGTCTAGGATTCAACCATTTGGCAGACTCTAGATAAGTCAAATTTTTGTGATCAGTCAAGACCACCACGCGATGCTTAGCTCCTTCAAGCCAATGACGCCACTCCTCGAATGCCCACTTCATGGCCAGCAACTCTCGATTGCCAACATCATAATTACGCTCAGCAGGTGAAAACCTCCTGGAAAAGAAGGCACATGGTTTCATCACCGAGCCATCAGAACTTCTTTGCGACAAAACAGCCCCTGCTCCAATCTCAGAAGCATCCACCTCGACCTGAAACGGGAGCGAAACATCTGGCTGGCACAACACAGGGGCAGAAGAAAAACGACGCTTTAACTCCTGAAAAGCTTCCACAGCAGCAGAAGACCAATTGACCACATCAGCACCCTTCTTGGTTAAATCAGTCAACGGTTTAGCAATACTAGAAAAATTACTGATGAAGCGACGATAAAAATTAGCAAAGCCCAGGAACTTTTGCAGACTTTTCAGAGATGTCGGCTGAGTCCAATCATGGATGGCTTGGACCTTAACCGGATCCATCTCGATAGTAGAAGTGGAAAAGATGAACCCCAAAAATGAAACCTTCTGCACACCAAAGAGACACTTTGATCCCTTCACAAACAAAGAATTAGCACGCAGGACCTGAAAAACCGTTCTGACCTGCTTCACGTGAGACTCCCAATCATCCGAGAAGACCAAAATATCATCCAAGTATACAATCAGGAATTTATCCAGGTACTCTCGGAAGATGTCATGCATAAAGGACTGAAATACTGATGGAGCATTGGAAAGCCCGAATGGCATAACCAGGTACTCAAAATGGCCCTCGGGCGTATTAAATGCTGTTTTCCATTCATCGCCCTGTTTAATACGCACAAGATAATACGCACCACGAAGATCTATCTTGGTGAACCAACTAGCCCCCTTAATCCGAGCAAACAAATCAGACAGCAGCGGCAAGGGGTACTGAAATTTGACTGTGATTTTATTAAGAAGGCGGTAATCAATACAAGGTCTCAACGAACCATCCTTCTTGGCCACAAAAAAGAACCCCGCTCCCAATGGCGACGACGACGGGCGAATATGACCCTTCTCCAAGGATTCCTTTACATAGCTCCGCATAGCGGCGTGCTCAGGCACAGACAGATTGAACAGTCGACCTTTAGGAAACTTACTACCAGGAATCAAATCGATAGCACAATCGCAATCCCTATGAGGAGGTAGGGCACTGGATTTGGGTTCATCAAATACATCCCGGTAATCCGACAAGAACTCTGGAACTTCAGAAGGGGTGGATGATGAAATAGACAGAAATGGAACATCACCATGTACCCCCTGACAACCCCAGCTGGACACAGACATAGATTTCCAATCCAATACTGGGTTATGGACCTGTAGCCATGGCAACCCCAAAACGACCACATCATGCAGATTATGCAACACCAAAAAGCGAATATCCTCCTGATGCGCAGGAGCCATGCACATGGTCAGTCGGGTCCAATACTGAGGCTTATTCTTGGCCAAAGCCGTAGCATCAATTCCTCTCAATGGAATAGGATACTGCAAGGGCTCCAAGAAAAAACCACAGCGCCTAGCAAACTCCAAGTCCATCAAATTCAGGGCAGCGCCTGAATCCACAAATGCCATGACAGAATAGGACGACAAAGAGCAGATCAAAGTAACGGACAAAATAAATTTCGACTGTACAGTACCATTGGTGGCAGACCTAGCGAAACGCTTAGTGCGCTTAGGACAATCGGAGATAGCATGAGTGGAATCGCCACAGTAAAAACACAGCCCATTCCGACGTCTGTGTTCTTGCCATTCAGCTCTGGTCAAAGTCCTATCACATTGCATAGGCGCTGGTTTATGCTCAGATAATACCGCCAAATGGTGCACAGTTTTACGCTCACGTAAGCGTCGATCGATCTGAATGGCCAAAGACATAGACTCATTCAGACCAGCAGGCATGGGAAATCCCACCATGACATCCTTAACGGCTTCAGAGAAACCCTTTCTGAAAATTGCTGCCAGAGCACATTCATTCCACTGAGTGAGCACAGACCACTTCCTAAACTTCTGACAATATATCTCTACCTCATCCTGACCCTGACACAGAGCCAGCAAAATCTTCTCTGCTTGATCCACTGAATTAGGTTCATCATAGAGCAATCCGAGCGCCAGAAAAAACGCATCAATATCACACAAGGCAGGATCTCCTGGCGCAAGGGAAAATGCCCAGTCTTGAGGGTCACCACGCAACAAGGAAATAACGATCTTTACCTGTTGAACTGGGTCACCAGAGGAACGGGGTTTCAAAGCTAGAAACAGTTTACAATTATTTTTGAAATTCTGAAACTTAGCTCTATCTCCAGAAAACAAATCAGGAATAGGAATTTTAGGTTCTAACATAGGATTCTGAACCACTAAATCTTGAATGTTCTGTACACTTATAGTGAGATTATCCATCAAAGAGGACAGACCTTGAATGTCCATGTCTACACCTGTGTTCTGAACCACCCAGATGTAAAGGGGAAAAGAAAGACAAAACACAGTGCAAAGAAAAAAAAATGGTCTCAGAACTTCTCTTTTCCCTCTATTGAGAAGCATTAGTACTTTGGGCCTCCAGTACTGTTATGACCTGGTGGTTAGGACAACAATGGACCTGGTGGT
Organism: Ranitomeya imitator; assembly: GCF_032444005.1. NCBI lineage: Eukaryota > Metazoa > Chordata > Amphibia > Anura > Dendrobatidae > Ranitomeya > Ranitomeya imitator. The sequence continues at coordinate 322,251,216 of NC_091283.1, forward strand.
TAAGAGCACACAAAATGACCTGATAGTTTCTAATAACATGGGACGAGCTCTGAGACGTGGGAACTCTGCTGACCGCAATCCCTAATCCTATCACACCACACTAGAAATAGCCGTGGAGCGCTCCTGACGCTCCCTATGCACCTCGGCACAGCCAAAGAAACTAGCTAGCCCTGAAGATAGGAAAAATAAGCCTACCTTGCCTCAGAGGAAATTCCCCAAAGGAAAAGGCAGCTCCCCACATATAATGACTGTGAGTAAAGATGAAAATACAAACACAGGGATGAAATAGATTTAGCAAAGTGAGGCCCGACTTACTGAATAGACCGAGGATAGGAAAGATAGCTTTGCAGTCAGCACAAAAACCTACAACAGACCACGCAGAGGGCGCAAAAAGACCCTCCGCACCGGCTAACGGTACGGAGGTGCTCCCTCTGCGTCCCAGAGCTTCCAGCAAGCAAGAACAAACCAAAATATCAAGCTGGACAGAAAAAATAGCAAACAAATGAAACACAAGCAGAACTTAGCTTATGCAGGGAAGTCAGGCCACAATAACGATCCAGGAGAGAGCAAGACCAATACTGGAACATTGACTGGAGGCATGGAGCAAAGCACTAGGTGGAGTTAAATAGAGCAGCACCTAACGACTTAACCTTGTCACCTGTGGACGGAAACTCAGAAGCCGCAGCCCCACTCACATCCACCAGAGGAAGCCCAAGGACAGAACCAGCCGAAGTACCATTCATGACCACAGGAGGGAGCTTGCCAACAGAATTCACAACACAGCTCTGCACTCTGGCTTTGCTCTCAGCTCTGCTCTCTGTAGCTTTGCTCTGCTCTCTGACTTTGCTCTGCTCTCAGCTCTGCACTCTGTGGCTTCGCTCTGTGGCTCTGCTCCTTGCGGTTCTACCTTGCTCGGCTTCTTTCGGCTCTTCCCTGCTCCGCCTCCTGTGTCTCCTGCATGTCCGCACCTGGCTCCGCTTCCTGCCCTTGGCTCCGCCTCCTGCATGTCCGGACTTGGCTCCGCCTCCTGCATGTCCGCACTTGGCTCCGCCTCCTGCGTTTCCACACTTGGCCCCGCCTCCTGCTCTTGGCCCCACCTGCTGCGTTTTCCGCACTTGGCTCCGCCTCCTGCTCTTGGCTTTGCCTCCGGCATTTCCGTGCTTGGCTCCGCCTCCTGCGTTTCTGTTCTTGGCTCTAGTTCCTGTGCTTCTGCTTTGCATCCGCTCTTGCGGTCTTTCTCTATCTATTCATAAGTCCTCCTGTCTGAACAGGTTCTTACCTGTTTCATATACCTGCCTGCAAATCGTTCCCTACCGGTTCTTCCAGTGTACCAGCCTTGTCCGCCAGTCCAGCTAGAGCCAGCCGTACCTGCCTGCCAACAAGAGAGCCAGCCGTTCCCGCCTGCCTGCCAGTGTCTCTGTTGTACCCATCTGCCTGCCTGTGTCCCAGCTGTGCCTGCCTGTCTGCCAGAGTGCCAGCTGTGCTCGCTTGCCTGTCTATGTTCCGTTCCCTGGTGGGATCAGCAGTTACAGCCAGACACCACCCTGGAGTGGTGCCTGGTAGCTTCCTGCCGCTGACCTCACCATCAGAGGCTCCAGCGAATATCAAGGAAGCTACGTAGTTACGCCCCTTCCAGGGTAGACTGGTCTGTGGCACAGTGGAGCCACACCCCCACAAAGCTTCACCAACCAGTCTGGGTACGAGCGTGACAGCTGTGACTGCACGCACTGACACACGTGGAAAGTCATGCATCAGCTGCAAATAACTTCACAACCCGCGGACAGCTTCCACAGCGTCAACCAGGGACCGCACATGTGGATGGTCATGCAGCAGGGCAAAGATCTAACCACCCATGTACGGCTGCACAGCAGGGAACTGAGAAGGTTCCATCCAGGTAACAGCCAACAGTATCCCAGCTCAAATTAGGGGGAAAGGAATAAAGGATTAAAGCAAACATATGCATTGTCACGCCGAAAACCAGATACAGACAGAACGGCATGACAGGTCACTACTGTCTGGATAGGAGTTCTCTGTTCTGGGGGCTTGGACAGCTCACAGCTCCTGTACTGCCGGCACACCTCTTCAACTGCCATGTTCAGCAGGGGATGATAAACTGTTTTTTTGCAACCAGGGTAGGGTTTTCCTGTGACCAAATTGTGCTCCTTTTTCATGGGCCTCCTTGCTACTTCATGCACAAATGTTTCCGGAATCATCACCTGCCACACAACGGACAAAGCTATCTGTGGTTAGATTTTCCGGTACCGGAGCCATCTTTCAGATATAACCTTTCCCACTGCCGAAGTATTTGCAGAGCCTCGGTGGTCAGGGCTTCTCTTTCGTTCTTGCTGGGCAGTTGTTGTTCGGCCACCCAAAACCGGATCTGCACGAGTTCTCCATCTTTGGGACCCGACTTTTCGTGTGTGACTCTGGACAACACGTCTGCAAGGGTATTTTTGGCTCCTCGACGGAAAGCGATTTTATATCAATATTTTGCCATCCTTGCTATCCAGCATTGTTCTAAGGCCCCTAATTTTGCATTCTCCAGATGAGCCAACGGGTTATTGTCAGTGCGTACTAGCACTTCAGCCCCTACCAAGTATTCCTCAAATTTCTGTCATAACCCACACCAGTGCCAGTAGCTCCAGGTTAAATGAGCTGTAATTGTCTGGATTTCGTTCGGAGTCATGGAGGGAGCGACTTGCAAATGCTATCACCCGTTCTCTTCCATCTTGGATTTGTGATAACACCGCTCCTAATCCTTGCAGGCTGCCATCGATATGACAAATGATGGGTTACGAGAAGTTGGCATAGGCCAGCACTGGTGCTTCCGTCAGGGCAGTTTATAGAGTTTGGAATGCCTGTTCCTGCTGTTCTCCCCACTGTATCTCCCGGTTCTTTGCTCTGGACTGGACGCCTCTCAACAGTTCCAGCAGTGGGTTCACAATGTGTGTGAATTTCTTCATGAACCGTCGGTATTAGCCACTTAGTCCTAAGAAGGTCCTTACGTCCTTTACTGTCTTCGGGGTGGGCCAGTCGCATACCGCTGTGATCTTTTCCAGGGATGGTCTTACTCCTTTAGCCGAATGCATGTGCCCTAGGTACTCGATCTGGGTGTGGAACAGGTGGCATTTAGAAGGCTTTGCCTTTAGGCCATGCCCTTGGAGCTGGCTCAATACTTGCTCTAATTGTTGCAGATGTTCCTCAAACGTGCCAGCATAGACGATTATGTCATCCAGATAGATCAGCGTGGCTTCAAAATTCAGGTCCCCCAGACACCTCCATAAGCCATTGAAAAGTTCCCAATGCATTTGCCAGCCCGAACGGCATTCGGTTAAACTCAAAACAGCCCCATCGGTAGTATAAAGGCCGTCTTCACTCGGTCGTGCTCCGACGTTGGTACCTGCCAGTAGCCACTTGCCAAATCCAGTGTGGAGAAATACTTTGCGTGTCCTAGGGCAGAGAGAGACTCTTCTACACGGGGCTGCGGATATGGGTCTCGAACGGTACAGGCATTTAACTTGCAGTAGTCTATGCAGAATCGGAGGGTTCCATCTTTTTTCCAACCAAGGACAATCGGATCGGCCTATGGGCTCTGGCTTTCCCGGATCACGCCATTCTGCAACATCTGGCAAAGCATCCCTTTCACCTCTTGATATAGTTTCCGAGGAATCTGTCGATAGCGCTCTCTTATGGGTGCCGCTTGCCCTGTTGGGATCTCGTGGGTGATGGCGGTGGTACAGCCAAAGTCTTCATGCTGAGCGAAGACATCCTGATAGTGTCTCAGCAGAACTTCCTCTTGTTGTATCTGGCTCAGTGTAAGCCCAGCAAGTTCAGCCCGCATTTGGTCAAGGATATTACATACCTCTTTTTGCTGCAATGGATCTGTCACAGAAAGAGCTTCTATGGCTACAATCCAAGGATCTTCCTTTTTTGCGGTCAATTGGACTGTCTGGGGTAGTATTAATGCCGACGACTTAAGCTATCTCACTCTTGGGAGAATAGGTAAGCTGCTCTTCTCTCAGATTTACACAGCATACCAGTACCATTCCTTCGCGCATGGTAGCCAACATTCGTGCGACTAAGAACTCCGGTGGTAGATTCTCCATGGTGGCTGGCTCCAGTTGTATCTCTACCCCTTCCAGGGGCATGCAGGGCTGGACAGGCAAGGATAGCAAGGTCTGTCCAGGGGGTATTTTGGATCGCCCCCAGACGCAGGGCCACGGGTTACTCGGTACCGGTCCTCTGCTGGCTCAGTTCTGGGGATGTCACGGTGGCTGGACCCAGTCCGTGACCCTGCTAAGGGGCGTCCAATAAAGGGTGATGGTGCGTAGTGCGAGGAATAACGAGGACACAGGGTTCAGTTTCTTTACCTTTTACTGAAGGTTTCAGGATCCTCAATTCAGGGCACTGTCAACAGGGCTATCTGAGACCAGCCGGTCCGAAGGCACATCCAGAGTTCCCTTTGCAGGTGGAAATCAGTGTCTACCCACTAGCGCCTGTATGTTGTAGTGCTTCCCTGCTGAACATTCAGGATAGTCCTCACAACTTCTGTTCTCGTTCTTTCTAGAGCTTTCTCTTCTCCATCCCCCAGGTATGTTATGGCTAGGACGCACCTTTATGACAGGTAGGCCTGGAGTTATTCTGGAACCCTAGTGTCGCCCCTCTCCCACGATTGCCTCCTATGTCCTTCTTAGGTGTTGTATGGTAGACAGCCAACCTGTAATTAACTGTCCTGCCGCTGTTTGAAGTAATGCGTGGAGACTGTTACTTCCTCGGTGCTCCGGCCACCGGCTATGCGCCTCAGTAGGATGTTGCCGTTCTCGGGGCACGACTCCCACTGGATCTCCTTTGTGCTGATTAGTGTTGAGCGACTTTTACTTTTACAGGATGGGGTCGGGTTTCACGAAACCCGACTTTTTCAAAAGTCGGGTCGAGTGAAATCGGCCGATCCTGTAAAAAAGTCGGAGTCAGGGTCGGCCGAAACTCGAAACCCAATGCAGTGCATTGGGTTTCCAATGGTTCCCAGGGTCTGAAGGAGAGGAAACTCTCCTTCAGGCCCTGCGATCCATATTTAAGTGTAAAATAAAGAATTAAAATAAAAAATATCGCTATACTCACCCTCTGACGCGCCCTGGTACTAACCGGGAACCTTCCTTCCTTCGAATCAGCGCTTCCAAGACCTGCGGTGACGTCGCGGTGACGTCGCGGCTTGTGATTGGTTGCGCGACCGCCCATGTGACCGCTCGCGCGACCAATCAGAAGCCGTGACCTCACCGCGACATCACCGAAGGTCCTGGAAGTAGTGTAGTGTGTGCTTGGTGATACCTGGTCAGTAGAACTCCTTTAGTGCAGTCAGACGTACCATCGCTTCCCTTAGTGGCAGAGCGACGTTACTGCAACGACCAGATCTCTGGGGCGCTGCACTTTCCAGTTTGCCTGCAGCTGGGGCGATTACTTTTTCCTGCCGGAAAGAAGCAGGGCGCGTCCGAGGGTGAGTATATTCCTATTAGGTATATACTCACCCTCGGACGCGCCCTGCTTCTTTCCGGCAGCCTTCCTTCCTTCGAATCAGCGCTTCCAGGACCTTCGGTGACGTCGCGGTGACGTCACGGCTTCTGATTGGTCGCGCGAGCGGTCACATGGGCGCTCGCGCGACCAATCACAAGCCGCGACGTCACCGCGACGTCACCGCAGGTCTTGGAAGCACTGATTCGAAGGAAGGAAGGTTCCCGGTTAGTACCAGGGCACGTCAGAGGGTGAGTATAGCGATATTTTTTATTTTAATTCTTTATTTTACACTTAAATCTGAATTCCGATACCAATTCCCGATATCTTAAACATATCGGGAATCGGTATCGGAATTCCGATTCCAGATTCAGAAGATCGCCGACTTCATGGCCGACCCCACACAGGGGTCGGGTCGGGTTTCATGAAACCCGACTTTGCCAAAAGTCGGCGACTTCTGAAAATTTTCGACCCGTTTCGCTCAACCCTAGTGCTGATCTCGTTTCTCACTGTTCCACAATATCCTTCGCTTTGTGTCTCTTTCTTAGGATACCGCTGCAAGGTAGTGCAGGCGCGGTTCCATAACAATCTGTCCTTTCGCTAGGTACCTGCCAGATTTCCCAGTTCTGACAGGTCCTCCCTGTAGCTCTCCCAGGCTTCGTTCTGCCTAACTTCCTGTCCAACCCCTAGTTTTACCAATGTGAGGAGTGGCCCAATAAATAAAGCCTTTTACTCCCCCTAGTGGCCGGAGTGTGAAGTGTAGTGTGTGCTTGGTGATACCTGGTCAGTAGAACTCCTTTAGTGCAGTCAGACGTACCATCGTTCCCCTTAGTGGCAGAGCGACGTTACTGCAACGACCAGATCTCTGGGGCGCTGCACTTTCCAGTTTGCCTGCAGCTGGGGCGATTACTTTTTCCTGTACTCTTCCTCTGCCAGAGGCTTCTTGGGCCTGTATCAATTGCTGAAATAACTTTTTCTGGGGCATCTGCGGGCTCCACTGTCTCAGGAATACATCTGGGGACTCGTTCACCAGCACACTTCCGAACTCTTTCAACATATTCATCCCCAGAGTGACCGTGTACCCACATTCTGTGTCCCCCGAAGTCAGCACTACCCCTTTGTGGCCCAGATCTTTTCCGCAGACCTTATTTTGCATCCATGCCTCCCCTGCGACTGGGATGGGTAGTTGATTGGTGGCCGTCTATCTAATCTCCTGTCCCCATTCAGGCCTCATTGCAGGAAAATGTCTTTGACAGTACGCCTCGGTCATCGTGGTCACTTGAGAGGCAGTATCCACCAGGCAGCGCACATCCATCATTATAGGCCCAAACTAACGGACACACTGAAACTAAATTAGTGGGACTTCTGGTTCTTTTCACTGACTGTTCTGGGTCCAGGTGGCGCTGTGGTGGCCATCCTCATTGTGGGCAGGCCCGGGCTCACCACATAGAAAGCAGGTAGGGAATTCTCCTTGCCGAGCTGCTCTTCCTCCCCATCTCAACTCTAAGTAAGTTCTGGTCCATGGGGCACTCAAAGACACTTTCTTCTTAGTTTCCATCAGATCCTCTCTCATGGCTAAGATTTCTCTTCGCTGATCTTTGGCCCAACCTGGTTCAGTCACTGAGCTCACAGCTACGTCTCCACTCCGAACCTTCACCAACGGCACTGCCACCCCCTGCTCCTGCTCTCGTGCCCGTGCTTCACCTCCCACCTCTGCAAATGTCATGTTTAGGTTCACTCTCAAGCGCTCTCGTAAGGCCTGTTTTAGCAGGAAGTCTCAGTCCAGTCACCAGCTGATCCCGGAGTGCTACATCAATTAGGCCTATCCACACCCCGCCTTTTCTGGTTAGTGCTGTGTGAATCTCCTGTAACACGTTCATGTATTGGTTCAGTCTCCCCATCCATTTGCATCCAACTAAGCAGGCGTGACTTCAACTCTCCTACATCTGTGGGGTCCCCATGTGTCTCCTCTAGTATATATAAGACCTTGTCAAACGTGTCACGCTATCGGGGGGTCTCAACATCACTGAATCTTTGATCTCTCCAGTGCCATTATGGCAACCTCCGCCTGCAGTGTGGGCACCATAGGGTGAATTTTTATCATCCCCTAATACATTCAGTCCAGTTCCACAACATGGTATTATTCCCATTAAACTTTGGCAAGTTAGTTAGCATTGCCCCTAGGGAGATATTGGACCTGTGGAGTGCACTGCTACTCCCCCCCCCCCCCCCGAACTTGAAGTCTGCCTCCTGCCGACTACGCCAAGTAAAGTAGGTACAAGGATGCAGTAACGGTCGGAGGCAGAGCAAGGGTTAACAGGGATTTAATATAACACTGTTACTCCACGCAGGGAGGGAGTATATGATAAATAGGATAGTGAAACTGAGTATGGTAAACTTAAGGGCAACAGCTGTGTAGTTAGGCAGGGGAGAGTTCAAAGGAATCAGACTTATCGATCCGGCATTGATGAGGAGCAGTTTCTGAGATAATGGCAGTGGGGTCCTGGCTGGACACTTGAATATTCTGGTGTCGTCATGCTGAAGAAGAACTGAAATAAATTAACTTTTTGATGATATTCTAATTTTGTGAGATACACCTGTATATGATATATATTGTATTTAGTAGTTAGTTATAATCTAGAATAGAAATATTTGTTTGCTACTAGTGATGAGCATATATACTCCTTGCTCAGGTTTTCCCATTCACGCTCGGGTGGTCTCCGAGTATTTATGACTAGGGTTGAACGAAACAGGTCGACCATTTTCAGAAGTCGCCGACTTTTGGCAAAGTCGGGTTTCATGAAACCCGACCCCTGTGTGGGGTCGGCCATGAAGTCGGCGATCTTCTGAATCTGGTATCGGAATTCCGATACCGAGTTCCGATATGTTTGCAATATCGGAAATCTGTATCGGAATCCATATTTAGGTGTAAAATAAAGAATTAAAATAAAAAATATCGCTATACTTACCCTCTGACGCGCCCTGGTACTAACCGGCAGCCTTTCTTCCTTCGAATCAGCGCTTCCAGGACCTTGCGGTGACGTCGCGGTGACGTCACGGCTTGTGATTGGTCGCGCGAGCGGTCACATGGGCAGTCGCGCGACCAATCACAAGCCGCGACGTCACCGTGACGTCACCGAAGGTCCTGCAAGCGCTGATTCGAAGGAAGGAAGGCTGCCGGAAAGAAGCAGGGCACGTCCGAGGGTGAGTATATACCTAATAGGAATATACTCACCCTCGGACGCGCCCTGCTTCTTTCCGGCAGCCTTCCTTCCTTCGAATCAGCGCTTGCAGGACCTTCGGTGACGTCGCGGTGACGTCGCGGCTTGTGATTGGTCGCGCGAGCGGTCACATGGGCGGTCGCGCGACCAATCACAAGCCGCGACGTCACCACAAGGTCCTGGAAGCGCTGATTCGAAGGAAGGAAGGTTCCCGGTTAGTACCAGGGCGCGTCTGAGGGTGAGTATAGCGATATTTTTTATTTTAATTCTTTATTTTACACTTAAATATGGATCGCAGGGCCTGAAGGAGAGTTTCCTCTCCTTCAGACCCTGGGAACCATTGGAAACCCAATGCACTGCATTGGGTTTCGAGTTTCGGCCGACCCCGACCCCGACTTTTTTATAGGATCGGCCGATTTCACTCGACCCGACTTTTGAAAAAGTCGGGTTTCGTGAAACCCGACCCGATCCTATAAAAGTAAAAGTCGCTCAACCCTATTTATGACTACTCGGAGATTTGGTTTTCATTGCCGCAGCTGAATGATTTACAGCTACTAGCCAGGCTGAGTACATGTTGGGGTTGCCTGATTGCTAGGGAATCCCCACATGTATTCAAGCTGGCTAACAAATGTAAATCATTGCGCTGAGGCAATGAAAACTGAAAACTAAATCTCCGAGCAGTCATAAATACTCGGAGACCACCCGAGCGTGCACAGGAAAACCCAAGCAACGAGTATATTCGCTCATCACTAATTGCTACAGTAGAAAATTTCAAAGGTTGTTCTGGGCACAGTAAATTGGACCAACAAACCTAAGGTACACTGACTTAGTTTAATTCATTTAATGAAGGGGTGGAGAAACAAGCCACTAAGACCAGGACTGTGAAGCTAAAGGACTGAGTTATCATGGACCAAGTTAATCTATCTTGGACTGCTGCTTTGGACTGAGTTTACCTCTGCCAGGATTTTGGAACTTTTTCAACTGTGATTTTGAATTTCACTTTCCCACAGTACAGGCTGTATCTGTGCATATGCTGCAGATGTCCAATTGAGCACTGAGACTGAGCCCAGATGCTGCTAAACCATCACCAGGGTGAACCTCAGAACCGCCAGCTGATGACAAGTGAGAGTAGAACTAACCCTAGAAGCTTCTGCCTGAATCCAAATGGCGTATAAAGTGAGGCCCTGACCAGCTGCAGCAATAGAAGATGAAGGGACTTTATGTTCAGCCATGACACCTGCACTCCACTCAACCATTGCTTTGAATAAACGAGGGGTTAATGTCATAAAGGGCAGGGACAGATTACTCTTTAGAGCCTGTTCTTTTGCTATCCAGGGAATGAAGCGAAGTCTTCATGGCAGCAGGCCATTGGTGATGAATGCACAATAATCCCCGTGCCTTCCCTGCACCAGAGACCCAGTAGGTTTGTGGTCTAAGAAGATCCGAAGAGAGAAGATTTCTACAAAGACATTTGATATTTCAGTACCTGATGGTCCATTGTCTTTGTTTTTTTTTTCCTTTTAAGCCCAGGTTGTTGTTTTGTTTTTACCAAAGTGGTTTTCTATTGGTAGCAAACATATAAATACAGTAAATATAATAGGGAACAATGCAATGTTAAATGGTTTAAGAGGAATTAGTATAGTTTAGTGGCAGATTAATTATTTAAAGTGGTTGAAACCAGGGGTGGAATGTGTAGTAGTAAGTTACTTTTAATGGTTTCAACACTCCAATTAATTAATACTAATTATTGATATGGTTTCAATCAGATATATATATATATCTCCTTACCTTCAGGGAGTTAGCAAAAGGTCATTGAAGCTTAATTGAATAAACCAGATGATCAATTTAACCAAGGAATGTAAATGACCAAGTCATTTGTTTATCTACTAAAGGTACCGTCACACTAGACGATATCGCTAGCGATCCGTGACGTTGCAGCGTCCTGGCTAGCGATATCGTCCAGTGTGACAGGCAGCAGCGATCAGGCCTCTGCTGTGCTGTCGCTGGTCGGGGAAGAAAGTCCAGAACTTTGTTTCGTCGCTGGACTCCCCGCAGACATCACTGAATCGGCGTGTGTGACACCGATTCAGCGATGTATTTGCTGGTAACCAGGGTAAACATCGGGTTACTAAGTGCAGGGCCGCACTTAGTAACCCGATGTTTACCCTGGTTACCATCGTTAAAGTAAAAAAAACAACCGCTACATACTTACCTACCGCTGTCTGTCCCCGGCGCTCTGCTTCTCTGCTCTGGCTGTAAGCACAGCGGCCGGAAAGCAGAGCGGTGACGTCACCGCTCTGCTTTCCGGCTGCCTGGCGCTCACAGCCAGAGCAGAGAAGCAGAGCGCCGAGGACAGACAGCGGTAGGTAAGTATGTAGCGTTTGTTTTTTTACTTTTAGGATGGTAACCAGGGTAAACATCTGGTTACTAAGCGCGGCCCTGCGCTTAGTAACCCGATGTTTACCCTGGTTACCGGGGACCTCGGGATCGTTGGTCGCTGGAGAGCTGTCTGTGTGACAGCTCTCCAGCGACCAAACAGCGACGCTGCAGCGATCCGGATTGTTGTCGGTATCGCTGCAGCGTCGCTAAGTGTGACGGTACCTTAACAAAGGACTTTTGACATTCAAAGATGAGTCAACCGATTAGACTTTTCCCAGGAGAAGGTATCATGTATATGTTTTTTTTTTTAAACATCATTTTTATTGGTTGTTTTTTTTTTTTTTTTTAAAACAAATAAGTACAATACATATTGCAAGTGTTACTTTAAATTATTACACAGAAATAAAACACTCGTTAATCTTTATAACACAAATAATATTAACATGTCCCCTAATGTCCACATCTAACCCACTTCAATGATTGGAGTCCGACAATCAAATCTAGAACATACACCAACTGATGCCTTTATCATGTGACAAATTTTAATTTATCCAAACTACCACTTAAATCTTCTAACAAATACCAATCTGAATTAACAAAGAGCCTCATTATCTCTTGAATTTCCCCTGTCTACAATAGGGATTCTATGAACACTCTCCATTTTTTAAAAAATCTTTTCGTCATCTTATCTTTATCCCTTTCTGCTTCTCTTTTTTCTAAATATAGGACAGCCATTAGTCCTGCTTTAATCTCTTTTATCCCTGGGAGTAAACTAGCCAACCAATATTGCAAAATTAAACGTTTTGTCACCAAAGCAATAGTATGGAACAGATCATGTAACTGTCCCCCTCTTGTTTTGCCTGTCGTATAATGAAACAACCAGCACATCGGGCTAGAGTCTACCCAAATCCCACACATCTGTAGATACATATCTTGAACCATGGTCCAAAGCTCTTGTGTCTTGGGACACGACCACATGCCATGCTCCATATCTGTTCTTGATGCGCTACATTTGGGGCAACTCATCTGCCTATCAGGGTTCTGTGGAGTTGGCGGTATATTAAAGCCACATATTATTTTATGCATTATTCTAAATTGGCTATCCCTCCATTGCTCATTTATGATATGTTCCCTTACCAATTTCCATCCATGTAGTATTTTATGCTCAAGTTCTTCATCTTGCATGAATTTTTCCCATTTGCAAAACACTTTGTCTGACCCATATGGTCGTAATACATCTCTCAACGACCCATATATCGAGGAGATCGATATTTCCTTAATGTCTTTAGTGACTAAGTCTCCCCACACATCTGAGTCAACCTCCTTCCTTACATCTTGTAAGAGATCTAGTACATAATGCTTCAGTTGACTATATAGCATCAAATGGAATCCCGGTAGCTCATATTTGTCTAATACCTCAGATCCCGTCAGCCACCGACCTTCCTGTAAATGTAGTAAATCTTCTAGTGTCTGTACTCCTTTTCTAGACCATTCTATGAATAATTTATTTTCCCTTCCCAATTTAAAGGCTGGAAATGACCAAGGATTCAGGTGCTTTGACACTCTCCATGACATTTTCAGTTTTTTCCTTACTGCTTTCCATGTAGCAATAGTGTCTTTACAAATAACCGAGTGTTTAATATTTGGTGGTAAGTATGACAGTGGCGTGTGAAGCAATGCTGTCAAATCCCATGAGCCACAAAATTCTGTTTCTAGTGTATAATCTGTATAGCGTCCTGTCTTTTTAATCCAATCAACTACATTCCTCATTAAGCACGAGAGATTATACCCTCTAATATTCGGCAACCCTACTCCTCCTCCCTCTTTTGGACGCATTAGTGTTCTCATAACAAGTCTCGCTTTTCTCCCCCTCCAAATAAATTTAGAGAAAGCCCTATTCAATTTGAGAACATCGACGTGTCGGATTAGCATTGGAATAGTCTGCATTGGATATAATAATCTCGCAAAGCTTGTCATCTTAATTAGATGACAGCGGCCTAGTAGTGAGAGGGGTAGATTTCCCCATCTTTCCAATTCTTTCTCTATTTTGTCAATAATAGGCTTATAATTTAGGTCATATATTTGTTTCGGCGAACTTCCCAAATGTATTCCCAAATATTTTACAGATGCTGTCGCTTTCGGGATGCCCATTATATTATTTCCCTGACCACGTTTCACATTATTTCTCATGAACAGAATTTCACATTTAGTCTTGTTTAATCGAAAGCCCGAGAATTCCCCAAATTTTTCAATCTCTAATAGTAACCTAGGGAGATCTTCTTCTGGATTTCTCATGAACAAAATTATGTCATCTGCAAACAAAGCAGTTTTGACCACCTCCTTTCCCACCTTTATCCCCTTGTAAGAGCTATGATCAGTTAGGTACCTTGACAAGGGTTCGATTGCTAGATTAAACAACAAAGGAGATAAAGGGCATCCCTGCCTTGTTCCCTTCTTCAGCTCAAAGGCATCGGAAAGAAACCCCGTTGTATATACCTTTGCCTTGGGGTTATGGTACAATACCTCCAGAAATTGCCTAAATGGGCCTATTAGGTTTATTTTGTCTAGTACTTGACCCAGCCATGGCCACCTCACATTATCAAATGCTTTTTCTGCATCTAATGTGACCATTGCTGGATCCTCCCCCTTTTCCAATTGTTTGTTCCTAACCATGTCTAACAACAACATGGCTTTTCTTATATTAGCAACGGCTGACCTTCCCTTTACAAAGCCTGTTTGATGTTTCGATATTAATCTTGGCAGTATTTTAGCCAACCTATCTGCCATAATTTTTGAGAGGAGTTTGACATCTTGATTTATCAGTGATATCGGTCTATAACCCGAGGGGTCCTCTAAGTCTTTCCCTCCCTTTGGGAGAAGTTTTATGTAAGCCGTATTCATAACTTCTGACATAGTTTCTCCTTGTAAAATACGATTATATAAATCTTTAAGTGTGGGAGTTATTTGCTCACTCATTGCTTTATAGAAAGAACCATTAAATCCATCGGGTCCAGGTGCCTTATTGGCTCCCAACCCCTTTATTGCCATACTAATTTCTTCTTCCGTAATGCATCCATTCAATTCTTGTAGTTCCTCATCTGTCAATCCGGGAATTTTAATTTTGTCAAGCCATACATCCCCTGCTACGTCCCGTCGTCCCTCCTCTTTGTACAACTTAGTGTAAAATTTGCCCAATTCCTTATTTATATCTTTGGGGTCCATCAGGCGTTGCCCTCTTGAGTCTCTAATTGCCATTATAGATGCATAAGCATATCTTCCCCTAGCTAGATTAGCCAATATTTTCCCTGCTTTATCCCCATATCTATTCAACTCTATTTCCAAGTTACTTTTATATAATTGTTCCCTTTTTTCCGCCCACTCTTCAAAATTTTTTTTGGCTCGTATCCAATTATTTTTATCCTCATCTAACAGTGAGTTTTTATACGTTATATACGTGGTCCTAACTTCACTGCTTGCCATTAAGAACTGGTCTTTTATGCGCTTCTTTAATCTCTGTGTGTGAGCTATAATGTTTCCCCTTAGTACCGCCTTTGCAGTTTCCCAATATAATCTAGAATTTGATTTATGTTCTCCGTTATGAGATGCAAATTCCGTCCACCATTCCCTCATCCGTTTCACAAAATCATGATCTTTTGTCATGGTCTCTGGGAAACGCCATAAATAGTCTGTCCCTTTCCGATGTGTGTCAGCCAAATCTAGAGTAACAGGGCTATGATCCGAGATCACCATGTCCTCAATATTAGTATCTAGCATTTTATGTAATACCTTGTCTGAAATAAAGAACATGTCTAATCTTGACCATGTCTTGTGTGCGTGAGAGTAATGTGTGTACTCCCGATCCATAGGATGTGTTGTTCTCCACGCGTCTTTCAGCTGCCAATTCATTATCATGTCTTCTAAATAGCCTTTTTTCCCTGTTAGTCTACTTCCACCACCTAAACTCAGTCTCATTAAACTCCCCTGTCTGTCTTCGTCCTCCCTAAGCACTTCGTTACAGTCTCCTCCTATAATTATGTTGTCACTATTGTCAGTCAGCACTTTATTCTGTAGAGACATAAAGAATTTCTTTTGGTTTGCGTTAGGAGCATATATGTTATATAAACTAATACTGTCATTGTGTATCTGGAGTTTCAAATGAATCAACCTGCCCTCCTGGTCCGTTTCTGCAGATGTTACTTTATGCGCCAGCGCTTTATGTATAAGTATTAAGACCCCCGCTTTCCTATCTAATGAACTAGAGCCATAGACTTCACCCACCCATAACTTCTTCATCCTAAAAAAATCTTCTTTATCCAGATGTGTCTCTTGAAGCAAGGCTATATCTACTTTTAATCTTTTCAGGTGACGGAGTATCATCAGCCTTTTGTTCGGTGAACGCAGCCCTTTTATATTCCAAGTTATTAACCTAACCATTTTTGACTACAAAGCATTTTCTTCTGCGAGATCTAGTGGAGTTCTTCCCGTTCGGATATGATCTGTCAAACAATGTCATCACAGCTGGTAGTAAGCTTATTAGTATATTAGAAGTGGACTCATGAACATTTACTTCCCTCCCTCCCCTTCTTTCTCTCCCTCCCCCCCCTCCCCCTCCCCACACATTAACCTCTTCATTGACTTCTCTTTTTTCCGCCATTAACTAAACCAAACCAAACCGATCAGTCTCCCGTCCGCCTACTTTTTTTTTTTTTTTTTAATTTAATAATAACATATACATTTAATACCTGAGCCCTGAACTTCTTGCAACCCTGAAACTTCAAAAACATAAAGCGCCTTATATTTTTCCTAAATTCTCATAGACATTTTGGCGTTTTCAGTATCTATAGCAGTAACAGTTTCCTTCCACCTCTCCCACGTTGAAACTAGAGGGATATGAGGCTCGCCCCCCCCCCCCCCTCAAAAATCTCCTCATTCAAGATTAACATTTACGAGGTAAATCTCCCCTAAAAGGGGTTTTAGTATGAAACATAGTAATATATTCAATTTGAACATTATGTATCCACCCGATGTGTGAATCAAACCTGTTCATCAATGTCCAAATTTCACATAAGTCTCTCTTTTGCGAAAATCACTCAGTACCAGTAAAACCGGAAGTCGCAGATTTTCTACCAGCTGCCACGTGATGAGATCATCACCCCAGATTCTCTATTCGGTCTTGTTGTACCTGTAAAAAGTGAGAGAGAGAGAGAAGAGAAAAAAAAAAAATATATATAATAATAGGGGGAGGTTTTCGGAGACACTCTCCACCACCATCTTCATATTCATATTGCCGTGTGAGAGATTCCAGCTTTAGCTGAACACTTTTGCTGATCATAAAAGCCGCCTCTCAATTGTTGATTATTCCTTTGACGCCTTGTCTTCCCTGGTTCTTTTTAAATGATCTTGTCACAGGGGTTCTCTGTTCTTTAGCCGTTGTATTTTTCCCACTGTCTCTCTCTGTCAGTATCTCTGATCGCAGTCTATAAGGGCCGGTCATCTCCCTCACTTCTTCAGCTTCATCTCCCACTACCTCTCTCGGGGGACTTCCAATGCCTGATGAGGGTTGACCAGATGCTGATCATTGCTGGGATATATATCCCATGGCCTCCTTGGGGTCTGTATATGAACACATCATGCCCTCTCTTGTTTTAAATCGCAAAGTTGCTGGGTAACTTAGTTGGAATCTGATATTGCGTCTGAACAGCAGAGTACATATTTCGCTGAATGCCCTCCTTTTTCGTGTCACCTCAGCCGAAAAGTCTCCAAACAACAGAATTTTATGTCCCTGGATTGTCACTGGTCCTCGTCTCCCTTTATAAGCCCTGAGTATTTCCTCCTTATCTTTGAAATTCAGGTACTTTGCCACTGACTGATGTGGTCTCTGTGTTTCCTTGTTGTTTTGCTTATTTCTGCCTCCACCAGGTTCTGGAGACTCTCTGGGGGGGCCTATCCTGTGAGCACGCTCTACTCTGCATTTATATGGTAATCCCAACTCCTTTGGCAATTCCACCTCAAAGATGTCATTTAGCTGCTGCGTATTTATCATGTATATGTTAATTATACACTGCTCAAAAAAAATATGAAGGGAACACTAAAACCACACATCCTAGATATCACTGAATGAAATATTCCAGTTGTAAATCTTTATTCATTATATAGTGGAATGTGCTGAACAATAAAACCTAAAAATGATCAACATAAATCACAACTAATATCACACAAAATTTTCCAAATTTTCACCAAATTTTCATTTTTTTCACAAATAAATGTAGGTAATATCAAAGAAATTTTACCACTATCATGAAGTACAATATGTCATGATTACGATACTGCAGTCTGTTTCAAAGTCAAAAATCCCAGAGCAGGTTATTCCAACTCTGCCCTGGACAAAAGCATGTCCAAGACTAAGGGTATGTTTCCACGTGCAGGAAACGCTGCGTGTCTGACGCTGCATAGAGACGCAGCTTCAGACACGCAGCGTCCAGATGTTACAGCATAGTGGAGGGGATTTAATGAAATCCCGTCTCCACTATGTGTGATAACACGCACGCGGCGGCCCTGCGACTCCGGACATGCTGCGCGTCTTTTCAGATCACAGCATGTCCGTATATCTTGCGGCGACGCTGCGTCGCCGCAAGATATAGCACAGGGCCCTATGCGATGGGTGCGATGATGCCGGATGTGTGCTGTGAACACATCCGGCATCATCGCGTCCCAGGAGGGGGCGGGGCTTAACGCAGAGCGGCAAAGCCGCTCCGACGATACCGCCGGCCATCCTGAAAGTGGACACATACCCTAACACTTATTTTTAGTCTGCATTGTAATCACAGATACACCTGTGACTGCATGGCCTCCATACACCTCTGTGCGCATCCTGGGGAGGATGCACAACGACCTCTACCTGTGACATCGGTCACTGCCTCACCATTGCAATCACAGCTACGTCTGTGACTGCAATGCACCCCCATTACCTCCAAGCGCATCCTGGGACCCTTACCTGTGACACTGGTCACTGCCTCACAACACACAACTGTAAATTAGGTGGGCTGCCATCGCTATAGAAATGCCAAACATGTGGACGCTAAATGTGGTTTATACACACTATGGTGATCAGAAAGGAGGGGACATTTGGATTTGGGAGCGCAGAATTTGCCAACTTTCTTTTGGGAGGCGAGGAGCCATAGCGCTTTTCCAGAGCCTTTGTGCTACCAGTAACATGGAAGCCACATATGTTTCCATTGATAGATGATGGACACGAGCGGGGACTTGCTTTTTTGAGGATTAATTTGAAGCTTTTGTAGGGAATATTTTCCATAGCATTTGAGATCACATTTATCCTGCGCTCTACGCTGAGCACTTACATTGGGGTTTACATCTAAAACTCTGAGTGACAGGATTCAGATGAGACCTCAAAGTTATTCACTATAATGTAGCAGCAGAGTTACTCTCGACTACGTTTGGCGATGTCCATCTGTTCAGAAGTGCACAAAACTGTAGTTGACTGCGCTTTTATGGATTCCTAAAAAGATAGATGCCGCAAGATCATAGGAAGCCACACAGCATCCACAGTGTCTCCATCTGCCTCATTACAGTGGGTACGGAAAGTATTCAGACCCCTTTAAATTTTTCACTTTTTGTTTCATTGCTGACATTTGGTAAATTCAAAAAAGTTCATTAATGTACACTCTGCACCCCATGTGGTGGTGCACCATCTTGGGTGTCAGGTCCGAGCATTCCTACATGAACAGTTTCCTGGAAAGTGGATTGGTCATCGTGGGCCAGTGGAATGGCCACCAAGATCTCCCAATCTGACCCCCTTAGACTTTTATCTTTGGGGTCATCTGAAAGCAATTGTCTATGCTGTGAAGATATGAGATGTGCAGCATCTGAAACAACGGATACTGTGCTAAAATTTCTTCTGCGTTGTTGCTATCAGTATGTCAAGAGTGGGAGAAGAGGGTTGCATTGACAATCCAACACAACAGGCAGCACTTTGAACACAGTTTATAAGTGGTCATAAACTTGTAAATAACTCATGAAAGAATAAAGTTACCTTAAAACCAAGAACACCATTGTTTTTCTTGTGAAATTCTCAATAAGTTTAATGTGTCACATGACCCTCTTAACATTGGAAAAAGTAAAGTTGGATCCAAAATGGCTGACTTCAAAATGGCCGCCATGGTCACCACCCATCTTGAAAAGTTTTCCCCCTCCCGTATACTAATGTGCCACAAACAGGAAGTTGATATCATCAACCATTCTCATTTTATTTAGGTGTATCCATATAAATGGCCCATCCTGTAGAACAGTCCCAGAAAAATACCCAAGATAGTGTAAAATTATAGAGTCTCACACTTCCACTGACTCGCCGGGATAAGAGCAGCTGTGCCTTCAGAGCTTCCCGAGCTGACTACCCCACCTGTGGAATGCACAGGAGGAGGTAGCAACAAGCCTAGGAAGCTGACAGTCCATTGACGTACAAGGCCAGGTGACCCGAGAATCACATCCTAGCTTCTTTGAACATCTCTATGAAGCCAGATGACAGGTGGGTCCAAATCCTGACTAGTCCAAACATATCTATGGTACAGTGAGGCTATGTTCACACGTTGCGTTTTTTACCGCAGACCCACAGCATTTTTGACGATGCGGATGTGCAGCAGTTTCCCAATCGGTTTACAGTACCATGTAAACCTATGGAAAAGCAAATCCGCTGTGCACATGCTGCGGAAAAAAACACGCGGAAACGCAGCGTTGTTTTTTCCGCAGCATGTCAATTCTTTGTGCGGATCTGCAGCGTTTCTGCACCCATTGACTCGTATTGAGTCGGGCACTTCCACAGCAAAACCGCAGATAAAAAAAAAGATCTGCGGTCTAGCTGTGGGTGAAATGCTGCAGAATGGGAGGGGGAAGAATGTGGGCGGAGTGTGGGTGGTGCATGGGCGGAGACTGTGCGTGTATGTGTGTGCGGGCGGGGTCTGTGTGGGACCGTCGGGGGTCTGTACGGGCCTGCCGCGGGTCTGTGCGGGCCTGCCGGGAGTCTGTGCAGGCCTGCCGGGGGTCTGTGCAGGTCTCTCGGGGGTCTTTGCGTGTGTGTGCAGGCATCGTCCTATGCCTGCTACAATGACAGTGATTGACACATTAGCCAATGATGGGACAGTATTGGCCCATCATCCGGCTAATGTGTTGAATGTGAAAAAAAACACAAACATACATACTACATAAATACTACATACATGCAACATACATACATACATACATACAACATACTACATACATACATACTAGATACATGCAACATACATACACAGTAGAGACCAAAAGTTTGGACACACCTCATTTAAAGATTTTTCTGTATTTTCATGACTATGAAAATTGTACATTCACGCTGAAGGCATCAAAAATATGTATTAACACATGTGGAATTATATACTTGTATAAAGTGTGAAACAACTGAAATTATGTCTTATATTCTAGGTTCTTCAAAGTAGCCACCTTTTGCTTTGATGACTGCTTTGCACACTCTTGGCATTCTCTTCATGAGTTTCAAGAGGTAGTCACCGGGAATGGTTTTCACTTCACAAGTGTGCCCTGTCAGGTTTAATAAGTGGGATTTCTTGCCTTATAAATGGGGTTGGGACCAGTTGTGTTGTGCAGAGGTCTGGTGGATATACAGCTGATAGTCCTACTGAATAGACTGTTAGAATTTGTATTATGGCAAGAAAAAAGCAGCTAAGTAAAGAAAAATGAGTGGCCATCATTACTTTAAGAAATGAAGGTCAGTCAGTCCAAAAAATTTGGAAAACTTTGAAAGTGTCCCCAAGTGCAGTGGCAAAAACCATCAAGCGCTACAAAGAAACTGGCTCACATGAGGACCGCCCCAGGAAAGGAAGACCAAGAGTCACCTCTGCTTCCGAGGATAAGTTTATCCGAGTCACCAGCCTCAGAAATCGCTGGTTAACAGCAGCTCAGATTAGAGACCAGGTCAATGCCACACAGAGTTCTAGCAGCAGACACATCTCTACAACAACTGTTAAGAGGAGACTTTGTGCAGCAGGCCTTCATGGCAAATAGCTGCTAGGAAACCACTGCTAAGGACAGGCAACAAGCAGAAGAGACTTGTTTGGGCTAAAAAACACAAGGAATGAACACTAGACCAGTGGAAATCTGTGCTTTGGTCTGATGAGTCCAAATTTGAGATCTTTGGTTCCAACCACCGTGTCTTTATGCGACGCAGAAAAGGTGAACGGATGGACTCTACATGCCTGGTTCCCACCGTGAAGCATGGAGGAGGTGTGATGGTGTGGGGGTGCTTTGCAGGTGACACTGTTGGGGATTTATTCAAAATTTAAGGCATACTGAACCAGCATGGCTACCACAGCATCTTGCAGCGGCATGCTATTCCATCTGATTTGCGTTTAGTTGGACCATCATCTATTTTTCAACAGGACAATGACCCCAAACACATCTCCAGGCTGTGTAAGGGCTATTCAACCAAGAATAAAGAAAAATTGACAAGAGATTTCAACGCAAGATTGCGCGGGTGTTGGATAAAGAACCTCGACTAACATCTAAACAAGTTCAAGCTGCCCTGCAGTCCAAGGGTACAACAGTGTCAACCTGTACTATCCTTCGGCGACTGAATGAAAAGGGACTGTATGGTAGGAGACCCAGGAAGACCCCACTTCTTACCCCGAGACATAAAAAAGCCAGGCTGGAGTTTGCCAAAACTTACCTGAAGAAGCCTAAAACGTTTTGGAAGAATGTTCTCTGGTCAGATGAGACAAAAGTAGAGCTTTTTGGGCAAAGGCATCAACATAGAGTTTACAGGAGAAAAAAAAGAGGCATTCAAAGAAAAGAACACAGTCCCTACAGTCAAACATGGCGGAGGTTCCCTGATGTTTTGGGGTTGTTTGCTGCCTCTGGCACTGGACTGCTTGACCGTGTGGATGGCATTATGAAGTCTGAAGACTACCAACAAATTTTGCAGCATAATGTAGGGCCCAGTGTAAGAAAGCTGGGTCTCCTTCAGAGGGCATGGGTCTTCCAGCAGGACAATGACCCAAAACACACTTCAAAAAGCACTAGAAAATGGTTTGAGAGAAAGCACTGGAGACTTCTAAGGTGGCCAGCAATGAGTCCAGACCTGAAACCCATAGAACACCTGTGGATATATCTAAAAATGGCAGTTTGGAGAAGGCACCCTTCAAATATCAGAGACCTGGAGCAGTTTGCCAAAGAAGAATGGTCTAAAATTCCAGCAGAGCATTGTAAGAAACTCATTGATGGTTACCAGAATCGGTTGGTCGCAGTTATTTTGGCTAAAGGTTGTGCCACCAAGTATTAGGCTGAGGGTGCCAATACTTTTGTCTGGACCATTTTTGGAGTTTTGTGTGAAACGATCAATGTTTTGCTTTTTGCTTCATTCTCTTTTGTGTTCTTTCATTTAAGACAAATTAAATGAAGATAATAATACCAAAAAATTTGTGTTTGCAATCATTTTCAGGAAGAAAATGAGTATTATCTGACAGAATTGCAGGGGTGTCAATACTTTTGGCCATGACTGTATATACATAAATACAACATACATATAACATAAATACAACATACATACAACATACTACATACATAGAAACAGGAACACATGGGCTACTTGCACAGTGAACAAGTCTGTATGATCATGTTCACACACCACCAAGAAACCTGAAGACACAAAAGAGAATAGTAAAACCAAAAACACTCAGTTTGAAAAAATGTTGCAGTAATCCGCAAGTGCTAGTAAAAGATGTAAAAAACAGGGTATTTGGTTGATACGTTTTTTGCAAAAAATGTATACTAAGCTGCTCTACCAATCTTCACGGTATACCCTTATCAGAGCAGTCCTAACTAATGTATGCAATCCCTATCTGATGTATTTAAAAACCTGATCATCTGTATATAACCTGTGTGAACAGGGTTCAGAGAGGAACATACAACATACATACCACATACATACATACAACATACTACATACATACAACATACTACATACAGTGGGGCAAAAAAGTATTTAGTCAGTCAGCAATAGTGCAAGTTCCACCACTTAAAAAGATGAGAGGCGTCTGTAATTTACATCATAGGTAGACCTCAACTATGGGAGACAAACTGAGAAAAAAAAATCCAGAAAATCACATTGTCTGTTTTTTTAACATTTTATTTGCATATTATGGTGGAAAATAAGTATTTGGTCAGAAACAAAATTTCATTTCAATACTTTGTAATATATCCTTTGTTGGCAATGACAGAGGTCAAAAGTTTTCTGTAAGTCTTCACAAGGTTGCCACACACTGTTGTTTGTATGTTGGCCCATTCCTCCATGCAGATCTCCTCTAGAGCAGTGATGTTTTTGGCTTTTCGCTTGGCAACACGGACTTTCAACTCCCTCCAAAGGTTTTCTATAGGGTTGAGATCTGGAGACTGGCTAGGCCACTCCAGGACCTTGAAATGCTTCTTACGAAGCCACTCCTTCGTTGCCCTGGCGGTGTGCTTTGGATCATTGTCATGTTGAAAGACCCAGCCACGTTTCATCTTCAATGCCCTTGCTGATGGAAGGAGGTTTGCACTCAAAATCTCACGATACATGGCCCCATTCATTCTTTCATGTACCCAGATCAGTCGTCCTGGCACCTTTGCAGAGAAACAGCCCCAAAGCATGATGTTTCCACCACCATGCTTTACAGTAGGTATGGTGTTTGATGGATGCAACTCAGTATTCTTTTTCCTCCAAACACGACAAGTTGTGTTTCTACCAAACAGTTCCAGTTTGGTTTCATCAGACCATAGGACATTCTCCCAAAACTCCTCTGGATCATCCAAATGCTCTCTAGCAAACTTCAGACGGGCCCGGACATGTACTGGCTTAAGCAGTTGGACACGTCTGGCACTGCAGGATCTGAGTCCATGGTGGCGTAGTGTGTTACTTATGGTAGGCCTTGTTACATTGGTCCCAGCTCTCTGCAGTTCATTCACTAGGTCCCCCCGCGTGGTTCTGGGATTTTTGCTCACCGTTCTTGTGATCATTCTGACCCCACGGGGTGGGATTTTGCGTGGAGCCCCAGATCGAGGGAGATTATCAGTGGTCTTGTATGTCTTCCATTTTCTAATTATTGCTCCCACTGTTGATTTCTTCACGCCAAGCTGGTTGGCTATTGCAGATTCAGTCTTCCCAGCCTGGTGCAGGGCTACAATTTTGTTTCTGGTGTCCTTTGACAGCTCTTTGGTCTTCACCATAGTGGAGTTTGGAGTCAGACTGTTTGAGGGTGTGCACAGGTGTCTTTTTATACTGATAACAAGTTTAAACAGGTGCCATTACTACAGGTAATGAGTGAAGGAAAGAGGAGACTCTTAAAGAAGAAGTTACAGGTCTGTGAGAGCCAGAAATCTTGATTGTTTGTTTCTGACCAAATACTTATTTTCCACCATAATATGCAAATAAATTGTTAAAAAAAACAGACAATGTGATTTTCTGGATTTTTTTTCTCAGTTTGTCTCCCATAGTTGAGGTCTACCTATGATGTAAATTACAGACGCCTCTCATCTTTTTAAGTGGTGGAACTTGCACTATTGCTGACTGACTAAATACTTTTTTGCCCCACTGTACATACTACATACATACATATAACATACTACATACATACTACATACAACATACTACATGCATACTACATACAAAATACTACCTACATACATACAACATAAATACAACATACTACATACATACAACATACTACATACATACTACATACAACATACATACTACATACAACATACTACAAACATACATACTACATACATACAACATACATACAACATACTACGTACATACAACATACTACAAACATACATACTACATACATACAACATACATACTACATACAACATACTACATTCATACTAGATACAACATACATACAACATACAAACAACATATATACTACATACATACAACATACATACTACAAACATACTATATACAATACATTCATACATTACATACAATACATACATATAACATACAGTGCATATAACATAGAGTACATACTCACCATCACTTGTTACTTTGATCCCCGAAGCCAGTGTCACCTGTAAAAAATATTAAAATAATAAACAAACACTATTCTCCCTGATCCGCAGAAATCCAATAAAAACGAGTGTCCCACGACGATCTCCCGTGGAGAGCAACAGCATCAGCTGATGCGACCACTCTCCAGGAATACAATGACGGAAGATATCCTTCCGCACTGTATTCCTCCGCCAATGTAAAAAAATAGTCCCTAGTCTCACTTGTGGCACTGCTGTGTGAGAAAGTTCCCACGCAGCAATGCCATAAGGTGAGACCCTGAACTGAGGTAACCTCTTCTGATGATGCACTGCAGGAGCCATTGTCTCCTGTCAGTGTGTCACTGGAGGTCCTATAGAGCAGTGACATCACCCGATGTCACTGTTTTATAGGGGAGATCGTCGTGGGACACTCGTTATTAATTGGACTGCGTAGGACAGGGAGTATACGGTTTATTATTTTACGTTTTTTGCAGGTGATTGAGTATGGTAAGTATGGTTAAATTAAGAATAATAAAATACTTTTTTCTGGATGTGTCTATTTTTTTTAACCCTTCACTACTCTAAGATTAATAATGGATAGGCGTCTTGACGCCTCTCCATTATTAACAGGGCTTACTGTCACCTTACAATAGCAAGGTGACATTAACCCCTTATTACCCCATATCCCACCGCTACTCTGGAGTGGGAAGAGAGGGGCTAAGTGCCGGAATAGGTGCATCTTACACATGCACCATTTCTGGGGCGGCTGCGGGCTGGTATTTGTAGCCAGGGGGGCAATATCCATGGCCCCTCTGTAGGCTATGAATATCAGCCCGCAGCTGTCTGCGTAGCCTTTCTGGCTATAAAATATAGGGGGACTAATGTCATTTTTTGGGGGTCCCCCTATTTTAATAGCCAGTAAAGGCTACGCAGACAGCTGCGGGCTGATATTCATAGCCTGGGAGGGGCCATGGGTATTAACCCCTTCCCAGGCTACAAATATTGGCCCCCGGCTTTCCCCCTCTGGTGCAAAAAATTGCGCGGGAGCCCACAGCATTTTTTTCCATTTTTTTTTAATTAAACGCTCACTAAGAAACATCGGCCTTTCTATTATATATCTCTGGCTATATCGATCTATAGATATTTTTATAGATATAGAAACAAAAAAGGAACAGTACAGTATAATACTTATCTTCGGGTGCAAGGACCCTAGACAATCTGTCCAATGATTATCCAAACTTCATAGAATTCCAAGAAAGAGGCAGCACTCCATTGTTTCAGTGGGAAAATGTGCAGGATTTTAATCAACCCACATGTCTGGGCGACGTTTCGGCTACAAATGAGGTTTGAGAAATTTATAGGTAGATATATCTATAGATACATAGATGTATTTATTCATATATCTGGCTGTTTTCACACATCAGGTTTTTGCTGTCAGGCACAATCTGGATCCATTTTTTTCTCATAGAGTTGTATTAGCGCTTGATTGCGCCTGATGGCTACACGTTTCATCTGTTTAATGCCGGATCAATCAGAAAAGTTTCCGGCGGATGAAGAAAACATACAGAAGAACGGTTTTTCTGTCCGGTGAAAAAACGAACAGCGACGGATCCGGCGAAAAATGTATGAAACTGAGATGTGAAATGAAGAATCCGGCCTCCGAATCCGGTTTTTCATGTATTTTTTCCATTGAAATCATGCACATCTTTCATTCTCTCTCTCTCTCTAAAAAAAACCCCCGGATCAGTTGCAGTAGTTTTCACTATTTGCAACAGATCCGTTTTTTTTTAAAAATCGCCGGATCCTGCCTGATGGCTTGATGTAGATAGATATATGGATAGTTAGGCTACTTTCACACATCAGTTTGTTTCCGTCAGGCTGGATCTGGTGAATTTGTGGAAAACCGGATCCGTTGCAAATAGTGAAAAACTGATGCAACTGATCCGTTTTTTTAGATCGAGAGAATGGAAAATGTGCACGATTTCAATGGAAAAAAGTCATGATAAAACGGATCCGGAGGCCGGATTCATCATCTCACTTCTGTTTCATACATTTTTTTGCCGGATCCGTCGCTGTGCGTTTTTTCACCGGACAGAAAAAACTTTCCTCTGTATATTATCTCCGTCCGGCGGAAAGTTTTTTTTTACGGATCTGGCAAAAAACAGATGAAACATGTGGCCATCTGGCGCAATCCGGTCGCTAATACAACTCTGAAAAAAAAAACTGATCCGGCGAAAAAACCCCAACTCATCCGGATTGTGCCTGACGGCAAAACCTGATGTGCGAAAGTAGCCTAACTATCCATATATCTATCTACATCTATCTATCTCATTTCTTCTGTCTATCTATGTATCTATCTATATATCTGTCTATCTAGTCTGTCTATCTATGTGTGTAATGGAGTGTGGGTTGGACAAATGTAAAAGAGGAGGTTGGACAAGACATGATATCACAAATCTTTTTTTTTTGTTCAATAATACATCTTTATTTATCTTTCAAAACGCATACAAAACCGCATCAAAAAACACACAAAAATGCTTCAAAACCGCATCAAAAACGCACAAAAATGTTTCAAAATCGCAATGCAGTTCAAATTTCGTTTTTCAAGTTTGCATGTTCTAGCGCTGCAGTGTGCTGCCTTATTTACTTAACTATATACGAGTTGGCGACTCTAGGTTCAGCACCTGTTCACACTTAGTCTATGTTTGGATGTGCCGGTCAGGTTTTTGAAATGTATTCTTTAGCCTTCTGATCGTGCACTCCGCCTCCTAGCCACAGGTGTTTTAATTACAGCAGGTCCAATACCCCTCCACAGAGGGAGAGAATTTTAGTCTAGGAAGAGGTTTCACATGTACCCATTCAGATGGAGACGTTTATTCTCAGCGAGGTAAGGCAAGTGTAGGACCTGGTATAAGAGAGATGCCGTAAAGGGGCTACCAGGTACACATAAAATTGGCCATTTTTATGCGCTAAACGCTCTCATTTTTCATATTTCTAGTGCAGTAATGCAGTTCAAATTTCGTTTTTCAAGTTTGCATGGATAGTTAGGCTACTTTCACACATCAGTTTGTTTCCGTCAGGCTGGATCTGGTGAATTTGTGGAAAACCGGATCCGTTGCAAATAGTGAAAAACTGATGCAACTGATCCGTTTTTTTAGATCGAGAGAATGGAAAATGTGCACGATTTCAATGGAAAAAAGTCATGATAAAACGGATCCGGAGGCCGGATTCATCATCTCACTTCTGTTTCATACATTTTTTTGCCGGATCCGTCGCTGTGCGTTTTTTCACCGGACAGAAAAAACTTTCCTCTGTATATTATCTCCGTCCGGCGGAAAGTTTTTTTTTACGGATCTGGCAAAAAACAGATGAAACATGTGGCCATCTGGCGCAATCCGGTCGCTAATACAACTCTGAAAAAAAAAACTGATCCGGCGAAAAAAACCCAACTCATCCGGATTGTGCCTGACGGCAAAACCTGATGTGCGAAAGTAGCCTAACTATCCATATATCTATCTACATCTATCTATCTCATTTCTTCTGTCTATCTATGTATCTATCTATATATCTGTCTATCTAGTCTGTCTATCTATGTGTGTAATGGAGTGTGGGTTGGACAAATGTAAAAGAGGAGGTTGGACAAGACATGATATCACAAATCTTTTTTTTTTGTTCAATAATACATCTTTATTTATCTTTCAAAACGCATACAAAACCGCATCAAAAAACACACAAAAATGCTTCAAAACCGCATCAAAAACGCACAAAAATGTTTCAAAATCGCAATGCAGTTCAAATTTCGTTTTTCAAGTTTGCATGTTCTAGCGCTGCAGTGTGCTGCCTTATTTACTTAACTATATACGAGTTGGCGACTCTAGGTTCAGCACCTGTTCACACTTAGTCTATGTTTGGATGTGCCGGTCAGGTTTTTGAAATGTATTCTTTAGCCTTCTGATCGTGCACTCCGCCTCCTAGCCACAGGTGTTTTAATTACAGCAGGTCCAATACCCCTCCACAGAGGGAGAGAATTTTAGTCTAGGAAGAGGTTTCACATGTACCCATTCAGATGGAGACGTTTATTCTCAGCGAGGTAAGGCAAGTGTAGGACCTGGTATAAGAGAGATGCCGTAAAGGGGCTACCAGGTACACATAAAATTGGCAATTTTTATGCGCTAAACGCTCTCATTTTTCATATTTCTAGTGCAGTAATGCAGTTCAAATTTCGTTTTTCAAGTTTGCATGTTCTAGCGCTGCAGTGTGCTGCCTTATTTACTTAACTATATACGAGTTGGCGACTCTAGGTTCAGCACCTGTTCACACTTAGTCTATGTTTGGATGTGCCGGTCAAGTTTTTGAAATGTATTCTTTAGCCTTCTGATCGTGCACTCCGCCTCCTAGCCACAGGTGTTTTAATTACAGCAGGTCCAATACCCCTCCAAAGAGGGAGAGAATTTTAGTTTAGGAAGAGGTTTCACATGTACCCATTCAGATGGAGACGTTTATTCTCAGTGAGGTAAGGCAAGTGTAGGACCTGGTATAAGAGAGATGCCGTAAAGGGGCTACCAGGTACACATAAAATTCGCCATTTTTATGCGCTAAACGCTCTCATTTTTCATATTTCTAGTGCAGTAATGCAGTTCAAATTTCGTTTTTCAAGTTTGCATGTTCTAGCGCTGCAGTGTGCTGCCTTATTTACTTAACTGTATTCTAAAGATAGACTATAAGTTGTAGGAGATGATGTAAGAGACAAACATTAGCTTAATGCTTAAAGACTAATATATGACAACAGTGTATGGTTCTTGACCAACTGAAGAACAAATGCATAAATTCAAAACTCAAACATATAGATAACAGTCTATTCCTCCTGGCTTACAGAAAATAGACGTGTGGGTAATTAAGATAAAATGCTGTGTCGTCACACCAGATTTATATATTTTTTCATGTTTAGCTGCTGTCACACACAGACGCTTTTTATTGCAAAAACTGTATCACTATATTTTGAGAGCTATAGTTTTTCCACAGTTTTGCTGGCAGAGTCATGTGAGGGCCTGTTTTTTTCAGGATGAGTTGACATTTACTGGTATAATTTTCGGACACATGACATTTTTTGATCGCTTTTTATTCCGATTTTTGGGAGGCAGAATGAACCAAAAAAGGTTCTCATATTTTTCTTTTTTTATGCTGTTCCGCATGTAGTAAAATTGGGTAAGGCAGTTTTATTCTTCGGGTCAGTACGATTACAACGATACCTCATTTATTTTTTATGTTTTAGTGCTTTTACACAATAAAAACTATTTTATTCTAAAAAGAATCGCTTTATTATGAGAGCTATAGCTTTTTTATTTTTCTGCTGAAGGACCCATATGACGGCTTATTTATTGCAAGACAAGTTGATGTAGATTGCTTTTTTTAATCGCGTATTTTTACACCTTTTGTTCAGCAGTATGATGATAAAGCATAGGTTTTTGCCTTGTTTTTTTTTTTGTTTTTACGGTGTTCACTGAAGGGAACATTGGGACAGTTTTATAGGGACTAGTGGGACAGTTCTATAGGTCGGGTCGTTCCAGAAGGGGCAATACCAAATATGTGTACTTTTTATTTTAAACATAAATATATGTATTTATTGGATTAATATTTTTTCTTTCTTTCATTCTTTATTTTGTGATTTAAAAAAACATAATTTTTACAATTTAACTTTTCTTGTTACTCTTTTACATTGTCCCCAGATGGGACATCAATTGTATAATGACACA
Organism: Ranitomeya imitator; assembly: GCF_032444005.1. Lineage (NCBI taxonomy): Eukaryota > Metazoa > Chordata > Amphibia > Anura > Dendrobatidae > Ranitomeya > Ranitomeya imitator. The sequence goes on from NC_091283.1 coordinate 322,282,147, forward strand.
TTGCTGATCAAGCTGATAACAGCGCCATATCCGTATAGCGGTTTGTGGTAACACAGCTCCTGCAGAATCTTATATATACAGCGCACGTCTGGAATGATTTAAACAATGCTGTCTATGAATGGCCAATGAGCCAAGTTGTGCCCTTTCATATACTTGTCTCTTCCTACAGAGACAATAGGAGAAATTCCTTCTAGTACAGACCATTTGCTATCCCCCCTTAGCTGAGAATCCAGGAACTAAGGTGCCAAGATTGACACCTACCTCCAGCAAAAACCCCTTTGTGCTTACAATATTGGTATATAAAGTTTCACCACTTTGTCAACTAAATGTAAAGGTACCTTCACACTGAGCAACTTTCCAATGAGAACGACAACGATCAGTGACGTTGCAGCATCCTGGATAGCGATCTCATTGTGTTTGACACGCAGCAACGATCAGGATCCTGCTGTGACATCGCTGGTCGTAGCTAGAAGTCCAGAACTTTATTTGGTCGTCAGGTCGGCGTGATTCGTCATGTTTGACAGCAAAAGCAACGATGCCTGCAATGTTTTTTCATGGAGCGAACAACCAGCGAGAACGATAAGTACGTCACTGGATCGCTCCTGCATCGTTCAGCTGTTGCCGTGTTTGACATCTCCTAGCGACCTAAACAGCGACGCTGCAGCGATCGGCTCGTTGTCTATATCGCTGCAGCGTCGCTTAATGTGACGGTACCTTAAGTCTACTGCCTTATTGATTTCCCTTATTATTTAATTCCTTCACTCTCTACATGTGTCTTTATAGATGATGAAGAAGACATGATTCCCAGGAATAACATTTCCCACATTCTAAGCATAAAAAATGGTTTCTACCCTGTATGAATTCTCTGATGTGCAACAAGTTTTGAACTCGAACTATAACATTTCGCACATTCTGGACATGAATATGGCTTCTCTCCTGTGTGACTTCTTTGATGTTTAAGAAGATATGATTTCTGGTTAAAACATTTCCCACATTCTGGACATGAATATGGCTTCTCTCCTGTGTGAGTTCTTTGATGTGTAATAAGATCTCGTCCATTGGTAAAACATATCCCACATTCTGAACATGGATATGGCTTCTCTCCTGTGTGACTTCTGTAATGTGTAATCAAATTTGACTTATGGTTAAAACACTTCCCACATTCTGAACATGAAAATGGCTTTTCTCCTGTGTGACTTCTGTAATGCGTAATCAAATTTGACTTAAGGTTAAAACATTTTCCACATTCTGAACATGAAAATGGCTTTTCTCCTGTGTGACTTCTGTAATGCTTAATCAAATTTGACTTAAGGTTAAAACATTTTCCACATTCTGAACATGAAAATGGCGTTTCTCCTGTGTGACTTCTGTAATGCATAATCAAATTTGACTTATGGTTAAAACATTTTCCACATTCTGAACATGAAAATGGCTTTTCTGCAGTGTGACTTCGCTGATGCATAAGGAAATGTGATTTCTGGTTGAAACATTTCCCACATTCTGGACATGAAAATGGCTTTTCTCCTGTGTGAATTCTCTCATGTATAAGCAATTGAGATTTATATTTAAAATATTTGCCACATTCTGAACAGGAAACTGGTTTCTTCTCTGTGGGAATTATTTGATGTTCAACATCACTTTTGCGGCTTTCATTTTGCTTAACAGTCTGTGATGAATCCAAATAGGTGACTGATTGAAAAGGCTCCGATGACTGATTTTTGCTCTGAAGGGCTGGAGGTATAGCTGGAATAATGGCATGCGTTTGATAGGTATCTGGTTTGACACCACATTCATCTGCAAAGAATAAAACTGATTTTATTATTTTTTAATATCAATGCCTTATATTTTATATCATTTCTAGATACAGTACAGACTAAAAGTTTGGACACACCTTCTCATTTAAAGATTTTTCTGTATTTTCATGACTATGAAAATTGTACATTCACATTGAAGGCATCAAAACTATGAATTAACAAATGTGGAATTATATACTTAACAAAAAAGTGTGAAACAACTGAAATTATGTCTTATATTCCAGGTTCTTCAAAGTAGCCACCTTTTGCTTTGATGATTGCTTTGCACACTCTTGGTATTCTCTTGATGAGCTTCAAGAGGTAGTCACCAGGAATGGTTTTCACTTCACAGGTGTGCCCTGTCAGGTTTAATAAGTGGGATTTCTTGCCTTATAAATGGGGTTGGGACCATAAGTTTTGTTGTACAGAAGACTGGTGGATACACAGCTGATAGTCCTACTGAATAGACTGTTAAAATTTGTATTATGGCAAGAAAAAAGCAGCTAAGTAAAGAATTACATCATTGCTTTAAGAAATGAAGGTCAGTCAGTCCGAAAAATTGGGAAAACTTTGAAAGTGTCCCCAAGTGCATTGGCAAAAACCATCAAGCGCTACAAAGAAACTGGCTCACACGAGGACCGCCCCAGGAAAGGAAAACGAAGAGTCACCTCTGCTTCTGAGGATAAGTTTATCAGAGTCACCAGCCTCAGAAATCGCAGGTTAACAGCAGCTCAGATTAGAGACCAGGTCAATGCTACACAGAGTTCTAGCAGCAGACACATCTCTACAACAACTGTTAAGAGGAGACTTTGTGCAGCAGGCGTTCATGGTAAAATATCTGCTAAGAAACCACTGCTAAGGACAGGCAACAAGCAGAAGAAACTTGTTTGGGCTAAAGAACACAAGGAATGGACATTAGACCAGTGGAAATCTGTGCTTTGGGCTGATGAGTCCAAATTTGAGATCTTTGGTTCCAACCACCGTGTCTTTGTGCGACGCAGAAAAGGTCAACGGATAGACTCTACATGCCTGGTTCCCACAGTGAAGCATGGAGGAGGTGTGATGGTGTGGGGGTGCTTTGCTGGTGACACTGTTGGGGATTTATTCAAAATTGAAGGCATACTGAACCAGCATGGCTACCACAGCATCTTGCAGTGGCATGCTATTCCATTGGGTTTGCGTTTAGTTGGACAATCATTTATTTTTCAACAGGACAATGACCTCAAACACTCCTCCAGGCTGTGTAAGGGCTATTTGACAAAGAAGGAGAATGATGGGGTGCTACACCAGATGATCTGGCCTCCACAGTCACCAGACCTGAACCCAATCGAGATGGTTTGGGGTGAGCTGGACCGCAGAGAAAAGGCAAAAGGGCCAACAAGTGCCAAGCATCTCTGGGAACTCCTTCAAGATTGTTGGAAGACCATTCTCAGTGACTACCTCTTAAAGCTCATTAAGAGAATGCCAAGAGTATGCAAAGCAGTCATCAAAGCAAAAGGTGGCTACTTTGAAGAACCTAGAATATAAGACATATTTTCAGTTGTTTCAGACTTTTTTGATAAGTATATAATTCCACATGTGTTAATTCAGTTTTGATGCCTTCGGTGTGAATGTACAATTTTCATGGTCATGAAAATATAGAAAAATCTTTAAATTGCAAACTTTTGGTCTGTACTGTACATAATTATATACAACTCAAAGTATAATGAAACTATGACCTAAGGCAGTGCTGAGCCACCTGTTCACAAATCCCATGGTAGTGAACCTCTAAAGTACAATCGACAAACATAATACACAAACGCAGAAGAGTTTGAGGCAATAAAGGCATTATTAAAAATAAGCTTTATTACATTACAATCTATAGCAACAGATAAAAATATACACCATAAAACATGAGTCTTAAAGGGGTATTCCCATCTCTGATCAAATATCCAAATGTGTAGTGATGTAATAATAATATTAGGAAACATGTAGTATAGTTCTTCTGACTCGCTATGTTGCTCACCCCATGTGCAGATCATTGCATTAGCTTAGGTATCCATGGTTACTACCACTCATATAGTGACTGTTAGTTGCCACTGTTCATAACTATGGATACCTAAGCTACTGCAATGCCGTGGAAATGGGGTAAACGACATAGAGAATCAGGAAAACTATACTACATTTCTAATTGGAGGTATTTGCTATTATTATTATTATTATTATTACACCTACTATATTTTGGGATAGGATATTGGAAATGAGTACCCCCTTAAGGCCTCCATTACACGTCAGTGTGTCCGGTACATGTGGTGACAGTTTTCATATGTACCGGAGACACTTAAACACGTAGACCCATTCAAGTGAATGGATCTGTGCACATGTCAGTGTGTTTCCGCAGAACTGGCCACAAAACGTCTCGCACACATGCACACTAATCACATCCGTGTGTCATCAGCGTGACACGTACAGGCACCTGGGACTCAGCTGTACTGATCGCGCTGATCCCCGGCTTTGGGTGTTGAAAACAGTTCATATCATTGTACCCTGCTCTGCCTGTGATCAGCACAAGCAGGGGACAATGTTGAGAGTTGTACTCAGCCCCTGCTGTCTACATAATTTTACTCTAAGTATAAAATAAAAAATCACATTATACTTACCTTAACTCCTAATTCAGTGAAGCCATTGTCCCCTGTAAAGAAACAAAAATTAAAAAAACAACAATATCCCTCACCTGTCCAAAGTTGAAAGAATCCAAGGTGTCTCAAACTGTAATCCAGCTGTGTGACATTTGCTTATCATCATAAGCAGTGACCTAAGGCGACCGCTCACGTTGAAAAGCTGGGTAGAATGACTCGTTGCACCCTGATTTCTCAAGGTGAACTGCGATGATCTCACTGAGGTCATCACAGTTCATAGGCCCTCTCTCGCTGCAGGGAGTCATTTTGCCAAGCTCTTCAGCGGGAGCCGTTGCCTCATAACCCTCCATCAAACTCTAGCGCACCCAAAAGCACTACTAATAATGGCTGATGACTAGCCCATCCAACCTTTATCCACCCCCAATTCCTCAAGATGGTTGGACCATCATTGAAAATAAGCCCTTGTACTTTGTGTCACTCCCACCACATTGTAGATTGTAAGCTCTTACAGGCAGGGTGGTCAATATCTTTGCATTAATTATTGTATTATGGTTAACCTGGTTATGACTGTTGTATATGAACTGTTGATTTGTAAAGAACTGTGGAACATGTTGGTGCTATATAAATAAAGATTATTATTATGAGCAAATGTCGCACAGATGGATTATTGGTAACTCGATTCTTTCAACATTGGACAGGTAACAGATATTGTTCTCTTTTATTTTTGTTTGCTTACAGGGGACAATAGCTTCTGGGGATTAGGTGTTAAGGGCTTGTACCCAGTACCGTGAAAAAAGGTTCCGATTTCAATCTAGAAAAGTAGGACTAATGTCATGAACGTTTCATGCGATTTTAATACGAGTGCAATCCGATTTTTCACATCTAGCATCCAATTGACATCCGAATGCCATGTAATTGCATTGCAATATGATTTGAACATGAACTTTGACATAAAAATTACTCTGTCATTTACACATATTTTTCCAAGGATATATACTTCAATACACACATATATACAGTGTATACAGTTATATGAAAAAGTTTGGGCACCCCTATTAATCTTAAGCTTAATGTTTTATAAAAATTGTTTTTTTGCAACAGCTATTTCTGTTTCATATATCTAATAACTGTTGGACACAGTAATGTTTCTGCCTTGAAATGAGGTTTATTGTACTAACAGAAAATATGCAATCTGCATTCAAACAAAATTTGACAGGTGCATAAGTATGGGCACCCTTATCATTTTCTTGTTTTAAATACTCCTACCTACTTTTTACTGACTTACCAAAGCACTTTTTTTGGTTTTCTAACCTCATTGAGCTTTGAACTTCATAGCCAGGTGTATGCAATCATGAGAAAAGCTACTTAAAGTGGCCACTTGCAAGTTGTTCTCCTGTTTGAATCTCCTCTGAAGAGTGGCATCATGGGCTCCTCAAAACAACTGTCTAATGATCTGAAAACAAAGATTATTCAATATAGTTGTTCAGGGGAAGGATACAAAAAGCTGTCTCAGAGATTTAACCTGTCAATTTCCACTGTGAGGAACATAGTAAGGAAATGGAAGAACACAGGTACTGTTCTTGTTAAGGCCAGAAGTGGCAGGCCAAGAAAAACATCAGAAAGGCAGAGAAGAAGAATGGTGAGATCAGTCAAGGACAATCCTCAGACCACCTCCAGAGAGCTGCAGCGTCAACTTGCTGCAGATGGTGTCACTGTGCATTGGTCAACTATACAACACACTTTGCACAAGGAGAAGCTGTATGGGAGAGTCATGCGAAAGAAGCCATTTCTGCAAGCACGCCACAAACAGAGTCGGCTGTGGTATGCAAAAGCACATTTGTAGAAGCCAATTTCTTTTTGGAAGAAGGTCCTGTGGACTGATGAAACCAAGATTGAGTTGTTTGGTCATACAAAAAGGCGTTATGCATGGCAGCCAAAAAACACAGCATTCCAAGAAAAACACTTGCTACCCACAGTAAAATTTGGTGGAGGTTCCATCATGCTTTTGGGCTGTGTGGCCAATGCTGGCACCGGGAATCTTGTTAAAGTTGAGGGACACATGGATTCCTCTCAGTATCAGCAGATTCTTGACAATAATGTTCATGAATCAGTGACAAAGTTGAAGTTACGCAGGGGATGGATCTTTCAGCAAGACAATGATCCAAAACACCGCTCCAAATCTACTCAGGCATTCATGCAGAGGAACAATTACACTGTTCTGGAATGGCCATCCTAGTCCCCAGACCTGAATATCATTGAACATCTGTGGGATCATTTGAAGAGGGCTGTCCATGCTCGGTGACCATCAAACTTAACTGAACTGGAATCGTTTTGTAAAGAGGAATGGTCAAAAATACCTTCATCCAGGAACCAGGAACTCATTAAAAGTTACAGGAAGCGACTAGAGGCTGTTATTTTTGCAAAAGGAGGATCTACTAAATATTAATGTCACTTTTCTGGTGGGGTGCCTATACGTATGCACCTGTCAAATTTTGTTTGAATGCAGATTGCACATTTTCTGTTAGTACAATAAACCTCATTTCAAGGCAGAAACATTACTGTGTCCAACAGTTATTAGATATATGAAACTGAAATAGCTGTTGCAAAAAAAAAAACTATTTTTATAAAACATTACGCTTAAGATTAATAGGGGTGCCCAAACTTTTTCATATAACTGTATATATGTGTGTATATTTACCATATATACTCGAGTATAAGCTGAGATTTTCAGCCCACTTTTTTGGGCTGAAAGTTCCCCCTCTCGGCTTATACTCGAGTCATACACAGGGGAGGGGGAGCAGGGGCTGTGAAATTATACTCACCTACTCCTGGCGCGGTCCCTGCAGGTCCCTGGCTTCCCCGGCAGCAGCAGATTCTTCCTGTACTGAGCGGTCACATGGTACCGCTCATTACAGTAATAAATATGGGGCTCCACCTCCCATAGAGGTGGAGCCCCATATTCATTACTGCAATGAGCGGTACCATGTGACCGCTCAGTACAGGATGAAGCTGCAGCGTTGGGGAAGCAGGGACTGCACAGCGCCAGGACCAGGTGAGTATAACGGGGAGGGGAGCGCTGCGCTGCGCGATAGTCACCTTTCTTCGTTCCGGGCGTCGCTCTGTCTTCAGCAGTGATGGTCAGGTCAGAGGGCGCAGTGACGTAGTTAGTGCGCGCCCTCTGCTGAACGTCAGTGCGGAAGATGGAGCTGCACCGGTACAAGGAACAGGTAACTATTGAAAGTGCCGGGGGCCTGAGCGACGGAGAGGTGAGTATGTGATTATTTTTTTTTTATCGCAGCAACAGCAAATGGGGCAAGTGTCTGTATGGAGCATCTATGGAACCATAACGTTTGTGCAGCACTATATGGGGCCATAACATTTGTGCAGCACTATATGGGGCCATAACATTTGTGCAGCACTATATGGGGCCATAACATTTGTGCAGCACTATATGGGGCCATAACATTTGTGCAGCACTGTATGGGGTCATAACATTTGTGCAGCACTGTATGGGGCCATAACATTTGTGCAGCACTGTATGGGGCCATAACATTTGTGCAACATTATATGGGGCCATGACAAAAAAAAGACTCGCACATCCAACCTAGTGTGAATAGGTGCATACCAGGAGCAGCTACCTCCATACATAAATATACAAAAAAGGTTGCACTCTATCGTGCAAAAGCATGTCTAATCTGAAATATATGAAATATGAATAGCAAAATGGCTTTTGAACATTAGGAAAATATTTAAGAGACGCTTTGCACAGAATTTGATATAATCAAATAGTGTGAGCCCATCAACCGTCGTCAAGGTGGTCTCATAAAACTGATGGGTCCCTGACCTCCCTGTCCAAATGTGAACACTTAACGAAGGCCAATGTCTGTATGCCTGGGTGAATGTGGACACCTCTGTTCAGCAAAGCCTACATATGAGTTGGCCAGGACCAAGTGTGATGAGATGCAATTAAAAACCACATGGTGATGGGAGGAGTGCTCATTCAATAAGCTACCATAGAAATGACAAAAAAAAAAAAAGACTCGCACATCCAAACTAGTGTGAATAGGTGCATACCAGGAGCAGCTACCTCCATACATAAATATACAAAAAAGGTTGTACTCTATCGTGCAAAAGCATGTCTAATCTGAAATATATGAAATATGAATAGCAAAATGGCTAAATGTTCACATTTGGACAGGGGGGTCAGGGACCCATCAGTTTTATGAGACCACCTTGACGACGGTTGATGGGCTCACACTATTTGATTATATCAAATTCTGTGCAAAGCGTCTCTTAAATATTTTCCTAATGTTCAAAAGCCATTTTGCTATTCATATTTCATATATTTCAGATTAGACATGCTTTTGCACGATAGAGTGCAACCTTTTTTGTATAATTATATGGGGCCATAACATTTGTGCAGCACTATATGGGGCCATAACATTTGTGCAGCACTATATGGGGCCATAACATTTGTGCAGCACTATATGGGGCAAGTGTCTGTATGGGGCCATAATTAACGTTTGTGGAGCATTATGGTATATGGGGCAAGTGCTGCACAAACGATTATGGCCCCATAAGATGCTCCATAGAGACACTTGCCCCATATAGTGCTGCACAAACGTTGATTTTGGCCCTATACAGACACTTGCCCCATATAGTGCTGCACAAACGTTGATTTTGGCCCCATACAGACACTTGCCCCATATAGTGCTGCACAAACGTTGATTTTGGCCCCATACAGACACTTGCTCCATACAGTACTGCACAAACATTGATTATGACCCCATAAGATGCTCCATACAGACACTTGCCCCATATAGTGCTGCACAAACATTATGGCCCCATAGATGCTCCATACAGACACTTGCCCCATTTGCTGTTGCTGCAATAAAAAATAAAAAAAAATTGCATACTCACCTCTCTGTCGCCCAGGCCCCCGGAACTTTCAATATTCACCTGACTTCGTTCCAGCGCCGCTCCATCTTCAGCATCTTCTGCACTGACGTTCAGGCAGAGGGCGCGCAGTAACCACGTCACCACACCCTCTGACCTGAGCGTCACTGCAGAAGACGCTGAAGACGGAGCAGCGCTGGAACGAGGAGCAGGTAAATAGCGCAGAGCGCTGCGCTCCCCTCCCCGTTATACTCACCTGCTCCTGGCGCTGTGCAGTCCCTGCTTCCCCGGCGCTGCAGCTTCTTCCTGTACTGAGCGGTCACCGTTACCGCTCATTACAGTAATGAATATGCAGCTCCACCCCTATAGGAGGTGGAGCCATATATTCATTACTGTAATGAGCGGTACCATGTGACCACTCAGTAAAGGAAGAAGCTGAGGCGCTGCGGAGCCAGGGACCTGCAGGGACCGCACCAGGAGCAGGTGAGTATAATTAGACAGCCCCCCGCGCCCCCTCCCCTGCCGGCCCCTGGGTATGACTCGAGTATAAGCCGAGAGGGGGACTTTCAGCCCCCAAAAAATGGGCTGAAAATCTCATCTTATACTCGAGTATATGCGGTAATTCCACATGTGTTAATTCATAGTTTTGATGCCTTCAGTGTGAATGTACAATTTTCATAGTGATGAAAATACAGAAAAATCTTTAAATGAGGTGTGTCCAAACCTTTGGTCTGTACTGTATATATATACAGTATATATACTGTTTGTAATCTATTCTGTTCTATTTTGTCACGTCACGCTGTGATTCTACTGTACACGGCAGTTGAATTGACGGCTTTTCATTATATATAATGAAAAGCCGTCAATTCAACTGCCGTGTACAGTAGAATCACAGCGTGACGTGACAAAATAGAACAGAATAGATTACAAACAGTATACAGTATATGCATAGGATAGATATAAAGATGCCAGTCACACATATAATTAGTACAGTGTGTGTTAGGGGTCGAGTTCCCGCCTCTGCACAGGGGGAAACTCGAGCCATCTCTGCTGCGGTCTCCCATTCTTCTCCTGCCGCAGTGGAGCCTGCTCAGCGGAGGCGTCGGTCCCTGCGTCTCGCTCAGTCTGATACTGTGCAAAGGGTTACTGCTGCCTTTCCAGCTTCTGCCATTGTAGCCAGTACTGGTCAGCGGCGAGCAGACGTCTTTGGGACTAAGTCCTACTTTTCCCCTTCTGAGCATGCCCAGGGTAAGATCTCTCATTGGAGATCAAGGGTCACATGCTCAGGTACTGCAGCAACTCCCATTAGTCCTCTTGGAAGGTCCTGAAGTTGCTCAAGTTCTGTGGCAGCCTCCCATTGGTCCCTCTAGGAAGGTCCTGAAGTTGCTGCAGCTATAAAAGGTTCGCATGACCGCACGGCCAAGCGCTAGTATCAATCTATGTTATGTGCTTTGCGCCAGTGTGGTCTTGTGTGTATGTATTTAGGGCCCCAGCTGAAATAAGCCCCTAGAATACCGGCACCTCTGGTGAGGAGTTTTGTGTGTATGTATTCAGGGTCCTGGCTGAAAAAAGCCCCTAGTATACCGGCACCTCCGGTGAGGAGTTTTTGTGTGTGCAAGACCACTGACTGCTATCAGCTCAGCAGTTAGCTGTGTACTCCTGTGAGTCTAACAGGGCACAGTGCTTTCTTTTGTCGGCGACTTTGTAAAGTAAGAGTTCGCTTATACCACCATATAGTGCCATTTGCTAGCAGCAGCTTCCTCCTGCACTGTGGACCACGGGCTGCGAACGCACCAATAACTTCATCTATAGACTCGGTGCGTTCCGCTAGCCCTAACAGTGTGTGTGCAGTTACTGTACACATATTTAATTAAATGATTATTTTTCTGAAAAAAAAAAAAAATTGCATGGGCTTTATTTTCATAACCAGCAGAGGTAAAGCAGATGGCTGTGGGCTGATGCTTATAGCCTGGAAAGGGGGTAATTCCCATGGAGCTTCCCAATATATTAATATCAGCTCTCAGTTGTATACTTAGCCTGTACTTTTTATTATAATGGGGGACCCCTTCAAAAAATGACGTAGGGTCGCCCTATGATTAATAACCAGCAAAGGCTAGGCAGACAGCTGTGGGCTGATATTAATAGCCTGGGAAGGAGCCATGCATATTGGCCCAATACTAGACTAAAAACATCAGCTCTCCGTCACCCCAGAAAAGGCTCATCCACAGGATGCACCAAATCTGGCACTTAACCTCGCTCTTCTCACTTGCCCTGGCACGGTGGCAAGTGGGTTGATGATTGGGGGGTTGATGGCACCTTTGTATTGTCAGGTGACATCAAGCCCAGAGGTTAGTAATGGAGAGGTGTCTATAAGAAGTCCCCATTACTAACCCCATGGTCAAATTATACATATAAAAAACACCTTTGGATTTGTAAAAACACACCGAGAATAAAGACCTTTAATTGAAAGAATGACACAGACTCCTTTAACAAACCTAAATTAAACCATGCTCATGTCATCGCCCAGTCCGCTGAAGCCAATGTCCCCTGTAACAGAATTAAAATAATAAACAACCATATTCCTCACCTGTCCGCCAAGAAAATAATAATCCATTTGTCCCACATCAAATCTAGCTCTGCTACATCCAGACTGCCTTGTTGCATGATGGGACTGTACTGCATGCCATCCAACAGAGAAACTAAGTTGCGCATGCTTGCTCAGCTCAGTGCCTCACAGTTAACTACTGTACTTTCACCTCACTGACATCACAGCGAGCATGAGAAAGTTCTCAGACTCGCGGGGCCAACAGAAAGGTCCTAGGAATTCAGAGCCAATGAACTCAGTTCAACTCACCAACATCAGTGCAAGCGCCGTTAGAACTCTTCCCACGGCAATGACGCTAGTGAGATGAAATGAGTTCATTGGTTGTGAACTCACAGGACCTTTCTGACGGCATCGAGAGCATGAAAACTTTCTCACGCTTGTGGTGACATCAGTGAGGTGAAGAGAGTTCAGCGCGAGATTCTGAGCTGAGAAACCACACACAGCTCAGTGTCTCTGCTGGATGGCAGCCTGCCATGTAGATGTGAAAAAGGAAAACCGGTCACAGGAGCGCAGGATAGAGGACACAGACACCAGTTTGGGTAGAACCACAACGCGTTTCAACGGCATACACCGTCTTCTTCAGGTGGATGAAGAAGACGGCGTATGCCGTTGAAACGCGTTGTGGTTCAACCCAAACTGGTGTCTGTGTCCTCTATCCTGCGCTCCTGTGACCGGTTTTCCTTTTTCACTTGCATGCAGCTTCCCCCGCTGGGGGGTATCCGGCTGGGGCTGCGGAGATTCGGGTGCCTATCTTCCCCTTCTTGGGACTCCTGCTAGCGCTCCACTCACAAACCGCTAATCATTGTTACATATTTGCCATGTAGATGTAGCAGAGCTAGACCCGTCATGGGATAAACGGATTATTATGTTCTCGGCAGTCAGGTGAGGAAAATTGTTGTTAATTATTTTACAGGAGACATTGCCTTCAGTGGACAGGGCGATAATGTGAGTATGGTTTATTTTAGATTCATTAAAGGAGTAAGTGTCATTCTTTCATTTAAAGTCTTTATTCCCGTTGTGTGTTTTTTTTTATTCAGTTTGACTATGGGGTTAGTAACGGGGACTTCTTAAAGACGCCTCTCCATTACTAATCTCTGGGCTTGATGTCACCTAGCAATACAAAGGAGACATCAATCCCCTCCATCACCCATGTTGCCACCGCACCAGGCTAAGTGTCAGAATTGGTGCATCTTATATATGCTCCATTTCTGGGGCGACTGAGAGCTGATGTTTTTAGTCAGGGATGTGGCCAATATCCATGGTCCCTTTGTAGGCTAGAAATATCAGCTTGTAGCTGTCTGCCAAGCCTTTGCTGGTTATTAATTATAAGGGGGACTTTATGTCATTTTTTTGAGGGGCCCCCATTTTAATAACCAGGAAAGGCTAAGTATACAGCTGTGAGCTTATATTAACATCCTGGGAAGCTCCGTGTGTATTATCCCCTTCCCAGGCTAAAAACATCTGCCCCTAGCTGTCCGCTTTCCCTCTGCTGGTTAATAAATTGTTAAGGGACACGCCAGTTTTATCAGGAAATAATTTAGTATGTAATAAAATACATGTAGATTAAGACACACACACACAAAACATACTAATTCTAAAACCCACTGACATCTTTATATCTATCGATTCTATCTATTCTATTATAAAAAGACGACTGAGGGGCGATCTAATAACCATGTATAAGTATATAAGGGGACAATACAAATATCTCGCTGAGGATCTGTTTATACCAAGGAAGGTGACGGGCACAAGGGGGCATTCTTTGCGTCTGGAGGAGAGAAGGTTTTTCCACCAACATAGAAGAGGATTCTTTACTGTTAGGGCAGTGAGAATCTGGAATTGCTTGCCTGAGGAGGTGGTGATGGCGAACTCAGTCGAGGGGTTCAAGAGAGGCCTGGATGTCTTCCTGGAGCAGAACAATATTGTATCATACAATTATTAGGTTCTGTAGAAGGACGTAGATCTGGGGATTTATGATGATGGAATATAGGCTGAACTGGATGGACAAATGTCTTTTTTCGGCCTTACTAACTATGTTACTATGTTACTATGTATTTTGTTGGGTCATGCTGTTATTTTACTGTATGCGGCAGATGAATTGCCGGCTCTTCAAATGACATGGGTTGGTAAAAATCGGATGGCACTTGCATGGTCCGAGTGCCGTGAGATTTTGTTTTTCTCGCAACCATTGACTTGCATTGGCGAGTCTTGTCCGAGATACATGGACAATCGCAGCTTGCTCATAGAATAACATTGATCAGAGTGCGGTCTGATTTTTTTATCGGATTACACTAATCTGTTTTTCTCACATATGAGTATGAGCATGAGCCCTTAAGGTGACTAGAATGTGATTTTTTATTTTATTCTTAATTGTACACTCTATGTACACAGCGGGGGCTGTTATGGTCTGGTGATTAAGGAGCGACATGTGACTAGCTCTGAGCAGGTGGGAACTATACTGACCGCAGTCCCTAAGCTCAACCAAACACTAGAAGTAGCCGTGGAATGCTCCTAACTCTGCCTAGGCATCTCGTCACAGCCTAAGAGCTAACTACCCCTGAAGATAGAAGCAGGAAAACTATCTTGCCTCAGAGAAAATTCCCAAAGGATAGATAGCCCCCCACATGTAATGACTGTGAGAGGAGAAGGAAATGACATACGTAGTATGAAACAAGATTTAGCACAGGAGGCCACTTCTAGCTAGATAGATAAAGTACAGGAAAGAGCACTGTGCGGTCAGTAATAAAACCTAGAAAAAGTCCACCGCAGAGAAATGCAAAAAACTCCACACCTAACTAAAGGTGTGGAGGGCAAACTCTGCTGCCCAGAGCTTCCAGCTTAGCTGAATAGATCCATACTGATAAACTGGACAAAAGAGCAAAAACAAAGACAGTACTGAACAACGAAGTCCACAATAAGTGAACTGCAAAGGACAAGCAAGGACTTAGCTTTGCAGAACTGGTCAGAGTGTCAGGAAAATCCAAAGAGCAATGACTCCAGGCTGGAACAATTGACAACTGGCATTGAATGAGGGCTAAGGCCAGACTAATATAGCCGAGCCCATAAGGCGATCAGTGAAAACAGCTACAGAAGCTAAATCCAAGAAGCAGCCATACCACTCAAAACCACAGGAGGGAGCCCAAGAGCAGAACTCACAAAAATACTACTTACAACCACCGGAGGGAGCCCAAGAGCGGAATTCACAACAGGGGTCTTAATACAACTCTTAACATTGTGCGCTGCTTCCGCTGATTGCAGGTAGAGCAGGGGACAATGATGCGAGCTGTCTTCAACACCCGATGCCGGGGATCAGTGCAAACAGTACCGCTGATTCCCAGGCGCCAGAACATGTGATACTAATGCGTCACATGGCATGCAACATATGGACATGGATAGCTCTGGGCCAGAAAAAATTGTTGGCATTTTGACAAAATTTTCTTTCGACCATGACTGTATCTATAATGTATTGTGGATTTGTCTTTCTGTCCGAAGCTGGTATAGACTGCATCAGCGCAGTATGACCAGAATCAGATGGACGCATCCAGCGTTAGTAGAGGTGACAAGGAGGACGACAAGGATAGAGGAGGAGTGTAGCACAAGAGATTGCAGTATGTGTTGGCGCTGACCAAATATGTGAGGACATACCACGATCTTCAGCGAGGCTGGAGAAGGAGATTTGGAATGGTCTCAGTGCCTGCACATGGCGCTATCTCTGGTGTCATTTTACTGAAGATATATTCACACACAGCGTCTTCAACAAAGTGGTGTAGGATACTGCGGTATGTGCACGAGCCCACCCCGACACCATTTTATTTAAATATTTAACGCAGATAACACGTAGCAGGGGAGCGGGAGAAAGGTTTATTTTTTCATTTGATTGAATATATGTATAGCACAACAGGAGCACATGCAGGATGGGGCGCATATCATAGGATGGGGAAATATATAATAGGATGGGGGACAAATACCAGGCTGGAGGAGCATATACAAGGCTGGGGGAGCATATACCAGGCTAGGGGAGCTTTTACCAGCATGGGGGAGGGTATACTAGGCTAAAGGAGCATATACCAGGCTGGAGGAGCGTATATCAGGCTGGAGGAGCATATACCAGGCTGGGGGAGAATATACCAGGCTAAGGGAGCATTTACCAGTATGGGGGAGGGTATACTAGGCTAAAGGAACATATACCAGGTTGGGGGAGCGTATAACAGGCTGGAGGATTATACACCAGGCTGGGGGGCATATAATAGGCTGGGGGACTACACAAGGCTGGGGGGCATATGCCAGGCTAGGAGAGCATTTACCAGGATGGGGAGCATTTACCAGGGTAGGGGAGCATATACCTGGATGGAGGAGCATATACCAGGATGGGAGAGCATATACCAGTCTAGTGGAGCATATACCAGGATGGAGGAGCATATACCAGGATGGGAGAGCATATACCTGGATGGAGGAGCATATACCAGTCTAGTGGAGCATATACCTGGATGGAGGAGCATTTACCAGGATGGGGGAGCATTTACCAGGATGGGGGAGCATTTACCAGGATGGGGGAGCATTTACCAGGATGGGGGAGCATTTACCAGGCTAGGAGAGCAAATACCAGGCTAGGGAACATAAACCAGTCTAGGGGAGCATATACCAGGCTAGGGGAGCATTTACTAGGATGGGGGGGAAATATACCAGGATGGGGTAGCGTACACCAGGATGGGGGAACAGTTACTAGGCTTGGGGAGCATATACCTGGATGGGGGAGCACATACCAGGCTGGAGGAGCATATACAAGGATGTGGAACCATATATCAGGACTAGCTATTGAACCGGTTCTACGCCCAGGTTGTGAGCATTTTTTATTGGTACATTTTTGTGCTATGTTAAAGGGAACCTGTCACCAGAAATAACGTTGTTAACCTGCAGATATGAGGTCAATCTGCAGGTTAACAGTGTTATTATGCTGCCTGATGCCCGCACTCAGCCATATGCAAAGGGGAAAAAATTATCTTTATTCTTAGCAGTATGGTCATTTAAAAAAAGTCTGCATCAAGATATGGGTTTCTTCTTCCTCATACAACACATCTCATAAAGTAGGGTATCAATTAATTGTGTCCAAAAGGTATAGAGAAACACCTTTGTACACAGAAGAACTTCATTTGCTGCCATGTCTCTTCTAACCATGACTACTCTGTAATGTTCTTGTACTGGCATGCTCCTGCACTGTCACTTTTCTAACCAGCCTTCACAATATAGTCTATGGTTGCGCTGGTGGAGATGCTGCACTAAATTCACAGGGTCACTTAGTTCATTGTGTAAGAGTCAAATTAGCCAATCTCTTATTATCAGAGCTAAGTTATTACCAGGTTTTGAGTAGATTATTACCGGACTCTACTTCTAAATCCTTTCCTGATCTGCCTACGGTACATATTTCTAGATGACGACCTCAAATCGGTTTGGCTTCTCACTTCAGCTAGAAATTCAACATATACTGTAATTACAGTAGAATCTGTGAATTCTCTGCATTTAGTGGTTACTACTCACCTGGGTAGTCACATGTAGGAATCTCCTCTTTACACCACTCATCACCCCTCACATATGACTCTGTAGTATTAATATGGGTCAGATCTTCACCCTGAAACAAATATTGTAAAAGTCACAGACAGATGGAGAAGTCACATCTATGATCAGCTCTAATCCTGCCATATCCACCGTTCTCATTATACAGAGATATATCTATATATACAGTGCCTACAAGTAGTATTCAACCCCCTGCAGATTTAGCAGGTTTACACATTTGGAATTAACTTGGCATTGTGACATTTGGACTGTAGCTCAGCCTGGAAGTGTGAAATGCACTGCAGCAAAAAAGAATGTAATTTCTTTTTTTTCTTTTTTTTTTTAATTGTGAAAAGTCTTTTCAGAGGGTCATTTATTATTCAACCCCTCAACCCAACAGAATTCTGTTTGGTTCCCCTAAAGTATTAAGAAGTAGTTCAGGCACAAAGAACAATGAGCTTCACATGTTTGGATTAATTATCTCTTTTTCCAGCCTTTTCTGACTATTTAAGACCCTCCCCAAACTTGTGAACATCACTCATACATGGTCAACATGGGAAAGACAAAGGAGCATTCCAAGGCCATCAGAGACAAGATCGTGGAGGGTCACAAGGCTGGCAAGGGGTACAAAACCCTTTCCAAGGAGTTGGGCCTACCTGTCTCCTCTGTTGGGAGCATCATCCGGAAGTGGAAGGCTTATGGAACTACTGTTAGCCTTCCACGGCCTGGACAGCCTTTGAAAGTTTCTTCCTGTGCCGAGGCCAGGCTTGTCCGAAGAGTCAAGGCTAACCCAAGGACAACAAGGAAGGAGCTCCGGGAAGATCTCATGGCAGTGGGGACATTGGTTTCAGTCAATACCATAAGTAACGTACTCCACCGCAATGGTCTCCGTTCCAGACGAGCCCGTAAGGTACTTTTACTTTCAAAGCGTCATGTCAATGCTCGTCTACAGTTTGCTCATGATCACTTGGAGGACTCTGAGACTGACTGGTTCAAGGTTCTCTGGTCTGATGAGACCAAGATCGAGATCTTTGGTGCCAACCACACACGTGACGTTTGGAGACTGGATGGCACTGCATACGACCCCAAGAATACCATCCCTACAGTCAAGCATGGTGGTGGCAGCATCATGCTGTGGGGCTGTTTCTAAGCCAAGGGGCCTGGCCATCTGGTCCGCATCCATGGGAAGATGGATAGCACGGCCTACCTGGAGATATTGGCCAAGAACCTCCGCTCCTCCATCAAGGATGTTAAGATGGGTCGTCATTTCATCTTCCAACAAGACAACGACCCAAAGTACACAGCCAAGAAAATCAAGGCCTGGTTCAAGAGGCAAAAAATCAAGATGTTGCAGTGGCCTAGTCAGTTTCCTGACCTTAACCCAATTGAAAGCTTGTGGAAGGAGCTCAAGATTAAAGTCCACATGAGACACCCAAAGAACCTAGATAACTTTGAGAAGATCTGCATGGAGGAGTGGGCCAAGATAACTCCAGAGACCTGTGCCGGCCTGATCAGGTCTTATAAAAGACGATTATTAGCTGTAATTGCAAACAAAGGTTATTCCACAAAATATTAAACCTAGGGGTTGAATAATAATTGACCCACACTTTTATGTTTAAAATTTATAAAAATTTAACTGAGCAACAAAACTTTTTGGTTTGTAAGATTTATGCATCTGTTAATAAATCCTGCTCTTGTTTGAAGTTTGAAGGCTCTAACTTATTTGCATCTTATTAAACCTGCTAAATTTGCAGGGGGTTGAATACTACTTGTAGGCACTGTATATGTATATATATATAGACCCAGATAATGGGGTGCTCACAGTACTGTAGGTGCTCTGGAGAAAGTGTTTATGAATAGTCTATAACGATGAACTCCGGCACTCAAAGATATAATTCATATAATTCTTTTATTTGAAAAACAAAATTTTCCACAATCAGCAAACTTCATACGATGCCATTGAAAATGTAGACATGTTGATTTGGTTTCACAGACTATATATATACACAACGTTTCGGCTATTTGCCTTTATCAAGTTAAGTCTGTATTTCTGAAACATACAAAAAGAAAAATTACATTATAACAGCTGACATGGTAAAAAAGGAAAAATTGAAGGGAAAAAAAGAAATGAAAAAGAGGAAAAAAAAGGAGGAAAAAAGGAGGAAAAAAGGAAAAAAATTTTTGTGCTTACATAGCCACAAACCAAAAGGAGTAAGAGACCAGCACCCAGATAAGGAAAACCACTCTGCGATCACACACCACACACATGCATGTAAAAGGGAACTACATAAGCAGATACATTACTGGTATATAAGGTGCTCTGTAAGAAGAGGAACGATATCTCCCTGTAAATAATATAAAAAATCAGCATCGTCGCCAAATAGGCTGAGGAGTAGGACAAAACAATCGCCATCTGAGCGATAAAATAAACTACCTTGGCATAAAAATGGAACCGGACAAACAGGCCGGAAAGCTTACGGAGCTGTGAGGCTGCAAGAGCCAAGATGAATCCGGGACGTGGTCTCACTGTGATCCGAAGTGAAAGTGAGGAAACTCAGTGCGCCTGTCCTATAAGGCTGTGCAGTAAGAAGTACTTCCGGGTGTAAGGTGAGGGATGCAGTAAGTAGTGCGCACGCGTTAGTCCGACCTCGGAAAGAGTGAGAAGTGCGCATGCGTCCGGCTCTTAAGAAGATCCCTGGCGTACGTGAATTGTGATTCACTAAGCAGAAATGTCTTAGTGAAGGTGCGCAAATGTCCAAAAGAATCCGGAGACACATTTATCGGTTCTCAGCTCCTGCATGCTGAAAATAAAGAAAAGAATAAGCAGGTAAATAAAAGAGACTGCCAATACAGAGCAACATAATAAGAAAAGGGAGGGAAAGAATAAGAGGGAAAGACAAGGCACACAAATATATATATGTATATAGCAATACTATGTATGACTAATAACAATGTAACCATACTTTACAAGAATCTAAAGGAGCAGCAATCTAGAACAGGGACCCTAAGCTGTATATAAAGTACCCCAAATAAAATGAAAAAAATGCAAAGACTAGTCAATGTGAAAACTCATATTCTCGGTTCAGACCCAACGGAGATAAAGTCTGTATGGAATAAATCCAAAATGACTCACGCTCCTTTAATTTTTTAATACGGTCCCCTCCCCTTCTCATAATAGGCACATGATCAATAATTTGATACCTCAACTGGGAAACCTGATGTTTAAAATCCAAAAAATGGGCAGGAATAGGAAGTAAGGTACGACCACAGCGTATTGTAGATTTATGCTGGGAAATGCGGTCTCGGATATGTTGGATAGTTTCACCAACATATCCGAGACCGCAAGGGCACTTAATGAGGTAGACGACATATGTGGAGTCACAAGTATAATGACCTTGTATTTGAAATCTCTTTCCCGATCTTGGGTGTGTAAAAGAATCACCCTTAGTAATATTAGAGCATTGGAGGCACCCTAAGCACGGGAAGATGCCATTCCGTGGTGTAGAGAGAAATAGTTGTTTTGGTTCTCTAAACGGACCCACATCTGCCCGTACCAGATGGTTCCTGAGGTTCTGTGTTCTTTTGTGACAAATAATAGGTTTATTGCTAAATTCAGGGACCTGGGGATATGCTCTCTGTAAGACATTCCAATGTTTCAAGATACAACGATTGATCTGAAAATTAAAGGGATGAAAAGTGTTAACAAAGACTAAACGCTGTGGTTTAGAACGTCTAGACCCAGGCTGTACTGCAGGATCCACCGGCCCCAAAATTCTATTGGGATAACCCCTATTCTTAAATTTATTATCCATCTCCCTGTGGCGTCTAGATCGAGTTTCTGGATCCGAAACAATTCTATTAATCCGATCGTGTTGGGATTTCGGTAGAGCCTTCTTAATATGTGAGGGATGACTACTAGTATATAAAAGCAAACTATTACGGTCTGTAGTCTTAACATATAAATCAGACTCTAACGTGCCATTAGACATAATGGTTATAGTTGTATCCAAAAAATGAATCGAATGTTGATCAGAATGAATGGTAAATGACAAACCAGAGATCGATGAATTGAGATCACTATGGAAGAGGAGGAGGTCCTCACTAGTACCAGTCCAAACAAAGAAAATATCATCGATAAAACGTTTCCAATAAAGAATATGTGCTGTAAAAAGAACATGAGGGTACACAAATAATTTTTCAAAATAATCCATAAATATATTTGCATATGGGGGTGCCACATTCGACCCCATAGCGGTACCTTTGATTTGAAAGAAAAACTGGTCCTCAAAAAGAAAAAATTTTTTAGTCAAAATTAATGAAAGTAAGTCCCTGCAGAAAGCCATTTGATCATTAGAAAAGTCGGTATGTTGCATGAGAAATAATTTAACAGCTTCCATCCCTTCCTGATGTTCAATGCTGGTGTAGAGACTATTAACGTCCATGGTTACCAATGTGCACCCTTTGGGAAGGACCCCCACGTCTCTCAAAGATGTAAGAAAATGAGTCGTATCCTTTAAATAAGACTGTGTTAGAGGAACAAGGGGTGATAGAATCTTGTCCATTGTAATCGCCAAAGGAGACAAAAGAGAATTGGTTGAAGCCACAATGGGTCGGCCTGGTGGTCTGGCTAAGTTCTTATGCACCTTCGGAAGCGTATAAAATACCGGGATAACCGGGTGCTGATTATTCAGAAATTCCACCAGTTTCTGATCAATAATACCTAGTTGGAAATAATGGCTAGTTAAATTTCTAATTTCTCTTGCTATGTCAAAAGAGGGGTTACTAGAAATAGGTAAATACGTATTAGTATCTCTCAACTGGGATCGTATTTCATCCATATAATATTCGGCCAAAGTAATACAATGTAAATCTAAAGACGTAAGACGTTTTAAGTCACGCTCAAAGTCTCTTGTACGAAGTTCTTCTGACGGAGTATGTAGAAATGTTCCAGGAGTAGTGACTACTACTCCTACTTAGAACATTACGATTGAAAGCCCATTTTTCAGGCCTCCCATCTATACCTCCCACTGAAGCTTCTTCACTAAGCTCGTTCGCTCTTAAGGACTTGAATCTCCGAATACCTAGTTCTTTTCAGCCACCTAGAACGTATCATCCGGTGGAAACATTTATAGAGTTTGTCAAAAAAGATATTAAAGTTGTCTTAGAAACTATTGAGAGCGGCAATCTACGTATTAAACATAATTTGTCGATTGAAGAATTCAGGTCCCTACAGTCATTGAAAGCCAGGAAAGAATTAATCATTAAGCCTGCGGATAAAGGGGGTGCAATAGTAGTATTAGATAGAACATATTATATGGATGAAATACGATCCCAGTTGAGAGATACTAATACGTATTTACCTATTTCTAGTAACCCCTCTTTTGACATAGCAAGAGAAATTAGAAATTTAACTAGCCATTATTTCCAACTAGGTATTATTGATCAGAAACTGGTGGAATTTCTGAATAATCAGCACCCGGTTATCCCGGTATTTTATACGCTTCCGAAGGTGCATAAGAACTTAGCCAGACCACCAGGCCGACCCATTGTGGCTTCAACCAATTCTCTTTTGTCTCCTTTGGCGATTACAATGGACAAGATTCTATCACCCCTTGTTCCTCTAACACAGTCTTATTTAAAGGATACGACTCATTTTCTTACATCTTTGAGAGACGTGGGGGTCCTTCCCAAAGGGTGCACATTGGTAACCATGGACGTTAATAGTCTCTACACCAGCATTGAACATCAGAAAGGGATGGAAGCTGTTAAATTATTTCTCATGCAACATACCGACTTTTCTAATGATCAAATGGCTTTCTGCAGGGACTTACTTTCATTAATTTTGACTAAAAATTTTTTTCTTTTTGAGGACCAGTTTTTCTTTCAAATCAAAGGTACCGCTATGGGGTCGAATGTGGCACCCCCATATGTAAATATATTTATGGATTATTTTGAAAAATTATTTGTGTACCCTCATGTTTTTTTTACAGCACATATTCTTTATTGGAAACGTTTTATTGATGATATTTTCTTTGTTTGGACTGGTACTAGTGAGGACCTCCTCCTCTTCCATAGTGATCTCAATTCATCGATCTCTGGTTTGTCATTTACCATTCATTCTGATCAACATTCGATTCATTTTTTGGATACAACTATAACCATTATGTCTAATGGCACGTTAGAGTCTGATTTATATGTTAAGACTACAGACCGTAATAGTTTGCTTTTATATACTAGTAGTCATCCCTCACAGAAGGCTCTACCGAAATCCCAACACGATCGGATTAATAGAATTGTTTCGGATCCAGAAACTCGATCTAGACGCCACAGGGAGATGGATAATAAATTTAAGAATAGGGGTTATCCCAATAGAATTTTGGGGCCGGTGGATCCTGCAGTACAGCCTGGGTCTAGACATTCTAAACCACAGCGTTTAGTCTTTGTTAACACTTTTCATCCCTTTAATTTTCAGATCAATCGTTGTATCTTGAAACATTGGAATGTCTTACAGAGAGCATATCCCCAGATCCTTGAATTTAGCAATAAACCTATTATTTGTCACAAAAGAACACAGAACCTCAGGAACCATCTGGTACGGGCAGATGTGGGTCCGTCTAGAGAACCAAAACAACTATTTCTCTCTACACCACGGAATGGCACCTTCCCGTGCTTAGGGTGCCTCCAATGCTCTAATATTACTAAGGGTGATTCTTTTACACACCCAAGATCGGGAAAGAGATTTCAAATACAAGGTCATTATACTTGTGACTCCACATATGTCGTCTACCTCATTAAGTGCCCTTGCGGTCTCGGATATGTTGGTGAAACTACCCAACATATCCGAGACCGCATTTGCCAGCATAAATCTACAATACGCTGTGGTCGTACCTTACTTCCTATTCCTGCCCATTTTTTGGATTTTAAACATCAGGTTTCCCAGTTGAGGTATCAAATTATTGATCATTTGCCTATTATGAGAAGGGGAGGGGACCGTATTAAAAAATTAAAGGAGCGCGAGTCATTTTGGATTTATTCCCTACAGACTTTATCTCCGTTGGGTCTGAACCGAGAATATGAGGTTTCACATTGACTAGTCTTTGCATTTTTTTCATTTTATTTGGGGTACTTTATATACAGCTTAGGGTCCCTGTTCTAGATTGCTGCTCCTTTAGATTCTTGTAAAGTATGGTTACATTGTTATTAGTCATACATAGTATTGCTATATACATATATATATTTGTGTGCCTTGTCTTTCCCTCTTATTCTTTCCCTCCCTTTTCTTATTATGTTGCTCTGTATTGGCAGTCTCTTTTATTTACCTGCTTATTCTTTTCTTTATTTTCAGCATGCAGGAGCTGAGAACCGATAAATGTGTCTCCGGATTCTTTTGGACATTTGCGCACCTTCACTAAGACATTTCTGCTTAGTGAATCACAATTCACGTACGCCAGGGATCTTCTTAAGAGCCGGACGCATGCGCACTTCTCACTCTTTCCGAGGTCGGACTAACGCGTGCGCACTACTTACTGCGTCCCTCACCTTACACCCGGAAGTACTTCTTTCTGCACAGCCTTATAGGACAGGCGCACTGAGTTTCCTCACTTTCACTTCGGATCACGGTGAGACCACGTCCCGGATTCATCTTGGCTCTTGCAGCCTCACAGCTCCGTAAGCTTTCCGGCCTGTTTGTCCGGTTCCATTTTTATGCCAAGGTAGTTTATTTTATCGCTCAGATGGCGATTGTTTTGTCCTACTCCTCAGCCTATTTGGCGACGATGCTGATTTTTTATATTATTTACAGGGAGATATCGTTCCTCTTCTTACAGAGCACCTTATATACCAGTAATGTATCAGCTTATGTAGTTCCCTTTTACATGCATGTGTGTGGTGTGTGATCGCAGAGTGGTTTTCCTTATCTGGGTGCTGGTCTCTTACTCCTTTTGGTTTGTGGCTATGTAAGCACAAAAATTTTTTTCCTTTTTTCCTCCTTTTTTCCTCCTTTTTTTTCCTCTTTTTCATTTCTTTTTTTCCCTTCAATTTTTCCTTTTTTACCATGTCAGCTGTTATAATGTAATTTTTCTTTTTGTATGTTTCAGAAATACAGACTTAACTTGATAAAGGCAAATAGCCGAAACGTTGTGTATATATATAGTCTGTGAAACCAAATCAACATGTCTACATTTTCAATGGCATCGTATGAAGTTGAAATTATAGGCCAGTAAGTCTAACCTCTATTGTTGGTAAAATATTTGAAGGGTTTCTGAGGGATGTTATTCTGGATTATCTCAATGAGAATAACTGTTTAACTCCATATCAGCATGGGTTTATGAGAAATCGCTCCTGTCAAACCAATCTAATCAGTTTTTATGAAGAGGTAAGCTATAGGCTGGACCACCGTGAGTCATTGGACGTGGTATATCTCGATTTTTCCAAAGCGTTTGATACCGTGCCGCACAAGAGGTTGGTACACAAAATGAGAATGCTTGGTCTGGGGGAAATTGTGTGTAAATGGGTTAGTAACTGGCTTAGTGATAGAAAGCAGAGGGTGGTTATAAATGGTATAGTCTCTAACTGGGTCGCTGTGACCAGTGGGGTACCGCAGGGGTCAGTATTGGGACCTGTTCTCTTCAACATATTCATTAATGATCTGGTAGAAGGTTTACACAGTAAAATATCGATATTTGCAGATGATACAAAACTATGTAAAGCAGTTAATACAAGAGAAGATAGTATTCTGCTACAGATGGATCTGGATAAGTTGGAAACTTGGGCTGAAAGTTGGCAGATGAGGTTTAACAATGATAAATGTAAGGTTATACACATGGGAAGAGGGAATCAATATCACCATTACACACTGAACGGGAAACCACTGGGTAAATCTGACAGGGAGAAGGACTTGGGGATCCTAGTTAATGATAAACTTACCTGGAGCAGCCAGTGCCAGGCAGCAGCTGCCAAGGCAAACAGGATCATGGGGTGCATTAAAAGAGGTCTGGATACACATGATGAGAGCATTATACTGCCTCTGTACAAATCCCTAGTTAGACCGCACATGGAGTACTGTGTCCAGTTTTGGGCACCGGTGCTCAGGAAGGATATAATGGAACTAGAGAGAGTACAAAGGAGGGCAACAAAATTAATAAAGGGGATGGGAGAACTACAATACCCAGATAGATTAGCGAAATTAGGATTATTTAGTCTAGAAAAAAGACGACTGAGGGGCGATCTAATAACCATGTATAAGTATATAAGGGGACAATACAAATATCTCGCTGAGGATCTGTTTATACCAAGGAAGGTGACGGGCACAAGGGGGCATTCTTTGCGTCTGGAGGAGAGAAGGTTTTTCCACCAACATAGAAGAGGATTCTTTACTGTTAGGGCAGTGAGAATCTGGAATTGCTTGCCTGAGGAGGTGGTGATGGCGAACTCAGTCGAGGGGTTCAAGAGAGGCCTGGATGTCTTCCTGGAGCAGAACAATATTGTATCATACAATTAGGTTCTGTAGAAGGACGTAGATCTGGGGATTTATTATGATGGAATATAGGCTGAACTGGATGGACAAATGTCTTTTTTCGGCCTTACTAACTATGTTACTATGTAAGTTTGCTGATTGTGGAAAATTTTGTTTTTCAAATAAAAGAATTATATGAATTATATCTTTGAGTGCCGGAGTTCATCGTTATTGTATATATATATATATATATATATATATATATATATATATATATATATATATATACACAGTATATAAAGCTGAGTGTACGAATGTGTGGGTATGTATCAAGCCACACCCACTCCACATAGCCCTGCCCACTTTGCATAGCCACACTCACTCTAATAACTCACATCTTCTCGCCAGCCAGAGCCACCGGACTGTTACCCTTAATATCCCACATCATCCTGTCAGCCTTAGCCACCAGACTACTACCACTAATATCCCACATCATCCTGCCAGAGACATCGGACTACTACCCCTAATATCCCACATCATCCCATTAGCCAGAGCCACAGCACTACTACCCCTAGCTTGCTCCTGGTATCCTGACTGCAGAGACTTCACTGGTTTTTCCCTCAGCAGACAAATGTCAGCAGAGAAATAACGGCCCCGAGTACCAAGCACATCCCGGGCTCAATCTCGGAGACCGCATTTTAAGGAGCAGACACCGAAGCGGCGTGTCTGATGTGCTCGGGGGAAAATGATGTTGAATATTAGGGGTAGTAGTCCGGTGGCTCTAACGGGATGATGTGTGATATTAGTGGTAGTAGTCTGGTGGCTTTGGCTGATGTGGGATATTAGAGTGAGTGTGGCTATGTGAGTGGGCGGGGCTATACACTCAGCTTTATATATATATATATATATATATATAATCATTATACTTTGTTATAACTAACCACAGTTCGATACTATGCCCGGGCAACACCGGGCACTTCAGCTAGTAAAACATAACACTGCTGGATAAAACAAGACTGAACACAAGACCTTCACAGCCGTCTACACATCATAGGGGAGATCTCATGACACCTTCTCTCCATCTACCTGATGATCCTGAGGAACATTGGGATCTTCTTGTTTACAGTCCTGTGGAAGAAGAGGATGGGGACATCTCTCTGGTGTTGTCCTCTTACTGGATAGATCTGGAGGAAACACATATAGGGACTGAATTCATTCTTTACATACAGATAATTATAGGCCGGGTCTATTTAGTCCTGTCTATTACCTGATGATGTGAGGGGCTGGTGATCCTCCATCATGACGTCCTTGTACAGATCTTTGTGTCCTTGTAAATACTCCCACTCCTCCATTGAGAAATAGACAGCGACTTCCTGACACCTTATAGGAACCTGACACATACAATGATACAGTCATCACCCAGATCCCTTCATAGTGTTACTGTATAATGTCCCAGCATTCCCAGCAGTGTCACCTCTCCAGTCAGCAGCTCAATCATCTTGTAGGCGAGTTCTAGGATCTTCTGGTCATTGATGTCCTCATGTATCAGGGGGTGAGGTGGAGGCCCCGTGATTGGGCTCAGGGGTCTTCCCCATCCCTCAGACACAGGGTCCTGACAGCGCTCACTAGAGGTCTTCTTCACTACTGTGTAATCCTGGTTATGGAGAGACACATTAATAAATCTCACTACAGACATTTCCAGAGTCCTTACCTCTCCAGTTCTGTCCGTCTGTTATTCCCATAGATCAGGGGTGGGGAACCTCAGGCCCTCGATAACCATTTATCAGACCCCCGGGCAGATTCTCAGGGACCACATTCTTGGGCAGGGAGGTGTATTTTGATTGCCACCAGCTCAGTAATTTCATCTTGCTGTTAGCACATACATGCAGTATTCACTACTGAACACTGAAGGGCATGCAATGAAAATACATCCTGAAACCAGTGCCAGAGTCAAGATGTATTTTGTGGGCTGAGTTTGTACAGACCCCGAAGGATAGTATAAATATCCAAATGGCCCTTGGTAGAAAAAAACATTCCCCACCCCTGCCATAGATAATAATGATGTTTTATAAAGAAATCATGACATGTCTGGAGCACTACTGCATGAGGTGCTCTTGATGAGGAGATGCTGCCATCTGCTGGCCAGACAAAATCAAGTGGAACGAAAGTATGCTGGAAGGTTTGCTG